>NW_016819184.1:74657-78543 GCF_001698545.2 Rhinopithecus bieti | reverse complement strand
TCTGTTGCCCAGACTGGAGTGCACTGGTACGATCTCAGCTCACTGCAAGCTCCGCCTCCTGGGTTCACGCCATTCTCCTGCCTCAGCCTCCCGAGTAGCTGAGACTACAGGTGCCCGCCACCACACCTGACTTATTTTTTGTATTTTTAGTAGAGACGGGGTTTCACCGTGTTAGCCAGAATGGTCTCGATCTCCTGACCTCGCGATCCACCACCTCGGCCTCCCAAAGTGATGGGATTACAGGCATGAGCAACTGTGCCCAGCCATGTCCCATATTTTTTAAGAAGCAAGTATAAAATGAAAACTAAACTTGATAAAGATAGTATATTATAAAGAAAATAAAAACTAATCTCACATGGGAATATTGATGCAGAAATCCTAACTAATGTTAGTGAATAGATTCCGACACCTCATTAGTAGTATAATATACCTCAACAAATATACCATTTCTATGCCCAGGAATGCAAGGGTAGTTTGGTATTAGGAAATCTGTTCATTGCGTTGCAGATGAATACTATAATCATGCAAAAAGGAAGGAAAAAAGTACCAGTACAAGTAAATTAAACACTGTACTCTGATGACATGTACTCAATTGTAGGAGGAAAACTACAAATATTCTTCTTAATAACTTTGTTTTTCATAGTGGTGTGAAATTATTTCATGTGTATGTAGATTGAGAAAATGACTAAGTGTGTTGATGTTTGGGAACCCCCCTGTGAAGAAGAGGGACAATGATGCGGAATGGGGGTCAAGAAGGAAGAAGTTGGTGCAGTTGGTTTGGAATCAGCACCATCTGTATGGACTCATTATTTCTCAAACATGCACATATGTTCTTCCAGCTCTAGCTAGAACTAAAAAGGTCTAGAGGCAGTAATACCCCAGTCACAAAGAACACACCCAGTTCACAGTCTTATTTCCAAAATACCATGCACCACTGAAAGGATCTTGGAGAAATGGCTGATTCCAGGATGGGGGCAGCAAAGACACAAAAGGAGCCTATAACAAGAAGAATGTGATAAGGAGGATGAGAAGGAAGAATACAAAATGAGCCCAGAATTAGCGGTGGGGAGGAGAAGCCAGTTTTTAAAATGGGCAAAACATTGGACCAGGCACTTCACCAAAGAACGCATATAAATGGAAGATAAGCATATGAAAATACACTCAACGTCTTTGCCCTTAGCAAAGGAAAACTAAAACCACAAGGAGATTCCACCACATGCTTATTAGAATGGCTACAGTGAACTGACAATGCCAAGTGCTGATGAAGTTGATGAAGTTGATGAAGTTGCAGAGCAGCCGGAGTCCATTGCGGGCGAAAATGCTCAATTACGGCTGCCAAGGTGACAGTCGGGCAGGTTTAAAAAATAAAGTTGAACATACACTTACCGTATGGCGCAGAAATCTGACTTAAATGTTTACTCAGGTGAACAAAAACAGATACCCACTCACCCACCCACGCACTCCCTCACTCCCTGACTCTTCACCCACGCACCCACTCAACCAACCACTCGTTCACTCACTCACCCCTCCACGTACCCCCTCCACTCCCCCACCCATCCTCTCCCCTCTCCCAACTCTCTCTCTCTCTCTCACACACACACACACACACACACACACTCACACACTGCAGTGGCTTTACTCAGAGTCTCTCCAAGCCTTAAACAGCCATTCCCTCCCTTGGAGAACTGAGTAAGTAGATAAGCCGTAGTTCATCCGTACCGTGCAGTTCAGATCAGCCCTGAGAAAGGAGCCGACAGTTGATACATACAACATCACGAATGACTCTCAAGGCATTATGCATTTGATAGGGAAAGAAGCCAGACGCTGAGATGACATGGTGATGTTACTCCACTTACAGGACTGACTGTGGGAGGCAAAACCACTGGGACAGCATATCAGTGGTTGCGAGGAGTGGGATTGAGGGGGAGAGAGGTCGCCTATAAAGGGCCACAGGAATTACTTGGGATGATGGAACTCTGACTTGATCTTAGTGATGGTCATGTGACTGTAGGTGTTTGTCAAAACTTACAGAACTAAACACCAACAAGGGTGAGTTTCACTTTATGTAAAAAATGTTAATGTCCTGAAAGACAAAGGCTGTAAAACTGTTCCAGCTTGAGGGAGACTGAAGAAACATGACGACTGAATACAGTGTGTGAGCCTGTACTCCAGGAAAAGTGTACTGTGGGGGAGACATAATTGGGACAATTGACAAAATTGGCTATGGATTATATGTTAGATAAAAGCACTGTGTTGATGTAGAATTTCCTCAGTTTGACAACTGTACTGTATTATGGTTACCTAAGAGAATATTCTTTTTCTTAGGAAATAAGATGTGTGATATACACACAATAACTCTGAAATAGTTCACACCAACAAATAATAATGTATGTGTGGGGAGGGAGGGGGAGAGAAAGAGAAAACAGTGGAAAGATGGTAAAAACAGGTGAATCGGGGTAAAGAATATACTGGTGTTCTCTGTATTCTTGTAACTTTTCTGTAAGTTTGAAGTCATTTGAAGCAAATTTTAACTATTTCAATGTTCTTGCTCATGCATCTTTTTCCATGCTTTTAGAATGCATTTGTCAACTTTCACGTTTTAAAAATCCAGTTATAGTTTTGATTCAGGGTGTATTCACTATGTGCATTAATTTGGGATCACAATGAATTTGTGTAAATTTTGAGAAAATTTATATTTTCGATATTTTCCTATCTAGGAATATGCTGTTTTTTCACTTATTCAGCACTTTTTTAATGTCTTTCCATAAAATTTTATACTGTGATCCATAGAACTCATATTTTTTTGCTAAGTTTAGTCATATATATTTTTTAACATTTGTTTTATAAATGAGCTCTTTTGCCTCATTGAAATTACTAATTTATTCTTTCTGAAATACAGAAAAGCTGTTGACTTTTATATTTGGGCATTCTGCTAAATTCTCTTATTAGTTCTAACATCAATTTATTCTCTTTAACTTTCTCAAATAATACCTGGAAATAATGACAATTTTATTTTTTCCTTCCTAATATTTTTATCTGTTATTTCTTCATCTTGTCATGTGTTGACCAGAACCTAGACAACAATGCTGAAAGTAGTGATACTGTTGATGGGATGTGCCTACCCAACAGTTGTAGTAGTTTGTGTTTGTAATGTTTACTACTTATGGAACGTAAGGTAATTAACAGGTGATTGCTGGAAGTTCTTGGCTTGGTCTCCACACCTGAGAAGCATTTATGATTTACTGAAAACCAGCACATGTTGAAAGCTTCCCAGCCTTACATAATTGAGATTCATTTGGACTGTCATATTGCCAAAAACGTACTCAAGCCCTGAAATTGTATCCATACCGTCTTGGGAATCAGTTTTTGAAGTGTCACCCGTTGTTTCTAACCGTTTTTGTTATGAAGATAATACATATGGAGAGAAGCGCCTGCAATGAATCTTTGTGTAAACATCATGCAGATCAGGAGACAAACCATGGTGGTCCCTCAGAACTCTGCTTTGTGTTTCCTCCCATCTTTTGCTGCTGCTGCTCCCAGAGGTAACCCTATTCAGACTTTTCTGGGTTTTCTTAGTAATCAATTTCTAAACCAGTCATTCCTGGGAGAGTCTTTTCTCTCCCATAAGAACATGAAGATATTCTCCTATGTTTTGTAGACTATAGGTTGGGAAACTTTTTTCTGTAAAGGACTAAGCAGTAAATATTTTGAGCTTTGTGGACCACAGTCTCTGCTACATATTCATCTTTTTTTTTTTTTTTTTTTTTTATTTAAGTTCTAGGGTACATGTGCATAACGTGCAGGTTTGTTACATATGTATACTTATGCCATGTTGGTGTGCTGCACCCATCAACTCGTCAGCACCCATCAATTCATCATTTATATC
>NW_016819184.1:3696-71370 GCF_001698545.2 Rhinopithecus bieti | reverse complement strand
TTTGTGCATGTTGAACCAGCCTTGCATCCCAGGGATGAAGCCCACTTGATCATGGTGGATAAGCTTTTTGATGTGCTGCTGAATCCGGTTTGCCAGTATTTTATTGAGGATTTTTGCATCGATGTTCATCAGGGATATTGGTCTAAAATTCTCTTTTTTTGTTGTGTCTCTGCCAGGCTTTGGTATCAGGATGATGTTGGCCTCATAAAATGAGTTAGGGAGGATTCCCTCTTTTTCTATTGATTGGAATAGTTTCAGAAGGAATGGTACCAGCTCCTTCATCTTTTTTTTTTAAGAGTAACCTTTAGAAGTATAAAAATCATTCTTAGATTCTGGGCCACAGTTGGTCTGCAGGCTGTGGTTTGCCTGTTCCTGTTCTAGAAGTTACAGTTATTTGCTCCCACATTTATAGTTATGATTTCATTGCAGTTGGTTTTGTTTTTTGTTGTTTGGGTTTATGGCAGGAGATATGGGCCATCTCTAAATGGATATTTATTCATGTTGAGAAGTCCATTCATTCCCCATGTCTGTGCAGTGAACCCTTTGTCACAACTGAAATGAGTCTGTTTCTCAGTTGTCTATTCCATTTTATTGTCCTATTTGCTTATTCTCCCACCATACCACACTACTTTAATTATTGTAGCTTTATAACAAATTTTCATATCTAGTAGAGAAAGTACTTCATTTGTTCTTTTTACAACTGTCTTGATTATTCTTGGTTAAGACATTTCCATTAGTATATAAATGAATGAGTTTGTCACATTTCAGTTTCAGAGTAATTTTAAAAGAACTTTTCTTTTGAAATGTAGAGAAAGTTTTAAAAAATCTTTTCTTTTGAAATTGTAGAGAAACATCTCTACAATTTTGAGTCATCAAATCAGTGAACATATTATAGTCCTCCATTTGTTGAAGTTGTCTTAATTTTTCTCAATCATGACTTAAAGCTTTTCCCTACAGAAGTCTTGCATACATTTTATTGGATTTATTATTAGGTAGATGAATATTTAAATATATATAATCTATTGTGTTATGCATTTATTAATTGGCAGTGCTTCCTTAAATGTTTGTTGGAGCAGGCTGCTGAAAACATCTTGGCTTATAAATTTACTTAGAAGATTTTAAAATTATAGAACACTAGGTTTCCTAATATCTTTGTCTTTTTAAAAATCAACTTATTTTGTTTTACTGCAATTTTTTTAAGACACAGGGTCTCACTATGTTTCCCAGACTGGCTTCATATTCCTGGACTCAAGCAATCCTCCCACCTCAGCCTCATAAACAGCTGGAACTATGGACGCTCACCACTGTGCCCAGCTTTCATTTCCTTTTTTCCTGATCTTTCAGTTGCTTACCAGTTTTACTCACCCTTTTAGTGACCCCACTTCTGGTTTTACTGCTTTCTCTCATTTTTTTGTTTGTTTTCTGGTTCATCAGTTTCCTATATGATATAACCAACAGACATACAATTTTATTTGAGCATTTTTATTGCGTAGACAGCATTTATAAAATTTTATTAAAGTCTTCTCAACATTTTTCTTTTAGCGTGGCATTACACGGCAGATTAATCATTTCCAATTAAAGATTGGGTGGAAGCTCTTCAACTGTACAATTAAAAAGTCTTTGAAATATGGAGATTTCCTTTTGTACTTGCCTTGGGATCCACAAAGAACAAAACACTACTAGAATAGTAATTTGTGCTCAGAAATTATATTCACTGTAAATTTGTGTGGGAATAGAAATCTGGAGAAGTATATGAAGCAGCTGATGTTTCTAATGATTCCGTTGTTACTTTTCATAACAATAACTTTACTGAATTTTAAGCATATAATTACTGTTTTGCCTTGTAAATTTAGGTTGAATTTATTTTAAAAAATATAAAGTCTGATTTACAAAGCTATTTAATGTTTGATAATAATAGTTGAAGGAAATTATTTTGATTCAGAAAATTTTAATAACCCTGAACCATAAAATTGCAATAAAACTTTACTACCTCTGCTAAGTGATTGAAGGGCTTTGTGATACAGTACGTCAGGATATCCATCTTCAGTTTCTGACTAAATTTCGTAGAAATGATTGTGGTTAGGTCCATGAGCATCAACAAAGTACACCGTTGATTACACTATTCAAATAATGCATGATAGATTCAGATTCACATATTTTATGCAGAGTACCTGCTAGTAGATAATACACTAACCATAGACCTTATGTTTTCATAAGTTTTTCAGTTTAGCCGACTAATCCTTTTTTACTTCAAACAGTTTCACAACCACCACTTATAACACATCTTGGCAGTTTCCACTTCAGGTTGTACTGAATTAGTACTTTGTCTTTTTTTTTTNAAGTATATGAAGCAGCTGATGTTTCTAATGATTCCGTTGTTACTTTTCATAACAATAACTTTACTGAATTTTAAGCATATAATTACTGTTTTGCCTTGTAAATTTAGGTTGAATTTATTTTTAAAAAATATAAAGTCTGATTTACAAAGCTATTTAATGTTTGATAATAATAGTTGAAGGAAATTATTTTGATTCAGAAAAATTTTAATAACCCTGAACCATAAAAATTGCAATAAAACTTTACTACCTCTGCTAAGTGATTGAAGGGCTTTGTGATACAGTACGTCAGGATATCCATCTTCAGTTTCTGACTAAATTTCGTAGAAATGATTGTGGTTAGGTCCATGAGCATCAACAAAGTACACCGTTGATTACACTATTCAAATAATGCATGATAGATTCAGATTCACATATTTTATGCAGAGTACCTGCTAGTAGATAATACACTAACCATAGACCTTATGTTTTCATAAGTTTTTCAGTTTAGCCGACTAATCCTTTCCTACTTCAAACAGTTTCACAACCACCACTTATAACACATCTTGGCAGTTTCCACTTCAGGTTGTACTGAATTAGTACTTTGTCTTTTTTTTTTTTTTTTTTTTTTTTTTTTTTTCTTGAAAATCTTTTCTTTCTTTGGATTTTAAAATTTTTTCTTTGAAAATATTCTTGCCATGGTCATAGTTTGCCAGCCCTTAATCTAGCTTTCAAAATAAGAAACCACAAAGAGAAGAGAAAATTGAAACATAAACCCAGTAGAAAAAAGGCAATAGTGAAGAGCATAAATTAATGAAATGAAAATAGAAAAAAATTTTTGAGAAAATCAAACCAATAGCTTGTTTCAGTTTTGAAGAGATCAATAAAAATGATAAAACTCAAACTGAGAAAGAGATTACACATTACCCAAATTGATGTGGAAAGGGGAAATAAGTACAGATCCTATAGACATTAAAAGATTATAAAGGAAATATTATAAACAGTTATGCCAGTAAATGTGATAACAGACAAAATGGACAGAATCATTGAAAGACACAAATTATCAAAGGTCTCTCAGGAATTTGTAACTTAGTTGCTGTGGTGCCTGTGTGACTGTACATGTCAGTACTCATTGAACTATGTGATAAAAAGGTTTAATTTTTCTGTATGTGAAAATTATCTCAATTTACTTGACTTTAAAATAGTGTTTAATGCTGTCAGTATTCATTTGATCTACACCTAGATTTCCCATTTTTATACTTTTCATCCTTTCTGTGTCTGTAGCCTGCTTTCTGTGATGATCCTCCCTCTGCCTGAAGAATACCTTTTCAGCAGTAGCCAGCTGAAGCCAGCCAGCTCCAAGAGCCAATTCTTCAATTTACAAGAATTTTGTGAGCTGGTTGTCAGACACCCCATTAGTAAAATTGAATTATATAAATTTACCATTAAATACATTATGTTTGGAAAGGTAACACATATTCAAAACTGATTCCTTCCAATTATTGCACTAATTGTACTGTTACCCATACCTGTGAGGCCATTGTTGTGATGCTGTGCTACTGAGAATCTTGTCGGCTCCACATTCAGTGCTGTCATGTTAGTAGCTGGACGTCAGTCCTGGTGGGAATATTTACATAGCAGAAATTAGCGCATGCTACTAATTAGAACTTTATTTGATTATCTAGACCAGAGGTTGGTAAACTGGCCTGGGGCTGGACATCATTCATTCATTCATTCTTCATTCATTTATTTATTTATGGTAAATAAGTATTTATTTGTAACACAGCCACACTCATTTGTTTATGTCTTGTCTGTAGCTGCTTTCATACCTCAATAGCAGTCAAGTGGGAGTAACTAAGACTTCTGGCCCACAAAACACAATATATTTACTATCTGGTTCTTTAAGAAAATGTTTGCCAACCACTGGTCTAGATTTTAAAATGTGATGGAGATGTCACTAAGGTGCATTCATTTTCAGATGTCTTGTGTGTAACTGTTACGTTTTGAATAGCTCCAGAAATTTAACCCCTCTTCCAGTAGTTAAAAGTATCATCTCATTCAGCAAAGAAATCACTCATGTCATTGCTGAACACATGAAGTTCTGACATAACATCTTCAACTTCTTCACCTCTGTCTTGTCACTTTTCAGCATTCATGTAGAACTGTGTGTTCACCAGTTGCAACCACAGATTGGCTATGGATGTGAGTTTGGCAAATGTCAACAAAGTCATGCTGTAAGAATCAGCGGGCTATACAGAATTTACAACAAAGAATATTGCATATTGAATTATTTGTAAATTGTGTACTTGACATCCTTTGTATCAGTAGAATTTATTCTTTAAGAAATGCACATCTGCATGCATACCTATTTTGGAATGCCAGTTAAACATTTGTCAGCACACCATTGTCTTTATTTCCTTTCACATGGAATTGCTGGCAAGTTCTGGTTTCAGTTTCTTTTTTAGAAATGTCTTGATTGTATCTGTATTTTTATATCATATTTTCTTTGTTATAAGGGTCTAGGTTTGCAGTTATTTTGTTCAGAATCCAGATATACTGTGACATTTTCTTCAGGCTTCCATTATCCTTCTTGAGAAGGCAGCTCTTCTTTGAAGTGATGTCTTTCCTCTAAATTGAGATCTGGGTAGGTGTAGACACCTTTTATGTGTCTTGCTTTGAGATCACAGGGCTTCTGGAATCTATAGCGCAGTGTCTTTCAACAGTTTAGAATGTTCTCATCTCTTACTTCTTCAGGTGTTGTTTTTACTCCATTTTCTTGAATTTCCTTCTTTGAACCTATTTACACATCGGTACACTTCCTTGTATCTTCTCAGTCTCTTGTTCTCCGTAATTTTCCATTATTTTATATCTGTGGGATCCGTTGTGTTGATTTCTTCTGATCTCTCTAACAGTTCATTAGTTTTCTTTGCTACTGTGCCTAATTTGGTTTTAAACCCATTCATAGAATACATTATTTCAATGATTTCTCAATTCTAGTATTTTCATTTTTTTAAATAGTTGGTGATTCTTTCCTGAATTTTGAGATCTTAGCTTTTTTCCTACTTGAAGGTAGTAAAGCATAATTATTTTAAATTACAACACCTGGAATCACTGTGATCTATTTTTAGTCTTTATTTCTGCCATTTTTGTTCATGTTGTCTTATCTCCTCGTGTGTCTAGTTGTTTTTTATTTTATGCCATATTAGTACATTGGAGAAACAGTGTGTAGAAATGACATATTGCCCAGGAGGATGTTTTCTTCCTCTAGCAGTGTTTGGGGTACCAGCAGTGTGGGATCAGCTCATTCTAGTCCTAGGGATTAATACAATCAGAGTAGAACTGCGGTTCCTTTGAGGTTTGCTCTAGTGACAGCTTGCTTTTGCTCCTACAGGGTGGCCATTCAGATTCTTCCCCCAAGATGAGGGTGCTCAAAGGACCCTGCAGGACACTGTCTGTTGCCTCAGGGCAGTCACCTCTCAGGAATGGTCCTTCATCCCAGGATGGGGGCAGCTCCTGTGCTGCTGTTTCCTCCTGTATGCTGGCCCAAAATTGTCACTGTCTGCCCTTACAATATGACCTACTCCTTTCTTAAAGCTGAGTTCAAATCACACATCCCGATTAAAAAAAAAAAAATCATGTTGTAAACAACACTAACAACAAATCCACTTTTCTCTCAGCCCTGCCCACCTCCCCATCTTCCTTTCTGAGACATGCAGCGTTTCTCTGTAACAAGTAAAATTTTGTGTGTGCAAACCTACCCTCCCACCCCAAACTTTATTTTAGTCTCTGTGTCTTGGTTAAGGTGTCTTCCTCACAGTGCTTGCCACCTTGCAGTCGAGCCCAGCTGATAGATGAAGCTGAGCTCCAGTTCTGCCTGACGCCCTCCCCCATGCCTTGGCATTCTGCTGCAGGCTGGGGGAAGTGAGCACTGGCCAGGGACCAGCCCTCTGGTTCTGTCCACATCAACTTGATGCCCATTCAGGGGCTTGCAAGTTCTCCTGGTCTGGATCTATTAGTTGAAGAAATTGCCACCTTGTAATTTCAAATTAGTGGGAATTAAAGATTTAATGGGATATATGTATTTTTTGGATCATATGAAACCACGTTTTATGTGGTATTTAATGTGAGTTTAAATATGTTTACTAAGTATGATTTCTGTTAATATCTCAATTGATGCCTTTCTTTCCTGCTTTCTGCCAAACCCAGTCCTTTTGCTAATATTTTGAAGTATTGATTTGAAGCAGCAGTGTGGTTGTTTCTGTCCGGGTTTGAACGAGTAACTGAATTTTAAATTCTTGACACCTCTGACATATAGCAATTGTCTTGGCTGCTGCAGGAAGGCAGCGCCCACATTCCTCTGATTTAGCTCTCTTTGATTCACAGGAAGTTGTTGGCACTGTCTCTTTTTATTAAACTAAATGCCAGAATTCTTTCATGTCATCATAAGATATTAATGCATATTGCTTTGGGGACCAAAGTCATACAATTTAGAAACCACTCAGATGCTTTTTATTCTAATTCTTAGGTTACCAGTTCCTTAAAATTAGTGTAAACTCTGCACTGACTGTAGTTTGGAAGCTGCATTGTTTGGGTGTGATGTTTCAGTGCTACACACAGTAGCAGTGGGAACTGGAAGCTGGTCACGAATCGGCTGTCTGCTTCGGGGATCTGGCTTTGCGGTCCTCCCCATGCCCCTGCGGTCCTCCCCATGCCCCTGAAGTAGCTCTAGGGACAGCTATGGTTTGAGTGGACTCCCTTGCTCCTTCCTGACCTCTTAATGGCCACATGGACCCCCTTGCTTATCTTTGAGAGCAGGGCCTTGATGGAAATGCAAATGCATTTCTCTTTCATAACCCAGATACCAAAACCGAGTGCAGTCCTGAAAGGCGAAAAAAGTTTCCAAAGGAAAAATAGAAGACACATTTCTAGGAAGCATGGGGAAACCTTGGTTGCTTTGTACTCTGGTGACAGCAGCCTGGGGGAGGTGGAGTAGCTGGGATGCCCCCAGCTTTAGCCTCCCCTGGGCTCTATCCTGCATGTTCTTGGTCCATAGCTGTCTGTGGGCCATATCTTTCCAGCGTCAGTTGGACCTGTTGGGGTCCATGCTCGGAACACAGCAGTGAGAGATGAAGACATGGCCTCCCTGACCACCTGGAATCCACAGTGCAGGGGAGGAGGGTGACTTTCAACAACTAATTGAACAAAGTATGGCTCAGTGGTAGTTGAGAGAGGCACTGCCCAGGAGAAGTATGAGGCATCATGAGAGCATTTAACAGGATCAGAGGAGGCTTCTTCAAGAGGTAGCTTTTAAATGAGATCTGAACCACGTGGAGCAAGTAAGAGCTCCCAAGTGCCTGTGAAGGACCCCATGGTGCACTTGGGGGACCTGAGGAGGACCTGTGTGCTTGCCATGCAAAGCAGCAGGACAGAGGACCCAGCTGAGGGCCAGGTGGGAACAAGGGCCCAGCACACCTGGAGGTTTGAGAGGGTGTCAGGAGGCCATTTGGACGGAGAAGCCACGGGCCACCAGAGGAGTTTCGTCTCAAGTTCTCACCCTGGCTTTAGTGTAGCAAGCACATTGGATTTGGAGAGGTTGGGCAGATGCGGGCAGGCCAGTTACTGGACCATCGTGGTGGTCTAGGCAGGGGATGACTGGGTTTAAACTAGTGGAAGAATGACAGCAGTACCATCTCTAAGTGAACAGATTGACGGGAGAGTTAGGAGTTAAAATGAGGCCTTTGTGATTAAATAGGGCCAGAGAGGGGGAGAAGGCAGACGAGAGCCCGTGTTGTTGGCGTGTGTGACTGGCAGGAGGGGAGTCCCCATCAGAAGGGGAAACACAGCAGGAGGCCAGGAGTGGCGGGAGCAATGCTTCAGCCTTGGGCCTGCTCTTGTTGAGGTCCATGGAACCAGTGGGTCGGATCCGTGAGCATGCAGGCATGGAGCTCAGAGAAGCAGCATGTGTCAGATGTGGCCTGAGAGCCACCCACCCACAGCTGCTACTGTGATCCCCTTGGGCAAGAACATCAGGGAAAGGAAAGACTCAGTAGGTGGTGCCACCAAGGGAGCAGAATGTGGTGACAGAGGCTGGTGGAACCATTGAGGAAGAAGGTGCCAGAGCCCATTTCCCTGTGGCAGCCATCACCCCCTCCTCACAACACCCACCAGGTCCCTTTTCCTTAAACCAAAGCCTGGCAGATTTCAGGGGCAGGCACTGCTCAGTTGTGGCCTCTGCAAGGTTCCGGCCATGTGTGGTCATGGGGTAGCTGCTGCTTGGCACTGCGCCGGGCTCTCACGAGCACCTGTGAGTGAGTGAGGGGAGGGGCTCCATTGGCTGAGCAGGGTGCACCCCACCTGTCCTCTGACTCCCAGGAGTGGCTGTCCCAGACCCAGATGGGGAGTCGGGGTGAATCAATGGAAGGCAAGGCCGGACTCCCGCCCACGTTTCCCCAGGGCATTGGGCCAGATGTTACTGAGCCTCCTTCACTTCCTCTTCCCTACGGCCGCCCCCGCCACCTTCGTTTCCTTGGTAATGGGACACTTTGGCCCCTGTCTTGGTTGGCCAGGCTCAGTGTGGGCGGCACCCACCAGTTCCTTCTGTGAACAGACAGGTTGATGGCAACAGCCCTGGGGCCATGGGGATGACTGTGGGGAGAAGGGCTCATGGCAGAGCAAGCACAGTGGCCCCTCTCCCTCTGATCAGTGTTCTTCTGTGAGGAGGTGCATCTCTGCGTCTCTGTGGTACACTCTGCAAGGGTCCCCATGGAAGTAGCTGAGATCAGCAAGATGACACGTTTGCAGGGGTTGGGCCACACTGGGCTCTGCACGTGGCATGGAGCCTGTAGCTGGAACAACAGTCTGTTTAATTTTAAAAAATTTTTGATAATTATAATCACTTTTAAATTGATAAATGGATTCTTTTAAATAAAAGAAACCATTAAAAATGACTGTTCTGCAGAAAAAGCACAAGGAAATGAAATTTTCTATCTCATTGGGAATTTGTTGGTAAATATGCAAACAGATGCATACATTGCATTTAGATTTTGGAAGTAAAATGACCTCATATACTTTACTTTTTTTAGCACAGAGAATTCTGTATAGCATAAAGCAGTAAATCACGGATACTGGGCATTATGAGTGTATTTTTCTTTTCTAAAAAAACATTGAAAAAGCAGAGTTATTAATTGGAGTCCTCAAGGTCCTTATTTCAGTAAGTCTGAAACAGTGACCATCTTACCCATAGCTAAGTTGGGATGCCAAAACCATTTCCACCATCAGCGTGCCAGTAGTAACCATCCGGGGGCAAAATGGCTGAGTCTGCAGCCTGGGCATGTGGTACGTGGGTGTCTCTGATGGACCAAGGGAAATGACAGGCCTTTGTGCTGAAGACTGATCAGAGTTGATTTACATGAAACACATGTGTTTTTTAAAAGATAATTTTAGTGTACATATTTTCATTTTGAGCTTTATGGTGTTTTATGTCTTTTGCCCTTGTGATTTATAATTATTTTATATTTAAATGCATTTTCTATTATTTATAATTATTTTTAATGATTTTATGTAATACTCTTTTATTTCTAGCTTGACCTGAGTTGGCCTATGCTAACACATCTAAGCTTTCTTGATTCCCAAGGTTACCGTAAATCAGCAAGTCCCTAACTTCGGTATTCATCTCTGTGCTGTAGAGAATGGCCAACCTCAGGTTTTCGCAGCCACGCCTCATCTCTCTCTTTCTCTAAAGGGAAGCCATAGCAGGTCCCTGGGTAATGTCCAGATGTGACGGTGAGCAAAAGAAAATCACATGTAACCTGGAGGGGAGGACCTTTCACCCGGTCTATTTGTAAGCAGTACCTCTGCCCCCACCGTGTCCCCACCTGGCAGGCCACCTCAACACATGCCTGCCTCCTGGTCCCTGTGCTAACACCAGTCAGGGCTCACAGCCCAGCAAAGTGCTGTGTCTGCTGGGAGGAGGCACTGGCCGTGATGGGACTGCCCCCCGCAGAGCCCCAAGCAGGCGAGGGGTGTGGGCCAGTCGGGGGCGAAGCAACAGGTCACCCAGGCAGCTGCCAGCACCACCAAGAGTCAGGCCGGGTTCCGGGGGCACCTCTGTCCCCACCAGCAGCACTGCCCTTCAGCTTTTTGACGAGGCCGGTTGTTGGCCGTAAGAGGAGTGGTGATACATTTAGATTCTTTTGGTGTCTGTGGGTCATTACTGGAATTACAGCAGCTGGCCGTGAGGTCATAGTTACTTTGACAGCGGTGAATGCCCAGCCCGCGGTAACTCTGGAGGGCTGTCCGGGGTCATCCTTCATCGTTGTCCAGAAACGCTCCTCTCAGGAAGGCTGGGCATAAAACTCAAGAGGCTCAAGGAAAAACGCCTCTGTGGCTCCATGCAGGAAATGTTATTTCTGATTTCAGGCGGGAGGGAAAAGGACTCCAGGGCCACTGTTTGGGAGGCCTGGAGCGATGAGCACTGTGTCTCCGAGCTCAGAACGTTTGGGAGGCCTGGAGCGATGAGCACTGTGTCTCCGAGCTCAGAACGTTTGGGAGGCCTGGAGCGATGAGCACTGTGTCTCCGAGCTCAGAACGTTTGGGAGGCCTGGAGCGATGAGCACTGTGTCTCCGAGCTCAGAACGTTTGGGAGGCCTGGAGCGATGAGCACTGTGTCTCCGAGCTCAGAACGTTTGGGAGGCCTGGAGCGATGAGCACTGTGTCTCCGAGCTCAGAACGTTTGGGAGGCCTGGAGCGATGAGCACTGTGTCTCCGAGCTCAGAACGTTTGGGAGGCCTGGAGCGATGAGCACTGTGTCTCCGAGCTCAGAACGTTTGGGAGGCCTGGAGCGATGAGCACTGTGTCTCCGAGCTCAGAACGTTTGGGAGGCCTGGAGCGATGAGCACTGTGTCTCCGAGCTCAGAACGTTTGGGAGGCCTGGAGCGATGAGCACTGTGTCTCCGAGCTCAGAACGTTTGGGAGGCCTGGAGCGATGAGCACTGTGTCTCCGAGCTCAGAACGTTTGGGAGGCCTGGAGCGATGAGCACTGTGTCTCCGAGCTCAGAACGTTTGGGAGGCCTGGAGCGATGAGCACTGTGTCTCCGAGCTCAGAACGTTTGGGAGGCCTGGAGCGATGAGCACTGTGTCTCCGAGCTCAGAACGTTTGGGAGGCCTGGAGCGATGAGCACTGTGTCTCCGAGCTCAGAACGTTTGGGAGGCCTGGAGCGATGAGCACTGTGTCTCCGAGCTCAGAACGTTTGGGAGGCCTGGAGCGATGAGCACTGTGTCTCCGAGCTCAGAACGTTTGGGAGGCCTGGAGCGATGAGCACTGTGTCTCCGAGCTCAGAACGTTTGGGAGGCCTGGAGCGATGAGCACTGTGTCTCCGAGCTCAGAACGTTTGGGAGGCCTGGAGCGATGAGCACTGTGTCTCCGAGCTCAGAACGTTTGGGAGGCCTGGAGCGATGAGCACTGTGTCTCCGAGCTCAGAACGTTTGGGAGGCCTGGAGCGATGAGCACTGTGTCTCCGAGCTCAGAACGTTTGGGAGGCCTGGAGCGATGAGTACTGTGTCTCCGAGCTCAGAACGTTTGGGAGGCCTGGAGCGATGAGTACTGTGTCTCCGAGCTCAGAACGTTTGGGAGGCCTGGAGTGATGAGTACTGTGTCTCCGAGCTCAGAACGTTTGGGAGGCCTGGAGTGATGAGTACTGTGTCTCCGAGCTCAGAACGTTTGGGAGGCCTGGAGCGATGAGTACTGTGTCTCCGAGCTCAGAATGAAGCCGCCCGTGGTGGCTGCCTTTGTTTCTGTACTTTCAGTTCCTGCAGGCACAGGAGCTTGCCAGGGCTGCTGTCAGGGATGCTTCTCCAGGCCCCGCCGCCCTGCCCGGGTTTCCTTCTCTGAGCAGGAACAAGTGCCCGATGCTGTTGCTGGTGCAGGTCGGAGGGCTGCCAGGGCTGGGTGACTCCCTGCCGCATTTTGCTGGGCTTGTGTAGCTGCTCCTGCCTCTTGAAGGGGCCGTGTTAGAAAGCATGCATCACCTCCAGTTACCTCAGGCAGCAGGGAAGACTTTTAACCTACTCAACAAGCATCTTCCCTGGGAAAATACATCTTTTGGTTGAGACTCTAGGAGACACACCGTCTCCTAGATAAATAACACAAGTTATTTATCTTGAACCCTAAACTGCATGTAAAAAATGTAACCAAACCCTCAGTGCCTGGGGCGAAATCCACTCCCTAATGTTTTAGTGACAGATTCCGCTATGCTGTGTGTGTAGCGGGTGTAGACTCGGTTCAGTGCATGTGGTGCTAAGCCATAAAGGGACTGTTAGAAAGAGCCGGGCATGGTGGCTCATGCCTGTGGTCCCAGCACTTTGGAAGCCGAGGTGGGTGGATCACTTGAAGTCGGGAGTTTGAGACCAGCCCTGGCCAACAAGGCAAAACCTTGTCTCTACTAAAAATACAAAAACTAGCCGAGTGTGGTGGCACACACCTGTAGTCCCAGCTATTCAGGAGGCTGAGGCGGGAGGGTCGCTTGAACCCAGGAGGCAGAGGTTGCAGTGAGCCAAGATTGTGCCATTGCTGTCCAGCCTAGATGATAGAGTGAGACTCCATCTCAAAAAAAAAGAAAGAAAAAGAAAAAAGAGAATCTTGATATTCTTGGTAGGAAGGAAATGTTAGTCATAGGATTACAAGATTTTATTCCAAGCTCTTACAAGCAAGCAGTTCAGATTAATGTGTTTTCGTAGAAAACTTGGTTTGATTAAATTTCATACTTTTTATCTATTCCCCAAAATTTATGAAGTCCTCGTGTGCTTGAGGGTTCTAGGAACAAAGTGATTGGGGGAACACCAGCTAGAACAGTGTTGCAACGGGCCCCTCTGCTGTGGGGCCCACCCTGCAGGCTTCCACAACTGGCATGAGGCCTGAGTCGCTGTGTTTCGCAATGTGACTTGACCAAAGAGCGTTTTTTTCACAGACACGTGAGGCAACCCTTGTGACTCCAGGGGCCTGCAAAGCACAGCTTGAGAAATGTTGGTATATGTCAATGGAAATATATGTAATTAAGAATATTAATAAAATATTAAAAGTTTCTATCTTGGATGAAGTAATAGGATATCCTTTAGGAAGCCTGACGTCAGGACGTGCTGTGGGGTATTTTTATGTTAGATATTACGTTCAGCAAACAAATTCAAGCTCTACTTTTACCCTTTAACGAAAGATTTTATTTTTTATTCAGCATTGGTGCGTTGAGGACTTACAGCCATCTTATCTTACCTCAGCGCCATTGAAACAAAAAAATTAGTCATAGAAAACAAACCTAATGCCTTCCTTTGCAAGTTCTAGTCAGAAGTGTCGCATATACCAGACAACACGTCATTTTTATAGTTATAGAGAGAACTCCTAGGTACTTCATGGGAATACAAAAATGTTACAAAATTAAAAGTAATTTTTCCAAAATTACTGTGACTGAGCAGATCATTCCACGCTCCATTATACCATTCTGATCCTAATCCCATAGTTTAAGTATAGAGGCTGGAAAATGTCTTCGATTTAGAAAGGAAAGACAGGCGAGTGTTGTACCATGGAGCAATTCAGTGGCAAACGAGCCCAGCAGTCACAGACCCCATACATTCCTCTCATTCATATCCTATCGATTTGTGACAGCGATTACATGCTATTGTAGTACAAGGAAGAGGTTTTTTTAACCGACTGTATGACTTGTAGACTTTCTGTGAATTTTCATTAAGGTTGGTGAATTGTACAAGCTGAGGAAAGCCAAGACAAGCTAGTTAAAATCTACTGGCACACAGGTCAGCCTGAGTTCAGATTTTATTTTGCGGGCATGATTTCGGGGATCCAGTGCTAGATTGTAGTTGTGTTGTAATGAAGCCCCCTTTCCAGCGCTGCAGTGGGTTGTGGAAATTGTTGAGAGGAGAAACCACCTTCTCCTAGGCATCTGTATTCGGTTACCCACCAACATTGAGACATGCAGACATGGAAAGGCAGGAAGATTCAGGAATTCCAGCAACTCTGGGGCATGCTCTCCCCCGGATCTGAAACACTGGCCCCCGTCTCATCCACTTGCCACTCCCTAAGACATCCTGGCGTGGAAGGGAAGATTCAGGAAGGTTCAGGAATTCCAGAGACTTCGGATCCTGCTCTCCCCCGGGTCTGAAACACTAGCCCCCGTCTTATCTACCTGCCATTCCCTAAGACATCCAGGCATGGAAGGGAAGATTCAGGAAAGTTCAGGAATTCCAGCAACTTCGGAGCATGCTCTCCCCGGGATCTGAAGCACTGGCCCCCGCCTTCTCCACGTCCCACTCCTTTAACCAGTCCGTCAAGTATTTCCTCAGGTACCTGCTCTGGGAAGCCTTCCCTGACCCTCCTTTGCCCCTGTGGGGACGTGGCTGCTCCTTCCCCCATGTGCCTGTGGCCCCTTGTGCCCAGCGCCCTCCCCACTCAGTGAGGGTAGATGTGGGTGTGGGCCGTGTCTGATGCCTCCCCTCAGGGTCCTTGGGCACGCTGTGTGGACGCTGCCTGTGCGTGCTTCCTGAGCGACCCCGTCAGTAAAGCATTGCCACCATGCATTGCTGCTGGCAATCCTTGTACTGAGAGAATGTGGTGGCTGCCATCCCGAATTTCCCTCCAAAACTGCTCCCACCACCAGTGCTGCCTATGCCGTGGTGGTCCTGCTTTGTGTCCCATGGCCTGACAGTGGAGCGCTGGCTGCTACTTGTCTGTCTCCTGTGCTGGACAGGAAGCACCATGTAGGTGGCATTGTCATCCGACGGTCTCCAGCTGTGGCCGCAGCACCAGGTGCGCTGTGGACTGCAACACTTCCATGTCACTCCACACGTTTGCCCCGCTGTGGCGCTGTAAATATTCATTTGAGCTGGTAAGGAAAATGACATTTTAAATGCCATGATGATATATAGTGTGTTTCTCATGTGAATCAAGTTTTCCTTAGTATGGCTCAGCAGCACGCCACGTCTCCGTCGGGTGGAGACCATGCTTCCTGTGGGGACACCCACGGTCTTGGCTGCCTCTGCTGAAAGAAGGCCAAGGTGATTCTTCAGCTGTAAGAGAGATCACCCATCCTGAAAACTTGTCAGAGCAGGAGAATTCCAGGAGGATCAATATTTTTAAAAAATTCTGTTCCTGGCCGAGCACAGTGGCTCACACCCGTAATCCCAGCACTTTGGGAGGCCAAGGCGGGTGAATCACGAGGTCAGGAGATCGAGACCATCCTGGCTAACAGGGTGAAACCCCGTCTCTACTAAAAATACAAAAAAAAATAGCCGGGTATGGTGGCAGGTGCCTGTAATCCCAGCCACTCGGGAGACTGAGGCAGGAGAATGGCGTGATGGTGTGAACCCAGGAGGCGGAGCTTACAGTGAGCCAAGATGGCACCACTGCACTCCAGCCTGGGAGACAGAGTGAGACTCCGTCTCAAAAAAAAAAAAAAAAAAAAAAAAAAAGTTCTGTTCCTAAACTTTTACTCTGCAAAAGGCCTTTGTAAAAAGAGAACAGAGACAAGTCAGCCCAGGAGAAAATACCATTGACCTTTGAACTCTGTGGGTCCACTTACACATGGATTGTTTTCAGCCAAATGTGGATGGAAATGTAGTGTTCACAGGATATGAAAACCATGTGTATGGAGGGCCAGCTTTTCATATGCACAGATTCTACAGGGCTGATTGTAGGACTTGTGTAGGCGCAGATTTTTGTATCCATGAAATCCTGGAAGCCCTTTCCAGCGTATACAAAGGAACAACTGTATTTGCAGATCCCATATCTGACACAGGAGTTGTATTCAGAACATGAAACCAACTTTCTAAACTCAAAAATAAAAAAAATAAACATTCCAGCTAGAAAATGGACAAACAATCTGAACAGACACCTCATCCAAGAGGAGATACATAGGGCCATAAGCATGGGAAGCAATGTTTATTGTTAACCAACAGAGAAATGCAAATTAGTGCCCCAGTGAGGTTCCATGCAGAGACCACGCACTCCTACAGCCACTCGGAGACCACGTGGCCACTTCCCAGAAAGTTAAGCATCTCTTTCCGCAGGACCCGGAAGTTGCACTTCTGATCTTATATCCTAAAGAAAGGAAAACTTATGTCCAAACAAAAACTGTACTCAAGTGTCCATATCAACTTTATTTGTAGTGGCCCCCAAATTGGAAACAGTTCAGATGTCCTTCCAAAGATGAAAGGATATATCCATTCAAACTGTGATATAGCCATACAATGGAATACTTATAAAAACCGAATAAAAGCAGCAAACTAGTGATACACAGTACAATTTGGATGGATCTAAAGGGCATTAGGTGGAGTAAAGCAAACAAATCCTAAAAGTTAGGATTTTTTCTATATATCACTCTTGAAATGACAAACAGTGATGGGGAAGAGATCAGGGTTAACAGAGACTAGGACTAGGGGATATGTGACTTCATAGATATAGCCTGACAGGCATCTTTGTGATGAGACAGTTCAGTATCCTGTTTGGGGTTTTGTGCATGTGAATCTAAACACATTATAAAATTTCATTTTAAAAAAGCATAATTTTAAAAATTTCATTAAAATAAAATACATAAGAATTTAAAATGTTTGTAAAAACTGGTGACATCAGATAGGTAGTTTAGTTAGATGTATCGATGCCAGCTTCCTGGTTTTGGTAACACACTATGATTACGTAGAAAGTTACGCTGAGTGAAGGTGCATGGGAACTGTCACTCATATTTTTCTTGTGAATCTTCAATTTCAAATATAATGTTTAAAACAAAGTGTTCCTTTTACATATCAGTTTTTTATTGTTTTTGTTTTTGAGATGGAGTTTCACTCTGTTGCCCAGGCTGGAGTGCAGTGGCACAGTCTCGGCTCACTGCAAACTTCACCTCCCGGGTTCAAGCGATTCTCCTGCCTCAGCCTCCCAAGTAGCTGGGTTTACAGGTGCACACCACCATGTCCAGCTAATTTTCCTATTTTTAGTAGAGATGGAGTTTCACCATGTTGGCCAGGCTGGCCTCAAACTACTGACCTCAAGTGATTCACCAGCCTCGGCCTCCCAAAGTGCTGAGATTACAGGCGTGAGCCACCGTGCCCAGCCCATACCCATCTTTAAAAAGAGAAAATGGACAAGAGAGCAGAGAATGGTGTTGGGTTTGCTACTGTGAGTCTTGGAAAACGCATTTCCAGTGCAAGTGCCTGCGTAGGAGTACGAGACAGCATTGTTGTAGTGGAAGTGAGCCCTAAAGCCAAAAGGTGATACTCCCCCTGAAATTTAGGAATGAAAGGAAACTCTTAGGTTAGAAAAATGTGTGCTGAACTTGATACTGTTCATCTGATGCTTCTTTGATTAGCCTCATTACCTTGTATTTGAACAACATAAAAAACTGGTTAAGAATAGCCAAAGAGAAAACGCCCGGGTGAATGTTAGGTGTCCATATACGAAATACGCGGCAACTTTTAACAATGTGCAGCCATGAAGTATGGAAAACTTCCTGACATTGATCACAGTTGAAACTTCATACTTTCCTAATTCAGCCTGTTATTGACAATAATATATTTTAACTCCAGAATGTGTTCATTTGGTGTATATTGACTTTGGCTTGTTAAAATGTTCATAGTACATGTGAACATTGGGTTTCCTGTCATGGTGACTTAAGACAGGGGGACAGCAGTGAGTGATTCCTGACAGTCAAGGAACTTTCCCTGGAACCCCACTTGAATGGTAATAATCTGCTCCTATAATTGCTGTGGAAAAGGAAAGCCCTCTGGAGATTTTACATCTAATCATTTATTTATAAATCTGTAGATGGCAGTCTGCAGAAGATGTGTCGGGGGTCAACTTTGTGCTCAAAACAGTTGCCTGATGTTTACATTTCACAGTGTATTTTTTTAACAGTACCTCCAGCCCCCATCATCACAAAAGGACCCTGGCTTGCTGGTAGCTGCTCCCCACTCATCCCACAGCCCAGACACTTCATTACAGATGCCTCGACAGAGGCCGGTCCCCTCTGTATTTGCTGAAATATGCATGTTTTTCCATCTCATTAATTCAGTCTACATACAATTAATTTTTGCCTATTAATAAACCCCTTGGTGTTAGCGACAGCTATCTAAACCACTTCACCTAGTGTGGAATGAGCAAGTGTGCTTGCAAATTTCCATCCCTGGTCTGCATTTTTTAATGTCGTATTTGTGAGTTGGAGAGTTTGGGTGCATAAATCAAGCATTGCGAAGAAATATAACTGCCAAAGAGTCTGCGTTCAGACTGACTGATGGGGAAGTTTGAAATACGAATTAGCGCCACATTAATTGGGGGTAGAGGGAGATGCAGGGGGGCCATCCTAGCACGTGGGAGTCAGGGAGGGTCTCGGGCCATGGGAAGATTTGTCAGAACCTTGTGTGTGCGTGAGACCAACTTTCTTTTTCCACAAATACAAATCCACACCAAATTGGACACTTCTCAAAAGGTATCTTTTCTGTGTGTTTTCAAATCTCATAATTTCTTAGAAGAAACATCTAATAAAGTCTGTGAATACACGTGAGTGATTGTGTGTGTGGTAACTACACCAGCTGACAGCATTGAAAGGAAAAAGGAAGAAAACACAAAAATCAGAATGGAGCCTTGAAGTGAGCACCACCTAGCTCATTTAGAGACATCCACAGGAAAGGAAGTTCCCCAAGACTTGTTAATGCTCCAAAGCCCTGAGACAGAGCCATGTCACAAGGACACTTCTCTCACCATTCAACATCACCAGCCAGGAGGAAATGCAGAATTCTGTATAAATGTTAGGAATTCTTAGATTTCTCGCCTGGATTTGTAAAAATTGCAGTTCACAGCGAGAGACATCCAGGAGATCCAAATGCCAGTCTCCTAGAACTTGCTGGAGGAGCATGATTCTTTCTAAGGATTTGCATCTTGACGTGACACTAAAGTTCTGTGACAGGCCCGAGTAGCTGATGAAATTTTACGTGAGAAAAGCTTTCGAGTGCCTGTCCTGGTAAATCTGTGACAGTGGCATCACATAAAGGTTTCCAGAATGTGCTGTGAGGAGATTAAGTCAATGTCATTGGTCAACTTAATTGGAAGCAGGTGATTGACTGAAAGTCGGATAAACATGCAAGATTTCCTGATTTTTAAATATGCCGTATGTGTCAATTTTATGAATTGTGATGATGGACAAGAACACTTCAGCAGCTTTAATGGAAGCATGTAATGACTTGAATGAGACCACTTAGTTTTGGTTACTGATGATCAAGTACAGAATCTTCCTGGTGGCACCAAAGCTTCCTGCCTGGCCTGGGCAGCTGTCCTGGGTCCCTCTGGTCAGTTCTGTGCCAGGCAGCCAGTGTGAATCTGGAAGGGGCCAGTCCTGTCTTCCCCTCCTGTCTAGTGCCTTTAACGTCTCCGCTGAGCCTGCCACCCCCTGGCCTCCCCAAACCTTGGAGGTGAGTCCTGGCCCTTCTCCTGTGGGCTCCTCTCCCCGGGGCCCTTTCTGCTCAGCCCCACTTCTCTTATTCACCCACTTGTGTTCTCTGCAAGTAAATGATACGTAACAGGAACTTGTTCAGTAGCTTGTGCAGTGTTTTCAAACCAGTGTTTTTTTAATTAGGTGTTTTCAAAACAGTGAATTTCAAATTCCTGACTCCACTTTGAGCTCATTCAAAGAAAGTCATGTAAATAAGACCTAATCATTGTAAGAAGTCTAATGAAGAAACCATTCGTTAGCTCTGGAGATGAACAAGTACACCTCACAGAAAGTGAAGTCAGTTGCTGATGAGCAGTCTGCACGCCCACATCTTTCTCTGTCCTGGGTTTCTGAGTCATTGAATAAGAAACATTTCTATTTCTATTCTTATTTATGTGCAACTGTATTTAATTATTCCCTAGTTTTGAGGATTGGCCAATAAACCTTTGCTTCCCTTTTGTCATTGATTATTCTTAAGTTTAAGACAATGCCCAGTGGCAGATGTGCTTAACAACCATCCTTCATCTAGTTCATGCGACTCTTTAATGTCAATTATAAAGAAAATTACGCCTTTGGCTTCAGAAGTTTATTTAAATCTCTTCTGAGAACATTGGCAGCTCTTCAGAGTTAATGTCCAGAGCAGCAGAAACAGACACTGGAAGACACAGGCGGGTGGATGCGTGAATGTCGTTTTAAAAAGTGAAAAAAAAACTTACGCTATTGCTAATAAATTGAGTCGGGGAAAAAAACAGACAGAGATCCTTAAATCAGCTTCCAATTAAGATGGGCCAGTAAGATAATTTCACATAAATAAGAAGACTGGAGGCCTTGTCTGTTTTTATTGATTTTATTCTTATTTTTTTGAGACAGTCTCGCTTTGTTGCCCAGGCTGGAGTGCAGTGCTGTGATCTCCTCTCACTGCAACCTCCGCCTCCCAGGTTCAAGCGATTCTCCTACCTCAGCCTCCCAAGTAGCTGGGACTACAGGCACCCACCACCACACCCGACTAATTTTTGTATTTTTTGGTAGAGATGGGTTTTCGCCATGTTGGCCAGGGACTGGTCTCGAACTCCTGACCTCAAGTGATCCACCCGCCTTGGCCTCCCAAAGTGCTGGGGTTACAGACATGAGCTTCCACGCCCGGGCTGCCAGGCCTGCTTTTAAATGAGGATTTTCCATTTAAGGAGGCCCCCTGTCCTGGGCGGTATTTCTTAAATGCCTGGCATAAGTGACATCATGTGAACAAGTGATAGTTCAGGCAACAGAAGTCATGAGTTGGAAGGCTGTGATAGCGGAAGGCCAGGAGAGAAGTGAGAGCAGAACGTGCTCGCCCTGGGCCTCCAGCTGCTGCCAGCATCTTCTGTCAGCTGATCTGGGCAGGGCATGGGGGTTTTTCTCAGACATACCTCCTAAGAACAAAAACGTGACATACCACGGGCCTGTCCTCAGGATGCGGCCTCAGTCCTTGGTGGGCACAGCTGAGAGAGGAAATTCTGAGCTGCTCTGGGGTGGGGCTGTGTTGCGCTCACCCTCCCATCTCCTTAGTCACTGGAACCCTGTGTTGCAAATAGTAGGTTCTCAGCAAGTGCGCTGAACCGAGGGGTAAGAACAACATTTCTATTCCGTATCATCAAGGAGGGAACCCGGCGCGCCTCTATCCTTTTAAGAGACACGGCTAGCATCAGACCTGGGGGACATCATCGTTTCCTTGCAGCTCAGAATGTACTTAAGTGTCATGTAGTGGGTTTTCTGGTTATAGGCTTTTTTAGAAAAGTGTTCTTTTTGATCCTTTTTTGTTTGTTTTTGAGACAGGGTCTTGCTCTGTCACTCAGGCTGGATGGAGTACAGTGGCAAGATCTCAGCTCACTGCAACCTCAGCCTCCTGGGTAGCTGAGACTACAGGTGTGCACCACCATGCCCAGCTGATTTTTGTATTTTTTTTTTTTTTAGAGATGGAGTTTAGCCGTGTTGCCCAGGTTTGTCTCAAATTCCTGGACTCAAGTTGTCCACCTGCCTTGGCCTCTCAACTGCTGGGATTACAGGTGTGTGCCACTGTGCCCAGCCCAATCCTGTCCTCTGTTTCTTACAATATTCACCAGAGTCGTTTCTAGCTTTCACTTTGTCCCGTAAAAATATTTCATTGAAAATGGCAAGCCATGGTGGTTTGCAGTGTTTCTAAGCTGAGGAATTGAGCTCCATACCCAGCAGCAGCTCCAGTTTCTGGTTTGATTTGAGTGAGTTTTTTTCAATCACATACATCATAATTAGCAGGAAGGCATTTAGTCTTGAACATGGGGACCAAAAAGAGCTGGAGATAGTAGCTTGAGAGTTGCAAATATTTATTTTTGATTCTGGCTTTAATTCTTAAAATGTTTTTCAAGAAGACAGTAGTGTGATGTAACAGGTCCTTCGGTTAACACAAGCACACACCCTTTTTCTGTCATCTTCTAGCTTGTTTTCTTGGTCGATTATGCCAGCTCTTGTAAAAATATTATGCTCCCAGGCAAAGGGCCATTTCTGTTGGAATTGTTGAGAAGATTCTTGGCTTCACTCTTGATCCAACTCTGATCAGCTTGGCCAAGACTGGCCTTGACAAGTTTGCTCTGAATTGCCTCATGCTGCTGTGTGGGGTTTCAAATCATTGGCTTCCTAGTGCTTTCTGGGCTAGACCAACAAAACCGTGCCTGGGAAAAGAGATGATAGGCCGTGATAAATCTAAAACTGCGTAATACTGGAATTAACTGGGTTGGCCGTGTAGATGGCAAGATATTAAAATTGAGTCCTTATGTGCCCAAGTCGTAAACTCATTCAGATAGGCCCTAGGTCCATGAGTGTGTGTTGCTGAATCCTAGGCTCTGGGTGGAACCAAAAGCTGAAAAACATGAAATTGCCCCTCTGTCCTTTGGATCTTATTCAGACAGTCATTTCCTAGCTGTTTCAAGTTTTGATCAGAAGGGACATGCAGTAGAAGCCCAATCTAAAACATTGGTAGTTTACATCACATATTTACTTCCATGTGTCTTAAGTGGTTAAGTTGTAGAATTATGTCTTTTAGAGAATGGATGAAGAAGTCTAGGAGTACAATAGGCAACAGAATGTAGCAAAATAGTTCTGTTTCGTCAATTTTAAAGTAAATTCCAAATCATTGTAAGTATATTCAGTAACACCCGTTTGCCCCCACCTTCCTTCATTTGATGTTTTCACTTATCCACTCATTAACAGTTCATCAGTCTTTGCTGTTTGTTACGTGAGTGTGTACAAAAGGCACTGCGGTATCCACTGCTGTGAGTAATACAGAGGTGTCCTAAGGTGTGGGCTTTACTTGTGGAAACCACAGGACCATACCCAGAGCATTTGGAGGTGCCATATGCTGCTTAAGGGTGGCACATGGAGGGGAGGCTGGGCTGCACGCACGCTGGTCCCGAGGTGACCCTCTGGCCGCAGGAGAACTGGAAAGGTGCCAGCCGTGGGTGCCGTGCACTTGTCTGAGGCCCGGATGGGGAGACCACATTCCAGGTGCGGGGATAGGAGGAGGAAAGTCCCAGGGGTGGGAAGGCCTGGAGGAAAAGGGGAGAAGGTCAGGGGGAGGCAAGTTGGCCAGATCAGCTGGAGCTTGGGATTCAGCTAGGAGAGAGTCTGAGCCCCAGGCCAGACTGCAGGGCTGTGCCCAGCACTGGATGCAGAATTTGGATCTGATTCTGAGTATGAGATGAGGACTCGGGGAGACTTGTGAGCAGGGTGGTGACAACCAGGCAGGATTTTAGGAAGGTTTATCTGGTTTTGGCAGGTTCTCTGGATGTGACTGGAGTGTGAAAAGGCCAGTTCAGAGGCTCTGGAGGTTGTTCAGAAGTGGCAACAAAAGGGAATGGAAATGAGAGATGTTGCAAAGCAGAAACCAGCTGACATGGGGTGCAGGAGAACTTGAAGGCAGCAATGGGAACTGGGACCTGTTCCTGGCGTGCAGAGAAGGCTGACGTTGATGTTGCCTATGGAGTTGGAGGTGATGACCAGCTTCCAGGTGGCTGTTCTGGATAGGCAGCTGCATGGGGCAAGAGCCGCAGTGTGGCACAGCTGTGTCTGTCCCCTGCCAGTCCTCAGAAGGTGACACCTAACACCATCCCAGTCCACACAGAGCCTTGTCCAGTAGTCAGGGTGAGGTGAGTGGAAGCAAGAAGAGGAGCTGGCAACAGGACTTGGGAGAGACAGAGAGCACAGCAGGCAGCTGGGCCCAGATGTCAGCCCCGGGCAGTGTCCTGAAGCAGCATGTGCACCTGGGCAGTGCAGACACCTCAAGAAGAGGGTGTTAGCTCGGATAACTGGGGCTCCTGAGCAGCCTTTGAGAGGACAGGTTCCTTGGGGCTGTGCGTTTCAAATAATATCATTGAGGAGGGAGCAGAGAGGCTTGAAAATAAATGGAGGAGCAGGGGGGCAGGCACAAAGAAGCCAGGCCTGGCAGTGGCACAGGTGTCGGGTTTCATGAAGGAGGAAAGGGTTTCATGTGGAGTGTGCCTGCCGCATGGACACTGGAGTGAAGGTGCACCCTGAGGCAGCCCACAGTGAGGAATTCAAACGCAGGTGCCTGGGCTGGATCCTGCAGGGCCTGAGTTCTCTGATCCAGAGGCGTCTTCATCTGAGGATTTGGGGTGTCCATGCTCTCCTGGTTGAAGGTATTAGAAGCCAGGTTGGAGAGGCCACCACTCAGGTGCTAAAGTCACAGCTCTAGATTTTGGTGTCTGCTACTTAGCCGCATGGCCTTGGGAGTTATTAACTCTTCTGCACTTTGGTTTTTCTCATTAATCAAACCAGAATCCAGATACTCACCACCTACCTTGTTGTGGGAACTAGACGGGGGTGGTGCACATGGGACACCGAGCATAGTGCCCAGCACACAGTGGGTGCTCAGGGGATGGCAGCTGCCATGATTTAAGAGACTGAATTCTTTGATACCACCCAAATATATGGTCTGGGGTGGTTGTAAGTAGAATTAGCAGAGATGATACAGAGTCGGAGTTGAATTAGGGTTTGAAGAAGGTTAGGTCTGGAGCGTTACAGGTGGGAGGACCAGTAGAGAGTGGTCAGGACTCAGGAATGACAGGACCCACCTGGAGACCCTGAGCGGTGGCTTCCAGGCAGAGAAGAAAAGCTCGGGGCAGTATGAGTCCAGACCAGGGGCCCATCAGGCGACTTCTATGCAGGGTCACGTGGTAAAGAATTATCTCGGGCTTAGCAGGCTAGAAAATCTCTGTCGTAGCTACTCAGCTCTGTTGCTTTCTGAGTAAACAAATGGGTGTGCCTGTGTTCCAATAAAACTTTATTTACAAAAACAGATAGTGGGCTAGGTTTGGGTCATGGAGGCATGCTGACTGTGGACACCTTGACAATCCCATGTGGCAACAGATGTGAGCTGAGTGGTGATGTGGGAATGCCCCATCATTGAGGGACGGGGATGCAGGGGCAGCAAGGAGGTGGCATGGGCCCAGCGTGGCCACCCATCTGGGGCCTCAGCTGCAGGCTGAGTGGAAGGAAGGGGAAAGCAGCTCAGAGTGCATTCTGAGGGTCGAACTGGCCTGTAAGTGACAAACTGAGGTCACTTCACATGTACGTGGAGGGAGACAGGCTATCTTTGGAGCAGTGTCCATGCAAGCCTGCCTGGAGGGAGCTGCCACCCTCAGCTGCAGCCCCAGACCTCACGGTTGCTCTCGTCCATCATTCCCAGTGTGAACAGTGATGCAGCGCCACGGTAAGTTCTGTAGAGTGAACACCACTCGCTGGCAGACCCCAGCAGGGCAAGGAGTGAGTTTCACCCAGTCCTTATCCAAAAAAATCCATGAATATGCTTCTAGTGCAGTATTAACACATGGTGAAAATTGGAATTGCCTAGAGGGTTTTAATTTCTGATGGATTATTCTTGTACCTGTACCTGAGTGATGCTCTCGTAAGTCCATGTTGACCAATCTGGGGCCACAGGAAAGGGAGGGCCGATGGAAATACAAACACGGGGAGGACTTCCAGGCATCCATGAGGTCTAGGAGACTTGTCCAAGATGTGTTTTCATTGCAGTTAACATTTTTAAAAAATGCATCTCACTATCATAAAGGTCAGCGTCACTTCTGTAATATTAATTTGCAATTGAAAGGTATTTTATTATAAGTCCCCCTTTTCAAGTTCTTGTTTCTCAAACTGGAATTTTCTTGAGCATCTAAGAATCCTTTCCTTTCAAAAGATCCCCAAGTTCCCCCAGTCTAAGCTAAGAAGTGTTCAGTGTTGGCCGGAAGCATAACTCTAGTTCTCGCAGGATGTGGGCTGTGGCAGGGCGTGCTTGTCCAGGCAGCAGGTGGAGGCTTCTCTTGGTCAGTGTGTCTATGCTCAGTGGAGGCCTGGCTGGGGAAACAGGTAGCAGTTTGAGACCAGAGCTTAAAAGAGAGGGAGAGGCCAGGCGTGGTGGCCCACGCCTATAATCCCAGCACTTTGGGAGGCTGAGGCGGGCAGATCACAAGGTCAGGAATTCGAGACTAGCCTGACCAACATGGTGAAACCCCATCTCTACTAAAAATACAAAAATTAGCAGAGTGTGGTCGCGCGTGCCTGTAATCCCAGCTGCTCAGGAGGCTAAGGCAGGAGAATCACTTGAACCCAGGAGGTGGAGGTTGCAGTGAGCCGACATCATGCCACTGCACTGCAGCCTGGGCGACAAGAACGAGACTCCGTCTCAAAAAATAAAAATAAAAAAGAGGTGAGACTCCAAAAGTGCTGACAGTTCCCATGGGCAGGTGACTCAGAATAAGGTGGCCCGAGGCCCACAGTCTGTCCTTGGGGACTGGATGGCCCCCATGTCCAGTCAGCAGGGAGAGGACGTCCTGGCTGGCAAGATGGGGTGGGGGAAGCCCAGGGCGTCAGGTGCCACAGAAATAAAGCTAGTCGCCTTAGTTGAATGGCGCTTTTGAGTTCCCAGAAGCTCTTCTCAGTGGGACGCTCCCTGTCTTTCACCTCTGCTCTTCTGAGGTACCAGTTGAAGAGTTTGGGGATGAAATCAAGGTATAGGGCTCCTGGCAACACTGCGCCTGGCTCCGGGGTTTGCATGCCAGGGCTTCTTCCTTGTCCTGGCTGTCAGAGAACACCTGGAAATAAATGCTGCATTGTTTTTGCCAGAAAATCCTGACACCACTTCCTGCCTTCCCCTGGGAGGGCTGAGACCTGGTCTAGGCATGGAGCTTACGGTCCACAGACCTGCCTGCCTGCAGCATGACAGCCTCCCAGAGGGCTGTATTGATTTTTGAAGAGGAGGAAAAAGGCAGACAAAATTGGACTTGCCAGCCTGCTTTGAGTAGAAGTTGGTGCTTCCTAAAGGGAATCTTAATTGGCTGACTTCGCAGCTAAAATGTTCCCCCCCCTTCCTTTCTCAGAACTCTCCAGCCCCCCTGTTTGTTCTTATGAGACTTTTCCCAGCCCCAGTTACTTTTCTTTCCTGCTTTGGAACATAATTGGATTCTTCACTGGGTAGAGTTTTGCTTGGAAGACCTGAGGGTGTAGCTAAACCAAGTTTGAGCACCCTGGAAGGAAGACAGAAGATGCCGGGAGACCAGCCAGCTCAAAGGAGAAAGGGAGGGGGACAGCATCTGAACTCTGGCCTCCAGCATGATTTCATCCTTTAAACTGAAAACCCTGAGTTTCAGTGCCAGTGACGATACTTGTTGAAAAAGTACAAATGTTTTCTGCTTCTTGTAATCTACTTCTTGCAGATATTAGTACTCTGGAAAAAAGATTTATTTTAATAATGTGAGTTTTAGATTTTTTTTCTGTAGTTAACGTTGTTTTATTACTCTATATCCTTGCCAGAAAGCGTGTTTTAAGAGTTTCAATTCAAAATTAAATATGACCTCAGTGTTTTAAAATACAATTATATTAACTGTCCATTTAATAGTTGCTGAGGATTTTTTTGGCCACTGATGGATAGTCAATATACTTGTCTGAGATTAAATTCAGTATTCTCAACTCTGCTAACCAGCTATCGTATTCCAGCTGCAGCAATCAACAGGAAAAACAAGGGCTTTCTATGAAGTGAGCTGGAGAAAGTTGTTCCCAGATAAAATTGCCATGCTATCTTATAAGCTGTGCTTTTCTTTTAAAAACTCCACTGTGTTTGATAATAGGGAACTATCTATTATTTATTTAGAACTGTACAAACCAATTTACAAGACAGGTAATTTAGTGGCAGAATTATTTATTAATGAGTCCAGTATACAAGTTAATGGGACTGAGCCCCGTGGAGGTCAGTCCTCATATAATCCATGCCTTTTGGAAAAAAGCATTGTCTTCAGAACATTAGTTATTATTGTTAAATTTAAATTACGATATCCTCTCTTGCTGAGACAAAAAATAATTTGTTCTGAATTGCATGGTGACAGAGTTATCCTGTAAGCTGCCTGGAGATGAATTGTGCCCATTAGGGGTAGGTACGTCTTAGCCCTGTTAGCACCAAAAGTATTATTTCTCATTGCATGGGCTCACAGGAGAAAGCAAGCCTGTTCCTTAATAGAGACGACAAATCAGAAACCGCTGCCTGCCTGGGAGATGGAACAGTCGTGTGGGCGAGGAGCCCAGAGGGCGGGCATGGCTTCCCAAGCCCTGGCACAGCCTGCAGACCTACCTCATCAGGTACTCTGCGTCTGGGGTACTCTGCCCTCTGCACATCCAGTGGATGGGGGAGGGGCGGGCTGTTCCGTGTGACAGCATGTGGGCTTGTCATGACTAGGAGTGACCACTGGCTTCCATTTCCCAGGAGTGGCTTTGTCCTTGTGATCTTACAGTATGTTTCTAGTAGATGAGAAGGCATGCCTACAGTCAGCCCCCATGATTGGACATGGGGGCCATCCAGTCCCCAAGGACAGACTGTGGGCCTCAGGCTACCTCATTCTGAGTCACCTGCCCATGGGAACTATCAGCACTTTTGGAGCCTCACCTCTTTTATTTTTATTTTTTGAGATGGAGTCTCGTTCTTGTCGCCCAGGCTGCAGTGCAGTGGCATGATGTCGGCTCACTACAACCTCCACCTCCTGGGTTCAAGTGATTCTCCTGCCTTAGACAGAGAAGGGCTGCCTACAGACCAAGACAGAGAAGGCATGCTGGTGTCTGCTGTTGTGTCACGGGGGGAGGCAAGGTTTTCCTCACCGGGACCTCTTCACTCCCCCTTTATTAATGACCCCCTGGCTCCTCCTCCAAAGGCCCAGAAGCCTAGAGGAGAAATGAGGGTACAGCATAGATGCCTTAGTGGAACGAGTGGAGCTGCTAGAACTCAACAGACTATTTATAGTTACAGCATGAAGGTAGCACTTGAAGGATTTGCTGCTTCATTTCATTTTTCTCATTGCATCTCATCATGTAGTCGATTGCCTTATGTCGGGGGTAGAGAATGGAGCAGACGCAGAGGAGAACCCACCAAGTTCTATGTCTGCAAACCTGCAGCATTTCCGGGTTCTGACTGCAGAGTCCTATCAAAGTCAGCGAAATTGGAAGTGATGCCCGTTTCCTGGGCTTTCACAAACTTTGTTATTCTGCAGTCTACTCCAACATCCAAGAAGGCAGAGAAATGTGGCTCTCACTGTTTAGAAAATCTTTGTGAGTTTTCTTCCCCTGGGGAATGGTTTTAGCAAATTATTCATTGGAAAAATGAAATCTGAAACGTAGGTGTTTTTCAGTGCACGTGCTACAGAGGAACCTCGGCACCCTTGTGTCTTGCTTACCCATTTGCTCAGTGGGCAGGGATTGAGCACCGGGAATGTGCTGGGTAGGACCCCAGGGCTGGAGGCAGAGTCGGGACCAGCCCCAGCATGGTGCGTGGCTGTTTGTCCCGGGGCTCACTGGAACAGCCCTCCTGGGGAGCCTTCTGTTGGACTTCTTTATGCAGCCCAGTCCACACCTCACCTGCGCGTTTGTCAGGCCATTGAGTTCAGTGCTGGGGCCTGAATCATTCCGGGCCTTGCTTCTGGAGGGTTGACAGTAGGGGACACGGCAAGCTGGGGGCATTCTGGGACCCAGGCCTCCTGCCTGTGTGGGATACTGATGTGTGTTGTGTGGACAGGTCACTGATGTGTTTCAATGTAAATCTGACCTTCCTTTAAGAGCAACTGGGCAGCTGTCTAGGAGCTTGAGCCTCTATGATATGGACACCTAGTGTGTCTTTCTGGAAGCTTCTAGAGTGTAAGAGAAAGTAGGTTGGATACTCACGTTCCCATTGTCTTTGAATAATGGAACAGTGGGCCTGGATTGTCATCCTGTGGATTGGGAAAGAGATCATAGAGATCATAGAAGTCACCTTAAAGTAAAAGAGAATAAATCCAAATGCTATTCTATGTACACTATATGCCATCAAGTACAGAGCATGTGGGCATGTGGACTTGTCATGATGAGGAAACTGGCTTCCATTTCAAAGAGGAGAGCCAGAGTCCTCCAAATCCATGGAGATGCTCCAGTCTGAAGTCTTTGGAGTCAGGCTTTCATTCCATTCCTGGGTCTTCCCTTATGAGTTTGGTAAGTTGTTATTACATAACCTCGGGACCTCAGTTTCCTGTTTTAGAAATAGAGATAATAGTACCTTCCCCAAGGGTCTTTGGAAGGAATAAGTAGAACAGCTTGTAATGGCATGCCTGGCATGTGTTAGGCACTCAGTGAACAGCAGCTGTGCAGTGTTGTGCGAGAGCTTACCTGGAGCTGTTTTCCTAGAGTGCATTGATCCTCAACCGTGTTCATGTAGCCCTGCCCAAGGTGCCATATTGTGTAATGGAGATGTGACATCGAGGCGCCATGTCGCCTGGGACTTCTGGAGTCAGCCGCCTGGCCTGTGGCTGACCTTGGCTGTGTTCCTGAGAGAGTGGGGTATGAAATTGCATGACACAGTCGGTCATCTTGTGCCCGTCTCATCTACTCTTCTGATGGTTCAGTTCTTCTCTGCCCCTAAATTCTTCCGTCCCAGAGCAGACTCTTGGTTGAGACGCAGGTGCTTTTCTCAGGTGTCCTTGGAAAACTCCAGTGACACCAAGCAGTCAGTAGCCTGTAGTGACCACCTGCACTGTCGTCCTCTCTTGTGGACGTGGACATTGACTCTCCATGTCTGGCCTGTGCAGGAAGGAGTGAGTCCTCTCTTTCTCTCTCCAGAGCCTGCAGGGGCACCCACCCTCAGCTGGGCAGGGCAAGGCCAGGACAGAGGCTTTGAGGGCATCCAAAGAGGAAACTGCAAGGTGTGCAGTTTGGCCCAGCAGAGAGAGACCAGAATGCAGAGGGTGCTCAGGGCAGGCAGCTGCTGCTCTGGGCTGTGTGTGTCGTAGCGTTAGCACAGCAGACACGAGCGGTTGACCAGATGCCCCATTAGAGGCCCATGTCCAGGCATGCAGTGTTGATCTCTGTGTATAGATTGATGTGGCTTCTTCTCAAGGTCTGGGGAAGATAAATGTTGAATAATGCACAGTTGCCTAGCCTCAAAGATCCTTTGAGAAATAGCTACCCTGTGCAAGTTTCAACCATTTGTTTAGACTAATGGAATGACTCTAAAAGTTTATATCTTTACAGATGTACAAGCGCTTTATATTTATAAGAAACTAGTTTAAGCTGGGAAAGAAGAATGTGCCTCTCGTGTGTGTGTAAAACATTAGAAAGCAGCTCTATTCACTGCCGTGGTGGTGGAAGGCACGTGCAACACAGACATAAGGCTACTTGAACTCTTTATTTGCCACATTTACAATATTAATAATAGCGTTTCTAGAAGTTGTCACATCAAGTAAAAGATCTTCATTCCAGGCTGTCTTTGGGGGCCAAATTGAGACTGGATGCATGCATTTAATAAATTGTAGTCTCACGTAGTCATTTTTGTAAATAATTAGTTTCAGTGAAAGAATAAGTTAGCATATTGTATGCATCTAATGTTGCAAATGTACATACAGCAAACTTTGCTATTAATCAACAGTCAAGCACCGCAAGTGGGGTCTCATACATAATGAATTGTGCTTAAGCCTCATGGGCTTCTTGATAGAAAAATAAAAGAAAACACAAGTGCAGTAAGCTTTTGAATAAAATTTAACTAGATTGCTCTGCATCCTGTAATTGTTTTGGAATCTTTAGGGACCTGATCATTCATCTATAGTTTTGGGGTGTTTTTATCTTCATCTGTCAAATAGTAGAGACTTCTAATGATATGTTAAAATGTTGATAAAATACAATTTTCCTTTTAATGATTTGAACATTTGGGGGAAAGTAAATAGGCTTTTTAAGGCTTTCTGGTCCTGCCAGGTATACTATTTAGGTTGTCTTTTAAAATATTTTGTTATTTAATGCATTTTAAGAATTATTTTAAAAGAAAACTATGTATTGTTCCTATGGGGAAGAGTTGAAAATTTACATAAAGTTTCCTCTGTATTTTTGGTGGGTGTTTTAAAATGCTATAGTAAATACCTCTGTGGTATTGTTTAGGATCTGACGTTAATTTGAGCCCCACATATTGAGGGCATAGGATGCCCGTTAAAAATTGGTATCCAGTTTTAGCAAGATACCTGTGGCCACCCAGAAAGTAACTTGGAACCTAACTTAATTTTAAATGGTCTCTTTCTCCTCCTCCCATTATTGATGGCGGCACATGAACCCTTTGGTGGCCTATGATAGGATCATAAACATAGGATTCATTTTGGGATAGGGTTGAAGGCATAAAAGCAAGGAATGAGATTTATGTCCATCTTTATTATGAACCACACAGTAAAAGTGCAGTAAAGATTTGCTGACTTGACAGCCAGAGCTCCTCACAGCCCTCCTGCAAGTACTCATGGAACACTGCCTGCTCCAGGAAGACCTCCTGTTTTCTTCTGCACTAGAAATGGGCTGTGCTCATCACTTACTTCCCTGTCTTATATGATGTCCTTTTGTACAGAATGCATCTTTAAAATAGGCCCTACAACCAAACACGTAACAGTCAATCAGTAGACTCATCTCACCTGTGATGAGTGGGAGGCCCTCTTGTACCAGAAAGTTAAAAAAAAAAAAAATACATTACTCATACCTGTCATTGTTTATTACATAAACTTAAGTGTATTGTTGATGTTTCGTGCGTGTTTATTCACTTTTTCCTTTCACAGTTGAACACATCTTGTTCTTGGGGGTGCATGAGAAATCAGTGGGGTAGCACGTGAATCACTGAGGACGGCCCACGGTGTGCAGTCAGTGCCATTGTCATCATCGTCATTAGCAACGGCAGCTCAAGACCAGTGAGGCCGCAGTTGTATCTGTCATGAACCCACTGGCGTGCCATTTGTTTTTTATCTTTGCCGCAGTTGCACTGTTGAGATCCACGTTTCCTACTACTAACATCAGCATTTTTAATTTTTCCTGTTTCTAGTCAGTTTCCTAAAATAACTATAGAATATTCAAATAATTGCATGCACTTTGTCAAACGTACATGGTCATAGTGCCCAAACAGTTGCTGGCCACCAGGCAGAGCCACGGAGCAGTCACTGCCATGTTCCTTCCCAGCCGCCTCGGGGCCTCCATGAAACATCGGGGCCATTGGAAGGCGGAAGTGCTGTTTCTGATGTTGACCCGTGTGTTTGACCTTCACATTCTCTTCCTGCGCAGTCGGCTGTCAACTCCAGAGGAAGAGACAGCCCTGAGTCACTATTCTAACCACTAACCGCATGCATTTCAGATCCTCGGTAAATGCTCGAATGAAATTAAGCCACTGCATTTGTCTGAAATATAGAGTCAAAAGGTTTTATTCAGCCTCCTGTTTAAAATAAAATAATCTTTATTGAGAGCAGGTAGCATAGTTTATTTCTTTTCTTCAATCTTACCCCTGAAAGAAAACATCTGAGCTTTAGCAGGAAGCTATAATTGAATGCAGGACAAATCCATCAAACACAAGACACTCTGCTAGAGATCTTCTAAATGGGACATAATTGTGCATTTACCAGTGATATTTAGCAAAAGTCTCCATGTAGCATGGATAATCTTTGGCTGAAGGCATGTTCCTACATAAGCCCCGGAGTCTGCTGCTCTGCCCTTGAGTCCTGAAGGTTCTGGAAGCCAGAGGAGGTGGGTGCTCGCTAGCTGGGCTTGGGAAATGTTGCTCGTCACCTGAGCGTCGAAAGTGCTGTGTGTGGCGAGGCCACTAAAAGCTTTTCAGGTACCCACGGGTTTCCGTGCAGCCTTCTTCAAAGCCTCGTGGAAGCCTTGTATCCAAGCTCGGCACCTTGCCACATTCCAGAGGAACTCAGAGGAGCAACTGCCTTTGGAACAAACTCCTTGGGTGACCCTCCAAGATCATCTGATAGCATTCCCAAACCATAAGATGAAAACGTCCTTGGAGAGAGAGAGAGGGGGTGTTTGGGTCGCAGGAGAGGCAGAGGGTACACAGCACACTCCGTCTGTAGTGTCCTATGGTCAGCCCGATGGAGCCTCAGATGTGAGTAACTTATGAAGGACTCTTGGCCGATTTTCTTATATCAAATAGGATTCAAGCCAAATACATCATGTGTTAATGTCTCTGGGGAGTAGAATTCATTCAAAAATGGACATTGAGTGATTCTCTACTGCCAGTGGAATCTTAAGGCACCCAAAAATCTGAATACTCAAATCTCCCAGCTGGCTGGTCGAGTTTTAGAGCTTTGAGCACTCTAAACTGGGCAGAGCCTGGAAGCTGTGGTACCAGGAACACACTCTTTCTGCTTTCTGTTTTCCTCGTGCTGAGCTGGGCTGATATCAAGACTCCTGGGGCATTTGCTTCCTCTACCCTTTGTCTGTGGCCAGGCGGGATTCCCACACGGTCAAAGGAAGCCCATGTCCAGCAAGGGCCATGTGCCTTCCATTTCTCTCATCTCCCCCAGCTCCGCTGTGCCTCAGGTGGGCCACTGCCACTGTTCCTTCATGTTCTTGATAATATCAGTGTCTTGAAAGGAAGCTTCATGCAGGTAGGGAGGACACTTCTCCCTGGAATAGCTCCTATGCCCATATGTTATAAGTTTGTGCTGAAACGTTCTGACCACCTTTCTGTGCCCTGTTTTGGGTTGAAGGGAAGGAGATTTCAATCAAATCTGCAAGGCAGTTCATCACTGGGACATTGTTTTTCCAAGCCGGGGAAGGCGAATGGGTTGGGGCAGCTTCCCACAGGCGGCAACTCCGGGAGAAGATCACCGGGGCCTTCCAGTCTGCTGAGGCTCTGGGAGCTTCCACCCAGGGCAGGTCAGTGTCGTCCGGTTTGATTTTAAGGAACCCCTGGCATTGCCAACAGTTGTGTTTTTCTTAAAGAAATCCTTGAGCCAGGCCCACGTGGCTCTGGCTTTGCTGTGTTAAGGTGCCCGACGCCCTGTTGTCCCATGTACATATGCCCAGCAGTGCTGGGCGTCTTTTTCACCCACCAGCCACCATCTTCTCATGCCAAGTCAAAGAAAGTGAAAGTCATGATATTTGCCTCGGGATTATTCTGTGGGTGACACATGATGTCCTGGGGCGGCCTGGGGGAGGTGTGACTCTGATGTGCTCTGAGCGTTTCCCCACCCATGCTGGGAGAGGGTCTTGTCTCCTGCAGGGTTCAAGGGATGGGACAGGAAGGGGCTGAGGTGCCAGGTGAGAGTCTCCGGCTGGCGTCTTGAGCTGGAGTCTGTGGCAGCACCTGGAGCTGCAGGATTTGGGCTCCCGAGCAGAGGTGCTCCCCTGGTGAGGATGGGGCGGACCACAGGGCCGGCATTTCAGTGGTGGGTGAGCTGCAGGTCCCCTGGGGAAGACTGGGACGTGGGATTTCTATGAGCGTGGGCTGCAGAGCCCGTAATTATTGGCATTTCAGGGTTCGCCAGCGGGGAAGCCCGAGGAACTCCCCCGTGATAAGTGCTGCCGTGAGAGAGGCCGTCACCCCCAGCTCTTCCAGGGCCGAGCGCGGCGGGATGGAGGAGAGGGCAGGGCAGGAGAATAAATTTCATTTTACTGTAGAAATGGAAATGTGTGTCATGGCTTTAAAAATCTGGTTTTATGTGTGTGTTTAATGCCATTCATTTTAAATGTAGTATCATAAATCCTTGCTTCAGAATCAAAGCTGTTTAATTACATTTCACCCATGAATAGTTACCTAATGCCAATAGAGAAAGAGTTAAAAAAGAGAACTACAGAGTAAATCGGAGGTTGGGATCTTTAGCACAAGCATAAAAAATCAATTTAAGATGAATTTTACTACTATAAAAATTCTTCGAATATCCTTTTAAGAGTGGGAAATGCTAGGAAAGCCAGCTCACATTTCAATTCCCTCAGCAGCATGAGAGAAGGATGCCCGCGTGGGCAGAGCCTTGCAGTGCCAGAGCGCACCTCATTTTGCTCAGGGGTGCTGAGGAAGGAATCCTAACTCTGGAGTCTCAGCAGTCGCTGGGGGCACAGAAGCTCCCAGCTCTTGTGGTAGAATGCCCCCTCTCCCACAGCATACCCTTGCTTCCCTGAGAGACCCCATCTGCAGGGTGAGATGGCCAGCCAGACCCCTCTAGTTCTGGAGCCTAACCCTGACCTTGAGGTGCTTGCTTTGCCAACCGGTCCCACATCCCAGTCTTCCTCGGGGGCCCTGCAACTCACCCACCACTGAAATGGCAGCCCCTGTGCTCCGCCCCATCCTCGCTGGGGGAGCACCTTTTTTTGGGAGCCCAAATTCTGCAGCCCCAGGTGCCACCACGGACGCCAGCTCACGACATCAGCGGAGGTAATGCAGGAGAAAAGACCCTCACCCAGCGCCTCAGCCCCTTCCTGTCCCATCCCTCAAACCCTGCAGGAGACGTTGGCTGAGCTCTTGCTGCAGAAGGTGCCAGGCTCAGGTGGCTTGATCAGGGGTCTTGTTTCCCCAGTGGAAGGTCGGGGTACGTGGGCCCCATCACGCTTGCTCTTCCTGTCTGGTCAATGGTGGTTGACAGCTCTTTGTCACTCAGGAGGGAGCTGGGGCTAACCCTCCCTGCACGCTGCTTCCACCCCTCTGTTCTGCCGCCTTCCCCGGGGATCAGGACAGCAAAGCACATTACATATTTCTCCATCTTTCTTCTTAGATATCATCAGTACCCTGTTTATTCAGTTAGCAAGGAGCAGAGCATTAATCGAATGGCTGAAGATGTGTCTCTGAAATTGAATAATATTTAAGCCAAGCAGAAGTTCTCCTTTCCATGGCCAGACCTCACTAAGCGGGAAGCAAATCGGGGCAGTGAGAAGACAGCACTTCCATGCCCCAAGGAAACATCTGAGAGAGGCCATTTGGTTGCCCTGCTCAGCAAGCCGGTTCTCTGCCTGCAGAGTGAGCCCGGTTTCCTGGGACCTCTTTGTGACAGGGGCCGATAAGGGTTTCCAGGCAGTGGCTTGGGCTGTGGAGACCTCAGCCTGTGGATTGAGGGTACTGGGCTGAACGAGGGCCCTGTCTGCGTGAGTTCCCTTGGGCAGGGGTCTGGATAAGGTGGCAGCTTAGAGAAGGCCAGGGCCCGTTCTGTCTGGCCGCAGTGTTCATGGGGCCAGCCATGAACTTTAGCTGGCTCTGCTGGGCTTAGTTCTCAGGCCCAACTGCTGATCTCAGTTGTCCGTGGCTGCCGGTCATCCTAGTGAGCTTCATTCTTTTTCCCTTCATTCTCTGGCTCGTTCCCTAACGTTGTCAATATCTGCGTGCTTGGAAACCTCTGACCACCCTCCTGTTCCACTGTGAAAAACAGTGTACGGGGACCCCTATGTGCATCTCACCCGAAGAGGTCCATTTTTAGAAAGACCCGAGGATCTCGGCAGAGACTTTTACACCCACAAAACACTGCAGCCTGGAGACCCAGCCTCCAGGACAGGACAGCCTGTGAGACTGGCCCGAGGTCTTCCATCGCTGCCCCTGCTGTCGGATGACATGCACATTAGGACCTCAAAGCGAAGTAACCCTGGACACACCCTTCACTGGGTCTCTTTCCCCCACTTCTCCCCCAGCAATGGAAGGAAAGCACAACTCCACACGAAAATAACAACACAGGTGCAGCTCTGTGCCTCCCCGTAGCTTCTCCCTGCCGCCCCATGGGCTTGGCCGTGGTGTCACCACACACTGTAGGTGTCGCAGACGCAGGCCCACGGCCGTGTGTGCCCCTCGGCATGTCTGCTGTCTTCTGGGAAGATGGAAATGCCATCACAGGCATTTACTCAGGCAGAAGCTCTGGAACTTGAGATCCCAGCTTCTCCGTTTTTAATTGTCTCTTGTTAAAATGTGAGTATCCCAGATGGAATGCAAAAGAGGTTCCTGCTGCTGAGGCCCTGGTTTCTTTTCTGAGTGGAAGTGCCAGGGTGTTTCCGCCCACAGTACACTTCAAGCCAGAGTAATTTGTATCATCTTTAACACAAGCCCAGTACACGAAAGGCTGTGTTTGTTTAACTAGACGTGTAAGCTATGGTTATCTTTATTTCCAGTTTAACTGAACAAGAGAGTAAACCTTTTTAACTATAAGGAAGGTGTTCGGCTTCCTTTTATCTCTTGCCTCATTATGTACTTTTGACTTTATTCAGATTTGTACAAGCTTGGTTTTTACCTCACAGGAAAAGCAAGAACTAATCGCTCCAGAGATCATCTGAGCTCTTCGTGTGAAGGTGTTTTAAGAAGTTGTGACTGCATCTTCTTTTCTAAAACAGCCTCCAATTCTGTGATACAAAGTGAAATGCCGGTTGTTTGCAGCTCCGGGGCTGTGGTCCTCCTGGACGCCAGCAATAGCAACAGGCCCCATCCACATGGAGCTGGGAAGACAGGTCCCCTTCTGCATGGGGCCAGGGAGACAGGCCCTCTTTCGTACAAGGCCAGGGAGACCAGTGGAATCCGCACGGGGCCAGGGCGACACCCCCATCCACACAGGGCCGGGCAGACAGGCGGAATCCACACAGGGCTGGGAAGACAGGTCCCCTTCTGCATGGGGCCAGGGAGACAGTCCCTCTTTCGTACAAGGCCAGGGAGACCGGCAGAATCCGCACGGGGCCAGGGCGACACCCCCATCCACACAGGGCCGGCAGACAGGCCGAATCCACACAGGGCTGGGGTTGGAGCTGAGAGTCATCCCTGACCCCAGCTTCGTGGTCCTCCTCCACCTCTTCCCTGCACCATGGCCATGCTCTTCCTGCTGCAGCCCTGCTTTGGGGCAGCTATGGTGCCTTCTGCCTCTGGCCAGGGGCCTGCAGCCCCCACCAGTCGCACTGTGGGCCCCATTTATAGGACAAAGTGCCCTGCGCACCCTGACACACACAGCCCTTGTCCACCTTTCTGCGAGTCTTGGTCCCCAAGGCCTTCACTCTGTGTCTGTGTTCACACTGTCTGTCCTATGCCCAGGATGGCTCTGTTGCCTCCTCTCCATGGACCAGCCATGTCCACCCTTGTGTGGACAGTCGGGACGGTGCTTTTGGCTGCATCGGCCACCTGTGCTGGGCTGCATGTCCAGGCAAATGCAGCCTTCATTGGGAGCCTCCCAGAGCAGCATGCGTGTGTCAAGGAGAATCATTTTGTAGATCTCAGCGCACACCCCCTAAAGCAGCCCAGGAAGGAAGGGTGAAGGGCCCGTGGGAGCTGTGCGTCCACAGCCTCCACAGTGCAGTGATGCTTCCCACCTTTTCACAGAAGCCTGAGGAGCAGCACTATCTGTGAAAGGAAACTAGAAAACTCCCGCGCTCCAAGCCTGGGAAGTCCCGGGGAAGCGTGCCGTTTGTCTAGGGCCTTGAGAAGCAGGGAAGGAAGGAAGGGAGTCACCTGAAGAAAACGGACCCTGTGCCAGGGCTTCCCAGTGGGGTTCCACAGCACTTGAAATCACAGTAGGTTGTGTCATGCACTGCACAGCCCCGGGTGGCAGTGGGAGACCTCCCCTTCGGGGCCGTGTCCTCAGTCTGTGGAACACAGCCCCAGAACATCCACCCCTGCTGGGGATGGGGAATCCTTTCCGTTAGGGGCCACCAGGTCGAAGCCACAGAAGAATGAACACCCCAAACAGAAGCAGCCGCAAAACAGTCTAAAGCGACTCTAAGAGGTACAGGTTCAAACCACAGGAGGCCGAAGGGAGGAGAGTGGCCAGAAGGAACTGAGAAGGCCGCGTGGTGGCTCACGCCTTGAATCCCAGCAGTTTGGGAGGCTCAGGCAGGCGGATCACCTGAGGTCGGGAGTTCGACACCAGCCTGGCCAAGATGATGAAGCCAACATGGAGAAACCCCATCTCTACTGAAAATGCAAAAAATTAGCTGGCTTGGCAGGCGCCTGTAATCCCAGCTACTAGGGAGGCTGAGGCAGGAGAATCACTTGAACCCGGGACGTGAAGGTTGCAGTGAGCTGAGATTGAGCCATTGCACTCCAGCCTTGGCAACAAGACCAAAACTCCATCTCAAAATTAAAAAAAAAAAAACAAAAAGAAAAAAACAGGAAGATTTGAGAAAGAACCGAGTAGACACAGGCACGTGAGGCACACGGCTGCCCCCGAGAGAACAGACTCGCTGAATGAAGGAAACGCAGACTAGGCCCTCTGGAGCGTGGGAATCAGGGGACTGAAAGTGAACCCTGAGGACTCCCCTGAACACAGCACACAGCTATGGAGGAAGCAGGACGCGTGGTTGTGGCCTTGTGTTGTTGGACTCGGGGTGGGGTGGGCTGTGTGGTGCAGTCTAATGACTGTGTTGATGTTTCTGGAAACGTTTCGATAGTGAGTGCTTGATGATTTAGGTGCAGCCGTGCCGTCTGTAAGTCTTACGAAGGAACACTGTCACTTGGGTTGCTTTGCGCTGTGATGCAGACTCAGAGCACATGTCCTGGGAGGCCTGAAGGTGGAGAGTGGGTGCGGGGCCTTGGTGCGTCCTTGCCTCACCGGTCCCCCTCTCTACTGCACAGCTAGTTGGGACGCGCGTGCCCGTGAAGCAGCTGCAGGTGTTTGCCCGTTTAGATGCAATAGGTTTTTGCTTTTCCAATGTGTGGAGGCAGGGCCCAGAGGTTTACCAAGCCCCTGTTCTCACTTTTGCAGTGCCATGGAGGTCCCAGCCCCTGCTGAGGTTCTCGGAGGTCCAGAGCCCCTGATGCAGTGCACAGCCTGGCTGAATGCCTATTTCCACCAGCCCGAGGCTATCGAAGAGCTCCCCGTGCCAGCTCTTCACCATCCCGTTTTCCAGCAAGGTCAGTAACTAAGCCATCTGCGGTGGTTCCTTTGGGGAGCTTGACTTATTAATGATCGCTGACATCACACTTCATTTTATTGAGTATACCAGCTTGGTATTTTTAAATCAGCTAAACAGAGACAGCGTTTGGCCGAGCTGGAGGGACAGGGGTTCGCCGCCTCCACCCACTCCGACGCTTGTGTTAGTTTTGGCACAGGGTCGCATAATTCTTGGCAAAGGCAATAAAAATGATGCATGCAGATTGACTCTTGACTCTCTGCTGGCTGAAAGGTTTAAATAGGAACACATCTGAATGGCAGTAAATTTTTCAATAAGCTTATTGTGAACTTCAACTATCTGCTTGCCAACAGCACAGAAAACGAAATTTGTGCGTGGACATTTAGCCACTTCCATACCCTCTGTTTGTGACGCTTACATCATAGCAGGTAGCAGCGTTGGAGCTTCTCAGATAAGTTTTGCATTTAATTTCTCAAACATACCAGAGTTAGAGATATTCTTTCTTAAGGGATAGCTTGAGAACTTACCTGTACATAGCCTGTTTAAGGCTTGTGATAACCTAAAACATTTCCCAGATATTTCTTTTACAGCTTGTGTTTGGCTCTGCTCAATACAGAAATTAATTATAGCAACTAAAATCATTCCAGACATATGCCAGAAATTTATTCTGCATAGTGAGTTTTTCATAATCATTTTTGTATAAGTGAATGTATATTCATATATGATGTATATAAGGAGTTGTACACTTATATATCCTTAAAGGGAAAGATTACCTTGAGATTTTACATGTGGTGAATTTAAAGCAATTTGGAATTTCAGATCGGATTTGCTGGGTAAGCTTAACAGTATTCTAATTGCTGCAGTACTTCTCAGCACAACACAAACTTGAAAATGGAGAGACTTTTCCAGGGGAAGCAGGTAGAGAAACCCCTGAAGGTTGGGCTAATACCTGAGTTCACTTACGAAGTCAGACAGGCGAACAGATGAAGTCCTGAGCACGTTTTGTGCATAATGAACTGAAACTGTGCAGCTATAATGAACCAGGCGCCTTGCTATCCTCTGAATCATGTGGAACTATCTCCAGAAGGGTTCAGTAGGGATCTCTAGGATGGGCGGGCAGGAAGCTAGAGTGGGTGGGCCTTTACATGGAACCACAAACATCCACGAAACCTCTCATCATCTGTGCCCACCAATGGGCCGCCGCCAGGACAATGGCACTACCAAAGCCTCCTGGGCCGCCACCAGCTACAGACCCACCTCTCCCCAGCACCACAAGCCTGTGAGCCAAGCAGACGGTGTGGGGGACCTTGCTTGCTGTACCCCTGACGAGCCGGGCACAGGGCAGGATGTTGCTGCATTGCCCAAGGAAGTCAGAGATTGGTTTTGTTTATTAAAGTTGGGGCTTGGGGATCTTAGAGTGGTGAACTCTTCTCTGTACGATCTCTGTTTGGGGGTTCACCCGCCAGGAGGAGCAAGACTGAAGAGCTGCCCAGGAGGCTTTTTTTTCTCCTTAAGCCTGTCAAATACGTGAGCTGAAGTGTAAGGTCTCAGGACAGAAAAGTTCTCTTATAAAACCAGGGCAGGAGGTATCCGCATAATCGTATGGAGGCTGGGAGAACGAGCCTGCAAACCCCTGAAGTTTACCTAAGGTTTATTGTGCAACTTTATGAAAAACGTAGAGGCAAAAGTTCCATGAAAATTGTTAGTTTTCTCCAAGTCGTATGGTGGTCCTGGCCATGGAGCTAGACCCTGCTGGCCTGGTCTCACCAGGGTCCAGAGAGTGATGTGCGCTCGGGCAGGCCAGGAAGAAGCGGAGGAGGAGGAGGCCTCTGCAGCTGCTGACAGGAACTCCGGGACGGGGTGGCCAGCAAGGGGGGAGGCACTAGAAATAATCAGACACTCTCCAAACCACCCCTGCAAGCACTGAACCCCCTCTGAGCCTTTCCCCCCTCACTTCTGCCCATGGCAGTATTTGCTGCTCCTAGAGCCGACAACGGCAGGCGGGCCCTTGGGGCTCCTCAGTCAAGTCCCTAGTGCTTAAGCAGAGTTGGGATTGGCCACACCTACCCTTGCCTCCCTGGCTTTCGGCCCACGCCAGGCCAGGCTGCTTCCTGGGCTGGCAGGTCATGATAGCTCTTGGTGACCAGGAATACCTCAAAGTAGCCACTAGGATACTGGTAAAGGCTGTCTGGCTCCCTCATGGCCCTGCCCCTCTTGGAAAGCCCTACAGTGTGGGTGGATACCTCTAGCTGGGACGAGGTCCACTCCAGCAAAGTTTTGGGGTGGGAGTGTGACAGCCTCTCACGTCCTTCTCTCCTGGTACTCTAGGAACTCTGAGGCTGGCTGCAGACCAGGGTGCTGAGCTCAGGGCCTTCTCTCGAGGGTGGGGGCTGGAGTCCCTTGGGCCAGGCCTGCCTGCGGATGGTTAGTGGTTGCTATGGGGGCTGGGATTCCCCACCACAGCATGTGCAAGCCAGGTTTTTAACATTTAGCTCAATCGTTTACTCCTGGGCAGGGGCCGGGTGTACGGATTTTACTGTTTGAAGAAGGGGAGGTGGATGGTGGATGGTTGCTAACAGGGAGTTAATTGGTTCTCCCAGATGTGGATAGGCCCCTTTCTGTCCGGCATGAGTTTGGTTTGCTCTCTGTCCAGTTTGTATCTCGTAACATCAGTGAAATCAACAGTGAGGGGAGTAGGTCTTTTAGAGGAAAAGTCTTTTGACATCTCAGAGCCCCCTGGAAGCTGTGGAGTAACAGAAATCAACCTGCTTTGCAGACTGAGAGGAATGGGTCCATTGTAACATGGAATGAATGTTTCCTTGACCAATTCCCTTTTCTGTACATTTTAATTTTTGTATACGTTTAACATACTTTGCATATCATTTTTCACCATATTCTCCGTTCTGAGATTGAGACCAGGTTTATCTATTTCAGCCTGGTTTCCCTACGCCAACATTTTAAAAAATGTGATTGTATTTGAGCTCATCCTTGAGTTCCAGCACATTGACCCTTTCTTCCTGAAGGCCTGACTGGTAAAACTTCTGACCGCACAGTACCCAGCCTTCATCGCTTCCTCAGGCCCGTCCTGCCACGGAAAGAGCCTCTCCCGCACACCACCTCTTCGCAGCACCACCTCGCCTTCCAGGATTCCTCTCTGGAATGAACATGCTGTTCTTGATTTGCTTTTTAAGGCTAACCACAAAAATATGCATTACATTGAACCGTATGAAATTGCTGTTTTTGAGGTTAAAACTTACCAAATACTAGAAATCTCAGATGGTTCAACTTCTTATCTTGGGGAATTTCCAAAGACAGGTTAGTAACTAGGTAGCTGTTGGGGTATTTCTGCCTAGGGACAGTGAAGCTGTGTTTCCCGACCCGGTGTCCGGAGGTCTCCGGGGCTGCCTCATTGTGAGGCCGGGACAGGTGGGATTTCCCAGTGGGAGGGCGCTGAGGCCCTGGAAGGAAACCTCATTGTTCTGCTGAAGGGATTAAGAGGAAAGCCGAGCTGTCCAGTGAAGCGTATCCTAATTTCTGGTTCAAGTGTTGTTTTAGTCAGGTCATTTCCTAAAATAAAATTAGTCAAAGTTTTCTTGGTTTTGGGTTTTTTGGCTTTTTTGGTTTGCTATTCTGGTTTTTTTTAAGTGTTAACAAAATCCATTTTCTAGCTACTGTGTGACTGAGACCCAGCGTCTTGTTGCACAGCGTAGCTTTTTAAGGAGGTCATTTTTCCCCATAAGCCTCTCACAGGGTCAGTTTTGTATTTATTTCTCATTCATTTTCCTTAAGAAATACTTAGTTAATGAAGCCATTATTTTGAAATGCATTTTTACTTTTTTCTTTTATAATGAAATATCATTTAAACTTTTCTCTGAACACCCTCTGATTTCTTAGTGTTTATTTATGAAAATGTTTAGCTTCTTTATATAATATGCCTCCTGGAGAAGCCGTAGAGGTCAGCGGGCAGCGCAGTTACAACAAGAAATCCTTTCTACCTTAGTTTGCCAAAAGCAGCTTTTTACAATGAGTTCAAGAAAAGCAGACCTGTGGAAGGCGAGGATGGACTTTCAGATACAGAACCCATCTGGGCACGTCCTCAGGTCCCTGAGCCCTCCCACCCGTGGAGACCCTGCTGGCGGGTGTGGCTGACCCCAGGCTGCTGAGGGAGGGCCTGAGGCCAGGGCCTTTCTGCTCCTGCCGAGGCGGGACCAAGCCTTGGGGCTGCCCATGCAAGACTGGGAGGCCCAGCTGGGACCCCAGCCTTCTCACAGATGAAGGCGTTCAACAGATGAGTTCTGAGTTTTCTTTGTAAAGTGACTGCAATGTTCCCTTTTAAATGAAATATTTAACACTTTAATAATTCCTTCGTCATAGCTATTGGCTTATAGCTATGAAATCCAGTTGCATGACAGCAGTAAAATCTCCATTTTTTAACACCTGCTGGTAGAAGTTTTTGTAACTTGTATTACAGAGCCTCAGAAAGGATTCATATTTCGTATTTTTGTGTCTCCATCGATTTCCTCATTTCAAAAGGGCCTCTAACAAAAGCCCCGCCCCAGAGTTAAGGGAAAGACCCTTCCGGGTGAATTCATTGAGGTTCCCACCGTGTCCTGGAAGACGGGCCCTCTCTGCTGGTGCTTCCAGTGGGGACCACGTGGGTCCTGGAAGGTGCATGTCCCAGGAGAGGATGACGAGGGAGGAGAGGAGAAGAGAATGGCATCATTATTTGGGTCCTCACCAGAGCCAGCCCTTTAAGATTAGAAATCCTTCTTGAAGAGCCAAGCAAAGGCTCATCCAGCCCCCACAACCCCATTCTGCTGCCTTCTCACATCCAGGAAAGAGCACATCCCTGATGGGCATCCAAGCAGGTGGCCTCCCCTGGAAAGGGGCACTTCAGCCCTCCTCACCCAGAGGCCCTAGGGCCCGTTTGGGTGTTCTTAAAATGTACCTCATAAGTCGTGATCCAGCCTGAGTTTTTCTGCAGAGGCGCTGCAGCCAAGAGGGGATGTCTTTGTCGTGGCTTCCACATAGATCACGACAGCACACAGGCCTTCTCCTTTCAGCACTTTGTACTGATATTTTCCCTGAACTTAAAAAAAGAAATTACCAATCGAAAGAGAAGAGAATAGCTAAAATAGGAGATGCATTTGCAGCCACCTCTGGGCGGCCACTGCTGTTCCCCTTGATTTTAAACAAGGACTCATAAATATTGTTGACCTTGCTGAGATATTACCTGGTGGAGCTGGAGGGTTTGTAAACCTTCTTCCGATGCCCGTTTATTGATTAGAACAAGCTAACAACACTGCACTTAAGTGGAAAAAACAGCTGATGAAAATGTAATTCTTTCGGCCTTAGAGCTGCTGTGCTCCTTTCCTGGACAGCAAATGTGGAAATCAAGATCTGTGGCCTTCTGGAACCTTCACCAGGAAATGTGAAAAGAAGAAGAATCCATCTGCAGTGGAGAGTGGATGGCAGGCCCACGATTTCCAGGTGGCCAGTAGGATTGTCTGATGTCTGGAATGAGTACCAGGGACCGCCACCAGGAACGCGTCATTTCTACCACGGAGAGGAAAGCCTAGTGCATTTCTGTGGTTCAGACACTTGACACAAAGAGAAGCTGGAATGTTTAAAAGCAAAACTAGGGCAGGGATCAGTGAAAGTGCAGGATGTGTGCAAAACAAGGGTAGAGTGAGCGCTGGCGGGGATGGAGGTGGTGAGGGGTCTTCTGCGCTGGGGACACTTACTTATACCAGCCCTGCCCCAAGGAACCCATCCCCTGTGGGTCCAGAAGACCAGATACCTGCTGATGTCCTCCCTTTCAGAGCTGTCTGGAGGTGCCACTGGTTCCCAGGGTCTCATCTGCCAGCACACGGCCTGGCTTTCATGGGAAGTCCCCATTGATGCGATTCCCTTCCCAGTGAGTGGGCTCCCGTCACCCGTTCTGGCTTATTTGAATACCTGCATCACCTCCAGCCCCTCAGCGGAACAAGAGTGTCAGATAATCCAGAATGCTGTTGAGGGCTGCTCCAGGTTGGGGGCTCACAGCCCCAGCATCCAAAAGTCTCATTTCAGCAGGGTCTCGTGTCCGCAGAGTCCCTAGGCACCCCGAGCTCTCCTGGTTTGCCCAGGCTCTGCCTGCATGGGCTGGCCCCGTGGACTGCCTGGCCAGGCCAGCCCAGTAACAGCGGAACACGTCACTCTCAGCTCCTGAGCTTGCCTGACCAGCTACACTCTGGCATATTGGTGAATTTCATGGACCAAAGAACCTGAAGTTCAGATTGTGTATTAGTTCATTGTTTCATATTTTATTATGCAGTTTCCTTCCTAGCAATTGTCATGAGTGCTTTCTTGCTCTTTATCTTATGAACAACATCTTGGGCTAGGAGAGAGTTTTTAAAGTTTCAACGATGATTCCTTCAAGCACATCCCTCTTTCAAGTTACTCTTAAATCTCAGTTCATTCAATGGGGTTGGGGGAGTATATATCAGAATCCTCTAGAAATTTCATTTGTAATTTTCTACCTACACATTTTTATACTTCTGGCCGGGCGTGGAGGCTCACGCCTGTAATCCCAGCACTTTGGGAGGCCGAGGCGGGCAGATCACGAGTCAGGAGATCAAGATCATCCTGGCTAACATGGTGAAACCCCATCTCTACTAAATATACAAAAATTAGCCAGGCACGGTGGCGGGCGCCTATAGTCCCAGCTACACGGGAGGCTGAGGCAGGAGAATGGCGTGAACCCGGGAGGCGGAGCTTGCAGTGAGTGGAGATCGCACCATTGCACTCCAGCCTGGGAGACAGAGTGAGACTCCATCTCAAAAAAAAAAATTTTATACTTCTTATCCCTCCTCAAGATACACTAAAACCTTAGCATGGGCACACACATACGCATACCCTGTTTCTGAGAATTACTGTTCTAAAGGAATTTATCAAAATGGAGGTAGCTCTTATGAATGCTTTTGCTGTGTGCTTTACCCTCTACTAAGTCTAACATTCCTAATTTAATAGCTATTTTTGTTTGAGACTTAAAAATGGTGCCCATTGAAGGAATGTTTTGCTGTTGAGGAAATGCCTGCCCCTCTCCTAGGAAAGGGGAGCTCGGCTCCTGGTCCACTGGCAGTGGCTGGAACAGAACCATGGCCTGCTGACTCCCAGGAAATTCATGGTGTCCCTGTGCAGAGCCCTCTGACTCATCAGCGATCCCACAATGTCTGTAGCAGAAGCATAGTTAGGTGAGAGTTCATCCTGAACGTAAGAGGTGTTTGGGTCCTTAGTTCCCTGAGGTTTCCATGAGTCAGAGGAAAGGAAGCAGCCCTCACACAGAGTGATTTACCAAGCCTAAGAGGAAACCAAAAGGACTGTTTGAAAGTCAGCCATGTTCACACCTTGTTGGACGTAACTAGGGTCTCTACTACAATAAGCAGGATTTGTAATATTTAAAATTATTATTAGTGCTGCTTTTATGGGAAAATATTCGCATTAAAATATAACTTAACTCTGGTGAAGTAATTAAACAGTAAATCAGTGATGGCTTCTGTTAAAAATTAAGTCACCGTAATTACGTGAACACCTTTAGAAGGATTGTCTGCAGTGTCCTGGCGTTGGCCTTGAATGGACTCCTCAAAAAGTAGAAGTAACCAGGTTTCTGCCTATGAGGAAATGTAAATTGCATCATTGCTGCCTTTAATAAACTTGCATTTAAAATAGGCTTTGAAAAATAGGAATTTTCTCTCTGTTTTAAAGTAAAAAACACACTTTTCACTTAAATATGTTTCTAAATTTCTGTTTCCACTGTAGTCATTAGCTGGACTTGTGCTACTCCAAAAGAGAGTGTTTACCCTCATATCTTTTGTCATCATAAAATGCACATTCATATTTTACAGGTAATGTTAGTGCATTTGAAATAATTCTAGCAATAATAAGTAGAATTGTCTCCACTACCTGTGGTTATAGAGAAAATGATATTTTAATAACGTGTGCATAGAATTGGACTACGTTATCAATATGTTAAATATGTAAATATCAGTATAAAATTAATAGTGATAATGCCGAAAAACTATTGCAGGAGCCAAAAGTATAATAACTATGATTTAAGGTAAATGCTTTCACACATATGGTTTTTGCCTGCAATCCTTATGTTCAGGCTGACTCGGAATGTAAGATTCATGAGTCTCTGTCCCTCTTTCGATGTTGTTTCTGGTGTCAGAATGGAAAAAGCAAATATTTACATAGAGGGAACTCCTTTCTCCTGTTGGAGGTATGCGGCCGTCGGTGTAGCTTCCGAGGCCGCGTGGAGATGGGAACATCCTCAAGGCAGAGCAGACTTCCTGGAGGCTCAGCTGGGACGTCTCCAGCTCTGTAGCACGTTTTAATTCCATACAAGAAGTTACTCCCAAAGAAGTAAATTGAAGAACGAAATCGAGGAAACGAAAGTCCTGTTTTGAAAGCTCTTAAACACTTGACTCAGTTAAGTTTGGATCAGGCTTTCTCTGCCCCTCCAAATATTCAGGTTAAGTATTGGCAACGTCCAGGAAGCAGTGCTCTGGAGAACCCACCCTCTCTGCCAGCATAAATATGTACAGCGTAGCCGTTACTATGACAACTACTTTTTTTTCTTGAGTACTGTTGTTAATTGTTGCACAAACACATATTGTGTAAGAAAGGGGACTTGGCCATAGTCTTCCACGTGTGGGTAGGTGTGCCCACACTGTCTGCTTTTTAAAAAAATGCTCCGTGATCCCCCGCCTGCCAAGCAAACTGATTTTCTCTTCAGCCCTTCCTTACTTAGATGGTTTTAGTAAGACCTAGCAACTGAGCTCAAGAGACACGTCAGGACTTACTGCTTGCCCAAGACATATACTTTTCATAGAAAATTCGCGTCTCTTCCTCTTTTCAGAATAAAATATGCAAGAACCAACAGAAATGGCACATCCCCCCGCTTTTTCCCAAGAATTGGGCCTTTGATGTTCAAGAGCAGCTAATATTAAAGGCTCTCCCTAGAAGGCTGTAGAAACTGTACCTATTTATGACAAATGTAAAACAGCACAAATCTAGCTGAATATGATGGTATCATTAGTTTGTGAATCGCATCCTTGAAAATAACTGTGGAGGAGCCAAATCGGTTTAAAAGAAGATAACAAAATGGTTTAAGCTACTTAGGTTGAATGCCAATTATATTTTAATATTCAACTGAGCATATTTTACTAAGAAAAAAGGCCGCGTTGACGCATGCATAACTCATTGGCAGCGTCGGCCAGCTGTGCCGCTCCACTCTCCGAATCACTTTGTGCATTTTAGTAGCATGGTAATTTAGTAGAGGACTACCTGAGTGATGGCATTTTCAATGAGCAGGTAATCTACAGAGAATTTTTATATGGTTATGAGTTCTGTGCTTCAGCCCGGCAACACAAAAATACATCAAGACCAATTACGGTATCAACTTTCAGTGTGATACCCTTGCCACGGAAGTGCATGTATTTCTGCCCCAGGCATTTCAAATTGCATCTAATTTGAAATCTTTGGGGTTTTAATTAAATTTCAGAATATATGGAATTCTTCATTAGTACCTGCTCTGAATAGCAGATCATCCTTCTCCCAGTCTCTCGTTAAAGAAGTAGGCTGTGGTAAATAGCGTGTTCAGTAGCTGATCATTTGTGGGACCTGGGTATTGGAACAGAAATAGTGAAATGCAAAATAATATCAAAAAGATTATTAGTCCAGGGAGAGTCTCTTGATTTGTATTTTAATGGAATTTTACATTTCTCTTAATGATTTGCAAATTGTCCTCTGATTATAAGATGCATTAAGCTTTTCATTTTAATGGCAAAGACACAGCCATTAGCAGAATTTTCTTTCTGTCTTCTTTTCAGAGTGCTTCCCTGCAGCAGATAAATATTGAAACCATTAACACCTTTTGATGTACGGTACAGTCTGCATCTTAGACCCATACATGGCTGGCCGGCCATGGTCCCTCCGTGCCGCACACCTGGCCGGGGACCCTGACTCTCCTCTGGGGACAGTGAGCAGCAGTAATGCCTGTGTCCTTTTCTAGAAAACAGGGTTCTTTTTGAAAATTTCATTGAGGGGTGGTGGTTATTTGTATCAAAGCAGTGCATTTAAATATTATTCATGGCCCAATGTGTATTTAAAAAACTGCTCTTACCAGTGTTAGGGTTGACGATGCCCATAGCTCCTACCTTGCTCTGGTCTGCGGGGCTGGCCTTGGTGATTTTGGAAATGGAATCTGGCCTTGCCCCCAGGATGTTTCTATGTCAACCCATGTGCTGTGAGAGACACACAGAGCTCTTTCTGTGTTAGCCAGCTGACCACGGCACGACCCCAATGCGGGGACACTTGACTTTGGTTTGGCCTCTGAGATAATGTGTTGGTTTTAAGGCCAGGACTTCTAGTCCCCTAGAAGATGAATATGATTTACACGACCAGAGCTACAAGGCAAAGCTCATCTCTTCTGCTCCATCTGCTGAATGTGCACAGGGAACTTTAGGCTTCGACCTGGAAGTGACAGCCCACGAAAGCAGTGGCACTTCGGGCTAGGTGTATCCTTGCGTCGGAGCCGTGTACAATCCAGCAGCTCTGTCTGATTGTATGGTTAGGAAAACCAAAGCCAAGGGGGCTAGATGATGGCACTGCTGAGTGCGGGCAGTGGCGGCTGCTCCCAGTCCCCGCCCTGGGCAAGTGGGGTCAGGCCTGGCCCTGCTTGCCCTCCGTTTCGAAGGGTGATTCTTCACTCCAGGCTGGCACAGCTGACCCAAGAGTGAGTGTCTCTGAGCAGCTATGGCTTTTAGTCACTTACCCCCTCACCTTCGCACCTCGAGGTGGGCACAGCACAGGTCTTCCAGGATCTGAGGGATGAAGCCGGACACACCTCCTGCCCTTCCTTTGCCCTCTTCTGGTGAGTGTCACCTTCCCAGGCTGTCAAGAGCCGGCCCGTGTGCCCACTCAGGCGTGTCACCTTGCTGGGCTGTCTAGAGCCGGTCTGCGTGCCTGCTAAGGCGTGTCACCCTCCGCTCAGGTGTGTCACCTTTCTCAGATGTCTAGAGCCAGTCTGTGTTCCTGCTCAGGTGTGTCACCTTCTGCTCAGGCATGTCACCTTCCTGGGCTGTCTAGAGCTAGTTCATTTGTCCACTCAGGCGTGGACATGATTTTCTTTCTGAGATGTCTAGAGCCAGTTCCTGTGCCTGCTCAGCCATATCACCTTCCCAGGCTGTCTAGAGCCAGTCTGTGTGCCCGCTCAGGTGTGTCACCTTCCTGAGATGTCTAGAGCCAGTCCGTCTGCCTGCTCAGGCGTGTCACCTTCCCGGGCTGTCCAGAGCTGGTCTGTGTGCCCGCTCAGGCGTGTCACCTTCCAAGACTGTCCAGAGCCGGTTTGTGTGCCCACTCAGGCATGTCACCTTCTGCTCAGGCGTGTCACCTTCCCGGGCTGTCTAGAGCTGGTCTGTGTGCCCGCTCAGGCGTGTCACCTTCTCAGGCTGTCTAGAGCCGATGCGTGTGCCCGCTCAGATATCCTGTCACCACGTGGGCCCTACTCCTGTGTCAGGGCCATTATCTGGCACATGCTGTGTGGTTGCCTGGCACGCACTGGGGCAACCTTGGGAAACACTGTTAGCCTTCGTATTGATCAGTGCAGGCTGCCAAAACAAAGTGGTGCCAACTGGGGTCTTATACAACTGAAATCTTTCTCGGCTCTGGAGCCTGGAAGTCCGAGACCAAGGTGGAGCAGGGTCTCAGCTATTCAGACCAAGGTGCTGAGGCCGCCCTGCTTGCCCTGCAGATGGCCATCCCCTTGCTGCGTCCTCACACGGCCTCTCCTCTGGGCGTGCATCCCTTGGGTCTCTGTATCATAATCTCCCCTTCTTATAAGGACGCCAGTCAGATCAGATTAGGGCTACCTGAACAACCGAATGTGAACTTCTTCACCTCTTCAAGACCCCATCTGCCAATACAGTTGAAATGCTGAGGGTTAGGGCTTTGACATACGAATTTTGGCAGAACATAGTTTAGCCCATAACACCCTTTCCAAGCCTCTGATGATCTGTCTGTAAAGTGGGGACAGTAGTAACGTTGCGTAAAATGTCACGAGGGTAAAATGAGACCACCAAACAGTCAGCAAAAGAAATACCTGCTTATTTCACAGTCTTTTCTCCAAAATCCAAGTGGTAGTTAGCAAACCGGGACAGCTGACTCCACCTGGTCCTTTGGAACTCAGGGAAGATTGGGCCGTTACTAGGAAGTGCTGCTCTTTGCACCCAACAGAACTTCCCAAGGACGTTCGCCCTCTGCCCTTGCTTGCTATGCGTACGGGTTACAGGAAGTGTGACTAGTACCGCCCCACAGCTGTTCAGAGTGTTTTGGTTTGTCATCTCCACATGAAATGCATGGAGTCAGTTTATATTGTAACTGGGAAAAGAACATTTTTCAACCCGTTATTTCTTCTTCCTACTCACTGTTAAGCTCTAGGCCACAATAAATGGCTGCCTGCTGGGACTCCTGCACTCTGGGATGACACGTTCAAAGCGTGTGCCCAAGTAGGCTGCTGCAAGAGGGTGAGCATGATTGGGGTGGGGTCACGGGGTTCTGGGGAGCCAGCCTCAGCCCCTCCTGGCTTAGCACAGCCCTCGTGGCCTTGGGGGCCCACAGGGTCACACTCCCCCAACCCTTCCACAGCACCGGGCTCTCTGCCCTATGCCTCACTCTGCCCTAGCTGGTTCCTGAGTCCTGGGAGGCATTCTCTGATATGCTATGGATACAGTTATGGACAAAATGAACTCTTAGGAAGGCAGCAAGTGAGGGGAATGGAGGGGCAAAGAGCACACAGCTAAACATTGCCTGACTCAACTGTGGTAGTCACTGGTGCACTGCAGGTTGGTGTTTGCACCCTGCCAGCGTGTGCTCCTGACACTGGGGCAGGAGACCTTTCTTCTCTGTCTGAGCAGTCAGAGCAGTGCCTGCCAGTGCTGTGACAATGAGGGAGTGAATAAGCAAAGTGTCAACCCATTTTCACAGTTTGTTTAATGTCCCTGGACCTGGATTTCTCTTGAGAGTGAGCGTTGAATGGGCCTTCCCTGCCCCTACCCAGAGCTCAGGGCATGGACCCCAAATGCTTGGGTCTTTACTCTTCTCTCTCCTGTTGTAAATTTAAATGTCAGGGGAAAAAAATGAGAAAAATATGTAAATAAATACGTTTGCAATCATTTTATCGGATGAGAAGAGTAGCAGTTTCAGAAGTTTCGTTCAAAGTAATCGTCGAGCACATGGATGGCAAGTTGATAGTTTCATTATTTTTATGATGAAATATTTACTTTGGACAAAGGGATATTCAAAACTGACTTGTGAGGAATAAATAATAAAGGACAGAGTCATATGTGTGCCACCCAGGTGAAGTAATAGTTTGTTTTCTTTCCTTCTGTCAGTAGACATTTGGGTTCTGAAGTTTTTGCCTTTAAGACTAATGATGCTACCAATATTCTAGGATATGTGCCCTAGTGCTCCAGCTGGCTGGAATTCGTGGGCGGAGTGCGGGAGAAGAGGGAACTATACAGAGAAAGAATTCCGGAGGTCTGCATGGTATCCCATTGAGTCTGTTGCAGAGTACAGAGTCATACATGCATTTGTAAACCACATGAAACCAGACAACTATTGGGGAACTGTAAGTTGAACCAATTTCAGATAAGTGAACATCACTAGAACTAGAAAATATGTGGACAAGTATGAAATTTTTCTTCTATTATTTAAAAGATGATTAACTGTTCATGGTAAAGTTAATAAAGATGTATTTTGTATGTTATAATATACATAAAAGGAAAACATGACAACAATAGCATAGAAGATGAGACTCTGGGGAAATGGAAATATATTGTTCTAAGTTTCTTACTTTATGAACAAGTGTAATATTTGAGGGCAGACTTTGATAAATTAAGAATGCATGTTAAAAATCCTAGAATACCACTAAAAATAACCAGAATCTATAGCTCATGGGCCAACAGAAAAGATAAAATAGAATGCTAATTATTTTAAAGTAAAAGAATGTAAAAGAAGGAAGGGTAAAGGGAGAACAAAGAACAGATAGGAAAAATAACAAGTTGGTAGACTTAAACCCAATCATATTGATAATTACTTTAAATGTAAATGTTTTTAAGACTCAAATAAAAGACATAGATTAGTAGACTGGTTTAAAAGCCAGAGCCTGGTATATATTTTCTACAAGACAAAATAATTTAAAATGATGAAAGAGTCCTATGTAAAAATGGAAGGAAAAAAAAAGGAATACATTGACAGAAAGGTATAAGTAAAATTGTATTTATTTTCAGATCACATAATTATTTATATAGAATATCTTAAAGAATGTGGAAAATAACTATTAAAACCAATAAGTGAATTTAAGAAGGTTGAGGATACAATTTTAATGTAAAATGTATTCTATGTAATATTAAGTAAATTATAAAACAGTTATTTTATGTATTTAACATTAGCATTATTAAAGATTATTATTTAAAGATATGCAAGGCCTCTCTACTAAACAGCATAAAAACATGGCTGAAAGAAATTAAAGAAGACCTAGTAAATGGATCTTTATTAGTTATTGAAAGAGCCAGTGTTGCAAGAGGTCACATCTACACAAATTGTCCTCTGTATTCAGTTCAGTCACACTTTTAAATTATGTCAAAATGCAAAGAGCCTAGAATATTTAAAACAATCTTGAAAAAGAAGAATGAATTTGTAGGACTTACATTATCTGGTTCCAAGACTTCCTACAAATCTATGGTAATCAAGACACTGTGATAAGGATCAAAACTTCGAACAATGGAACAGAATAGAGACCAACATTTTTGCATTTCTTGTATCTTTGAGAAAGACACAAAGTAGACGAATGAGGAAAGTAAAGTCTTGTTGGGCAGGCATGGTGGCTTACGCCTGTAATCCCAGCACTTTGTGAGGCCATGGCAGGCAGATCACTTGAGGCCAGGATTTCAAGACCAGCCTGGCTAACATAGCAAGACCCTGTCTACTAAAAATACAAAAAATAGCCGAGCATAGCGAGACCCTGTCTCTACTAAAAATACAAAAAGTAGCCAAACATGGTGGCGTACACCTGTAATCCCAGCTACTCAGGAGGCTAAGGCATGTGAATCACTTGAAGCCAGTTGACAGGTTGCATTGAGCTGAGATCATGCCACTGCATTCCAGCTTGGGCAACAGAGGAAGACTCCATCACCAAAAAAAAAAAAAAAAAAAAAATACTTTGTCAACTAATGGTGCTGAGTAACTGGATATCCTTTTTTTTTTTTATTCCATTTTCAGAGCACTTTAATAGTTAGAAATTTGTTACATAACTTATTTATTTCCATAGGTTTTTGAGGAACAGATGATATTTGGTTACATGAGTCAGTTCTTTAATGGTGGTTTTAATGGTGCATCAAAATCTCACAAACCCAAGCAGTATACACTGAACCTGATTTGTAGTCTTTCATCCCTCACCCCCTTCCCACCCTTTGCCCTTGAGTCCCCAAAGTCTATTGTGTCATTCTGATGTCTTTACATCCTCATAACTTAGCTCCCATGGATAACCATTTTCAGATAAATATTATTCACCATAACCTTGACCTCACACCATACACAAAAATTAATTTGAACTGTATCATATACCTAAATGTGAAGCTGAAACTCTAAAGCTCTTAGAAGAAAACATGAAGAGTATTTTTCTGATTTGGGTAAGCACACATTTCTTGTAACACCAAAATAAAAAACAATGAAAGAAATTATTAATAAACTTTATTAAAAGATGTCATTAAGAAAATGAATAAGAAGCCACAGAATGAGAGAAATTTTTACAAAACATGTATCTGGCAAAGGACTTCTAAGCAGGGTATGTGAAGACTCCTATAGCTCCGCAATAAAAGGACAGACAGCCCAGTAAATAACTGGACAGAACGTCTCATATTTTCATCAGGACATATAATACACAGATTGGCCCGCGAGCCCATGAGAAGGTGCCCGGCATCATCAGTCATTAGGGAAGTGCAGGTTAAAACCACAATGAAAGACATTTGCCTATATTCCAGGACGGCTCAGATCAGAAAGCCACCACCTCCAAATGTCACGGAGACTGTGCCGCCGCCTCGCCTCTCGTGTACATTGGTGGGTGTTAAAATGTTATAACCTCTTTGCAAGAGGTCTAGCAGCTGCTTATAAAACTAAGTGTTCTCCTACCCCATTACTCAACAATTCCACTCTAGGGCCTTTATCCAGGAGAAATTAAAACCTATGTCCACAAAAACATATACAAGAATGTTCACAGCAGCTTTGCTTGCTTTATTTATAATTGCTGCAATTGGGAATTGCTCATATGTCCATCTGTAGGAAAGTGGATAAATTACCTGAGGGATATCCGTGTAGAGCCTATTCCTATCTGTGAACTTAGCATTGAAAAGGAATGATCCACAGACGCACACAGCCCCATGGATGAGTCTCAGTAACGTCATACTGAGCTTAAGGAGCCGGACACAGCAAGAGCATGCCTCTGATTATATTTATTGGAGCTCTGCAGTTGGCAAAAGCAATCTGGATAGGGAAAAGTTAGAAGAGGAACTGCTTCTAGGGTTGTGCAGGCAGTGACTAACTGGGAAGGGGCATGAGGGAATGTTCTAGACCATGACTAGAATGTTAGTCTAGAATGTTCTAGACCATGGCTGTCTTAACAGTTTAGGTCACACAGGTGTCTATCTGTGTTTGTCAGAATTCATCAAATGATGCACGAAGATGGTGCATTTCACTGTGTGTAAATTCCACCTTAAAGGAAAAAGAACCGTAAATGGGCATTGAACTCTTAATGGTTTATGTGAGGAAGGACTTGGAGACAGTACGCTGATGTCTGCAGCTTATTTTGAAATGCAGAAAAAATAATAATAAAATGGATAGGGGGTGGAGAGATGGATAGATATATGATAAAAACAAATACAGGCTAAAATGTCAATTATATAACCAGAGTTATAAAAGTATTCATTGTAAAACTCTTCCAACTCTATATGACTGAAGTTTTTCATAATATGTTGGAGGAAAATAGTAAATATTATGGACTTTTATTCCTTGAAAGCAAATTTGGGGGAAAGATCATGAAAACTGTGGCCTCCGTATCCCAAGTGTGAAGATGCAACCCAGTATGGCCTCAGCGAGATACTGAGTGCACTCTGGGTTTGCACCTGGAGCTGGGGTGAGGCTGAGAGGTCTGTGAGTTGTCAGTGGACCTCCCAGTCCTCTCCAGAGCCCCACAGGATGGGGTGGACACACTGACCTGATGGGCAGGAAGAGGAAGCCTCTGGGCCAGACCTTTGGACTCTGTTGCATAACTTCTTCTCCAGCCAGCCAAGCGAGGGGCCTCAGGAGGTGAGGTTGGTGTCGCCTTGCAGCCTTGCACTCAGCTTGCAGCCGTCCCCGTCCAGCCAGCTTCTATGCAGGTAGAGGACACACAGAATCCACAGCCCAGGCAGCTACTCTCACCTGTGCGTGGAGCACAGGGTGCCCATCCTCAGAGACCCTGCCTAGCCCCTCACTGCCATCCCCTCTGCTAGACCAGGCATGTGGGTCAGTGCTGCCCTGTCTGTCCCGAAGTTCCGTGCCAGTAGCGGTGGATCAAGCAATGAAGGCAGAGTTATCTAATTATGGAGTGTTTTCTCTAGTATTTCCACAGCCTGCTGCTGTCATGGAACATGGAGATTCATTACTCAGAATGTCAAATTAATAGCATTCCTGGACCTGAAACATCATTGTGTCAACTTCTCCACCTTTTCCAGGTGGTGGTTTGAGTTTTTGCACATGGCATGCCTGTTGCCCCAGCACGGCCGCAGCTTTCCAAAGTGCCACCCAGGGCTGGGGTCTGTTCACTTCCTCGGAGGTCTGCCCATGCTCCAGGCGGGCCGCAGCCTGCAGGATGCAGACGCCCAGGTTGGAGCAGCACCCTGTGCCCTCAAGAGGAGCACAACTCACACATCCATGTAACTCTTGTCCTTAGCAATAGTCAGGGGCTTCTGCAGGCAGAGGAGTCGGCCCCGTGGTCCTCCATGTAAATGGCCGGCATCGGGGCCTAGGGTTCGATTCTGCTGTCATGTGTCTGCACTGTAGCTTGTTCTGTCTTTTCAACCAGGCCCTTCTGTCTCCTGGGGCAGTTTCTCTTTAGCTGAAACTTCTCTTCGTCTTCCACCAATACCATGTTACATTACAGTTTCTGTCTTCTCACAGAACCAGCCTTGGGAGAGAATTGTGTTTTGTCACACAGCCTGCGCCTGGCTCAGGTCCGCAAGGTCAGCTCCCGACTCTCACTGCAGTGAGGGAGCATGAGTAGCTTCTGCTCTCTGAGTGCTTTCCAAGGGGCAGGGCCTCTGCCAAGTGCTTTGTGATCCTCATATCCAAGTGGAGGAAATTCAACTTTAGACTGACTGAGCTCCAGCAGCTGATCCTTGGCACAGATGAGACTTTAACCTGGGTCCTTCTGACCCCGGAATAAAAGCTCATAGGAAGGGGTAAATTTACTGGGAAGATCTCTGCTGGCCAGGTCCTTGATAACACAGGGCCACATGCATGTGGAGTCCAGCTGAGACTCGTCCTTGGGAACACGAGCTGGTTTTGAAGCTGTTGTAGTCCTGGGTTGCCCGCCCATGGGTGTTGCGAGGACGCTGTCCAACATCACTCTGCCCACGTGCCCTGAGGGGTCTTACACTCCACCCCAGGTCACATTCAGTGTTCTGTCTGATTCTTCACCACAAGGGAGCAGCCTCATGCAGACTGAGTAGGAACAGTGGCGTTGGTGTTTTCCACACATCTTTTGGAAGAATTTGAACTTCTGATCATGTATATGTGACACTTTTTTAAAGTTTTAAGTGATGCATGGAAACTTGATATTGCAAATTTAAATATCAGTCATTTTCAGTTTTATCTCTTTGCTGCTCAAAATGAAAAATCTTCTTACTCCTCCCCTACTCCACAGTATGGTCATGGAGTTTCAACCTAATTAAAAGAGTCAGAATTAAGTTGCTAAGTTTGCATGGGAATGTGGCGATGTTTAAGAGGACTTAGGAGACCCTGTCCTCATTTCCTTTCTGTCACTGTAGGTTTTGTCACTGTTTAAAGTCCATCTGCCCAGCTTTTAGATAATTAATTCTAATTTTGAGAACTTGAGATATGTTGCAAAAGCTGTTGGAGCTGATTTTAGGATTGTTGTAATATACCTGGTAATTACTAGAGTCAGTCAATGAAGTCATAGATGAAGTTGTGACATTTGGCCCAGGGTTCCCTGCTGAATTCTGAAATACCATGATGCTACCAAGAAAAGAGCCATGGGATAGCCAGTCCCCATGCAACACCAGTGAACTTCACTGCTGGTACTCCCACTCTTGTTCCTTCTCAGATGGAGTTGGGTCTGGCCTGAGCTACAGCAGGATATGGGGGAAGTAGTGATGGTGTGCAACTTCCAAGGCTAGGTCGTAAGAGGCCTTGCAGCTCCCAGTGTCCTCTCAGTCACCTACTGTGAGGGCAGCCAGTACCATGTCGGAGGACACATAGGCAGCCCCAGGAAAGGCCCACGTGCTGAGGAGCCAGGGAAGTCAGCACTGTTAGAAATAGACCCTCCAGCTCCAGTCGAGCCTTCGGATGAGTGCAGCTATGCAGAAGACCCCAAGTGATAACTGCTGAGCCCAACCCTTCTGAATTCCTGGCCCATAAAGGCCATGAAAGAAAAGTCATTCGTGTTGTTTGGGGCCACTAAGTTGGGGATTATTTGTTACCTGTCCGTAGTGACTGGCACAAGATGTGAGGCACTCCCCAGTAGTTACTTACACATCCCACTTCCTTTCGTATGTGGTCCTTGTCCTTTCCTCTGGTGTAAAGTAGACTGTGAAGACCCGCCCTCTGTTCCTTCCAGCTGTTTTTGGCCGTCTCTTGTGTACAGATGCCGTAGGAGATGCAAAGGTGACTCACAGCCACATAGAAGCCCTAAGAATGCCTGGTCTTGGTGCTGCCAGAAGGGTATATGCGGAGCCCTAGGTAAGCCAGCACTACAGGCGGCAAGGTAGCCTCCAACTGTGTGGGCTGGGGAGAGCTTCATGGAGGAGGTAGCATTTGCACCAGACTTCGAGGTAGATGGGATTTGAACACATGGAGTAAGGGGGGGAAACAGGATAAACTGAGGCCAGGACTGTGGGTGAAACAGCAAGCTCTCCCTTCTGGCTGGAACAGGAGGGGTGTGAGAAGGGGCCGCCAGCCTCCCTCCAGGCCAAGAAGGCCATCAGTTCTCACTGGGGGGCAGTGGGGAGCTACTCATGACAGGAGCCAGGCTGGACTTGAACAGGACTCATTGGACCGTCCAGGTGCTGGTTGAGAGAGGGAGGAGGGGGCGTGGAGCCAGTACCAGGGGAAAAGGGGGACCTGAAGCACCTGTGACTGTGGATGGCAGGGAAGAGAAGACGAAGGGGTTCATTTTGGCAGAGTTCGGAATTGCAGCAGTCACTTGAGAATAAGGACAGAGACAGGAAGGTTAGGGATTGGGGTCAGTGGCGTGGACGTAAGTGATGAACCCATACAAGTGGGTGAGAAAAAGGCTGAAGAAGGTGAGGCAGGGTAGGGAGTGGGTGATGCCAGTGGTGGCTGATGTGGTATGGCCAGGGGAGGAAGGGGCCAAGGGGGCAGACCCCGCAGGGTCCATAATGGTGGTGGTTGCCTTGGGGGAGTTCAGGGGCCCCAGAAGAGGACCTGATTATGCCATCCTGGCTTGTAAATTCTGCTTGGTCTCCTGACGCTATCAGGGTCAGACCCAGCCCTCTCATGGCCCACTGTGTGGCATGTGCTGCTCCCTGGGTCTCGCCCATGCCCCTCCTGCTGGCCAAGCCACACTGCCCGCATTGGCCATCGGCTCTCCCGCCACTGCCCGCCTGCAGGTCTCAGTGCCAGTGTCGCCTCCCCAGAAGCCTCCCTGACCATGATCCCTGTTGCGTGCCCCATCACCCCCTGCTCTCTGTCCCCCTGGTCTTGGCACATCCGCTTGTGACCACTGCTGAGTGCCAGCCCCGATGCCCCCACCCCCGAGCGCCATCAGCGTCACCCTGCGGTTCTGTCACAAAGGTCAGCACGAGGTAGCTGCTCACAGATTATTAAGAATAAGAAACAAATTAATAAACAAATGAACTAACTGGTAAATCTGAACATGCCCACACTGGGTCTTTTCCCCATGTCATGTGAGCCTGAACTTGGAACGTTCATATTTCCAGAAGACATCAGGCTCTTTCTCGAGTGACCTTAGAAATCCCCACGTTGAAGGGAGACGGCCCTGGCATAGGGCCTCTGCCACTGGGCGGGGAGGGGTGGGGGCCAGACTGTGCCAGGGACCCCAGGGATCTGGAGAGTGCAGAGGACCTTGACTTGAGTGGACAGAGAAGCCCTCTGAACTCATCCTCTGTTATAGGATGAGTACGGACTCTTCAAGGGACAAACTTGGTACCTCGTGAAAAACCAAAGGGACGCAAGGGCTCTGTCCGGTGGCGTTACCCACTGCACACGGGAGGCACCTTTGCATCCCGGTCCCAGCCAGGAGAGCAGCAGGCCACAATGTCCTGCTAGCCTGGCCTGTCTGCCCTCAATGACTTTGCAAGCACCTTGGCCTCCCTGTCCCACTCCCCTGCCGGCACCTGCATGTTCCTGTCCTGCCTAGCTGCCAGCCTCACCTGCACGCCTCGTCCTCATTTGAATAGGTGAGCAACCAGAGTCAGCTGTGCAATTGGAGCCAGATTCCATCACTCAAAATCCAGGCACAGCTCCTTTTGAATTCCTCAGCTGCCCCGAGGCAGAGGCTCAATGTTGATACTGAGATTAATCCCCAAAGAGCTTCTCATTTCTCTGCAGAGAAATTAAAGCTTGCCAGTTTCCTTTTGCCCATCCTTCTGACAGCTCTGTCAGTAATGATATGCCTGCGCCGTGGCATAATCTGTGTCCTGTGGTAAAAGAATAATTCATTAAGAAATTTAGGGCCCAGCTCCTTTCTGTTGGGTTGGTCTTCAAAAGTTAACTAATGGCGGCAGCAGCATGATGATCAATGGAAAATTATTGAACAGAGCTCAGGCAGCTCAAGGAGCCACCTGGGTGGGGAGCAGTCAGACCCACCCGTCCCCTTAGATTTGTCAGCATTCCCTGAAACATAGATGGCATTGATATGAGGTGTCTGCTGGGCGTGGGCAGTGGGGTGGAAGGGGCACTGCCCCAGTTTGGGAAGCAGCTTATTTTTAGCCTTGCAGGAGCAGCCTGAAGTGTCTACTGGTAAAGCCAGCATGACTTGTCCTCCCTCCTGAACACCAGCAAGAAGCTTCTAGATGTTTCTGATGAGCGAATGGGAGTTCCTCTACTGGCTGAGAGGGGCAGCCTGCATACGTAGGTTCTTTGGGCGGGTCCATGCGTTTTTAGCAACCATTGACGTATTGAAGGTGAATGGCGTGGGGCTGAAACTCGCTACCAGCTGCAGTGAAACCAACAAAGGGAAGTCGTGAACTGATGCCGGCCCTGCTGACTGGGCAAGATGAAGGACATTATTGTTTTGCACACGTTGATAATGTGTCATCTGGAACCAGATTTTCTACTTGAATGTTGTTCGGTAACAAGGTTGTGCCCTGTGAGCCTGGGATTGTGTGAGGCGAGCGTGTTCATCCTACTGCAGAGGAGGCTGGGGAGGAATCAGAGCCTCCTATGTCTGCAAGGTCTGGCATGTTTCTAAGGGAAGGCAGAGAAAGCCAGTACTCCAAAGACAGCAGAGCAGACGCGAGGTTTGCAGACGTGAGGATGACAAATGAAATTCGCAGAATTCCTCAGACTTGATTTCCCTCCCCTCTATAATTAACCTAGTGATACCTTGGCTGCACCGAGGTCCATGTGCTCCAGCACTTGCTGTCCTGCTTGCCCTGCCCTCCTCTGAATTTTTTTTTTTTTTTTGCACAGGATGATTCTATTTCTGCTATTGTTCAGAAACCATTAGCACCTATTCAGAAGTCAGTTATTCAGCTTTGAGCTGAATGACAATTATTTGAATGGTAAAGGGTGTTAATGTATAATTATTCACATTCATACCAGGACAGTCACAGTTTAATCATTTCTCTGTAGGCTTTCTTAAGTTTGTGCTTAAAGTATTAGGCATAATTCTTTTGTTAAATAAGTTTAGGAGGCTCTAAGTATTGGGAAAGTGAGTACAAATACGCCTCTGGGGGAGCTTCAAGGATGTGGTGCCTCCCCTCCAGGAGCGAGCCTCCTAGGTGAGACTGTCACCAGGCGCCCCACACTTCAGCCAGGAGGAAGGTCCATTTCCGAGGGCTGGTGACATAATCTGGCCTCCAGGTGAGCTCTGAGGTTGTGTTCTGGCGTGTCGAGGACTAGATGGAGCCTACCGGAGCATTCCTATATGTGACACAGAACCCTGCCAGGCCCGGGCGGGCTCAGAGTGGGCTTAACCCTTCAGACCCTCGATTCCTCTGGACCCCCCTTTAAGATGACTGAGGACCCCAAAGAGTTTTTGATGATAAGGGCTATATTGTGCATATTTGCCATATTGGAAATTAAACCTGAGACTTTTTTTTTTTTTGAGACGGAGCCTCGCTCTGTCACCCAGGCTTGAGTGCAGTGACACGATCTCGGCTCACTGCAACCTCCGCCTAATCACTGCCTTCCCTAATTTCCCCTTGGCCACTCTGTGTCTGGTACATGGTGGGCTGTTGGATGGAGCAGGGTGGGTTGTTCCTGATCTATCTGGAATACCCACTTTATCTCTACCCAGCAAACTGCTACCCATCCAAGACCCGGGCCCGCCTGTCACTTCCACTCTGGCACCTCATTCGCCATCACCTCACTCGGGGTTTCCACTGGTGCTTGCTGGTGAACGCCACCATTTTTTGCAGTATATCTCATAGCATGTTGGAAACCCACATTGACTTGGGGCTTCATTCATCCACAGACGCTGTCACGTGTCCGTTTTCAAGAGTCAGAGCCGTCCTCTGTGGCCCTCGGTTGGCCGACCCAGTTGGATGCAGCAGCTGTCAGTGGACAGAGGTGCGTCAGTGCGTTGGTTGGTGGCATCGTGGCCTCACCGGCAAACAGTTCTGACAAGTGTCTGTGTCACCACCTCAGTCTGTCCCTGCCCGTTGTCCGCACACTCACTTCCTCCATGCCCCAGTCTGGCATCCTCAAGCGCAAGTGCGTGCATTTAATTCATGTAGTGTGACTTGGTCGGGCACATTCCTGGATCTTTGGGGTGACCGTCTTCTTCCATGTTAACTTCTTCCTTGTTCCCTATGGGGTCATGGAGGTCACAACTGACATGCTGAAATAAATGCTGCTGTTTTCACTTAAACCACATTGTATTCCATAGCTGCTGTGTCATATGCATATATATAATAGTGTGTAAAGCAAATGGAAAGAAGAGATTGTGCCCAGACTGGCTACACATGGTCATCCTAATGGTGGAAGCAGCCAGGGCAGGTGGGCTTGACTCTGGAGCTTTGGAGGGCCATCTTCGGTGTATTGGTTTTTGTCTGTGGAGGCCCGTCAGCGCTCACGTTGGCCATGCCTGGTCAGGATGGGATGACCTGGTGAGGACAGATGCGGACAGCCTCTGCTTCCAAGATGAATAAAACAGCATCTGGCTGGGTAGGAGGGGAAAGCCTGTGCTTGTTCAGCCTCAAGCCCATGTTTGAAAGCTTACCCCAAAGACTTTCCAAAAAACCAGGCAGTGGTGGTGTCCTGTCCTCCTAGAGGCCAGGTTGTCCAGGCCCAGGGGAGTCTTGCTTAGGGGACAGTGAGTGCTGGGACTCAGTCTGGCTCCTGGCAAGCACAGAGAACATCACTGCTGAGTCTTCTAAGCAAGGCATCGGATGGGGCTGGTGTAGGTGTGTGCCAGGCCACCTCCGTGCCTGGACAGCTGCGCACAAGCTGGCTATGAGCTCCATGGTGTGCAGAGCACGTCCAAACTAACGTGATAGCCCAGCCCCATGGGAAGTGTGTGATATCGTGTCCCTGCCTCCGGAGTGAGCAAGCCACAAACCGGCTGTCAGGGGCTGCTCCTTCTGCAGGTCACGCACCTCTAGCGGGCCAAGCACTGTGAAGCGGGGCTCGCCTCCTCCAGGGACTGTACTAAAGCAGCTGGCAGCACCTTCCCCCTGTTGTGAACCCTGTGCCTGACCTGAGCCTGAGCCCTCACAGGCCTGGCAAAGGCTTCATGCAGAGGCCTGGGCCACACAGGCCCCATGGCCTTCCTGCATGCCACGGAGAGCCAGCCAATGGGGCTGCAGGCACCTCTTCCCGCTCACTCTCAGTGTGCACCTCCACAGGGACCACAGACTCCAGGAGCTCCTGGCCCGCCACATTGCCAGCCGTGTGCACACGGTTTATCAGGTTTCTCTTGGTCAGGTTGAAGGAGATGCCAGGTGGGGATCTATAGGCCCTGGTTGTATTTACAGAAGATGCTGCCCTTCACTGTCTTCCAGCCTCCCAGGAAAGGATGGTCCCCAGGCTCCATGATGACACCACCCACCTTGCTTCACCCAGTAGGCTCTTACTGGATGTCTACTCTGGGTCACCCATGGTGCTGAGTGTTGGGATAGAGCCCCCGGAGGCAGGTGCCTGGTCCCCCGTGAGTCTGGTGGAGGAGCCCTCCATGGTGACAGCCTTCTGTGAGAGCATGGCAGGCAGTGGGGCCTCACTGAGGGAAAGATTATGCAGAAAATGTGACCTAGATTCCCTTTTAAATAGGAAATACTGGTCTCTAGTGTCTTGAACTTTGGGGAGAAAACTCCCTTTGATTAAAGAGAAGGTAACTTGGAAATGTGTTTTCCCTCATCTTTTTGTTAATTTATTTTTTAAATTAACATGTAGTAAAATTGGCTTTTTGTGGAGTATACAGTCCCATGAATGTTAACGTGTGTGTGTGTGTTTCTGTAACCACCCCCAAAATCAGGGTGCAGAGGAATTCCACCACCCGGACACCCCCACACTGCCCCATTCCAGCTCTCGGCAACTGCGACGTGTCCTGCATCACTGCGGCTTTGTGTGTTTGATGATGTCATATAAATGGAATCAGACAGTATTTAAGCTTTGGAGCCTGGCTTTTTTCACTCAGGTTAATGCCTTTGAGATTCATCCAAGTTGTTGCATGTATCTACAGTTTATTCCTTTTTCTTGCTGAGTGTACGCTACCGTGTGGATATATCTCCATTGATCTGTTTTTATTTTGGCCATTCTAATAGATATGTCATGGTATCTCATTGTTTTCATTTGCATTTCCCTGATGGCCAATCATGTTGGACATCATCTCATGTGGTTATTGACCCCTCCTTTTATCCTCTTTGGGGAAGTGTCAATTCAAGTCTTTTGCCTTTTTTTTTTTTAAGTTAGGTGGTTTATTGAGTTTCAGTTTGGAACTGTTGAGTTTGGAAAATTCTTTATATATTCTGGATAGGATAGGACTCCTGTTGGATTTCTTATTTCCAAATACTTTCTCCTAGCTAGTAGTAGCTAGTCTTTTATTCTCTTAACACTGACTTTTGGCCAAGCGCGGTGGCTCACACCTGTAATCCCAGCACTGTGGGAGGCCAAGGCGGGTGGATCACAAGGTCAGGAGATCGAGACCATCCTGGCTAACACGGTGAAACCCCATCTCTACTAAAAAAAAAATACAAAAAAAAATTAGCTGGGCGTGGTGGCAGGCGCCT
>NW_016819184.1:0-3425 GCF_001698545.2 Rhinopithecus bieti | reverse complement strand
AAAAAAAAAAAAACGAAAAAAAAACAAACAAAAAAAAAACCCTGCCTTTCATAGACCAACCTTTTTCACAAACCAAATTTTTTTCCCTTTTTAATGAAGTTCAATTTATTCCTCTCTTTTTTTTAATCATGATTTGGAGGACATATCTAACAACTGTTTGCCTAATCCCCGGTCATGAAGATTTGTCATGTATTTTCTTTTTTTAGTTTAATGTTTTACATTTAAATCTATGACATATTTTGAGTTAATTTGTTTAAGTAAGACATGAGATTTACATCAAGTTTCGCTATTTGCCTATGGATATCCAATTTTCCAGCACCACTTTCTGAAAATAATCTGCTTTCTTCATTGAAATCCCTTTGCATCTTTGTCAGTAAACATTTGGTTGTACTTCAGTAGGTCTGTTTTGGAAATCTCTCTTGTATTCCGTTAACTCCATCTGGTAACTCCATCAATACTCCAACAATCTGAGTGTTTATCCCTTTGCAAATACATAATTATTATTATGTATAGTAAGTCTTGAAACCTGTCAGTGTGATTTCTGTAACCTTTTTTGTCTCTTGTAAAATATGTTGGCTAGTCTCAATCCTTTGCCCTTTCATCTAAATTTTAGAGTCCACATGTCTATCTGCAGAAAATTCTCCTAGGGTTTTTGATTGGAATGATAATAAATCTATAGGTCAGTTTTTAGAATTAAAATTTTATGATATTGAGATTTCCATGAGCATGATATGTCTCCTCAGTTATTCAGACATTCTTGTGATTACTTTGTCAGCATTTTGTAATTTTCAACAAACAGACCCTATATACAGATGGTTAGATTTACATCTAAGTATTTTATTTTGGTTGGAGCCATTATCAGTGGTATATAGAAAAGTGATTGATTTTTATGTAGCAAGCTTGTGTCTAGTGACTTTGCCAAACTCACTTACTAGTTCTAAGACTTTTCTATTATTTCCTAGGTATTTTTCCATAGACGATTATGTTGTCTGCAAATAGGGAGAGTTTATTTCTTCTTTTCTAAAAAAATTGTCTTCTATTTCCTCATCTTGCTTTTTTTGCGTCAATGTGATGTTAGCTGCGGGTTTTTTGCAGGTACAGTTGTCAAATTGAGGACATTACCTTCTATTCTTAGGTTGCTGAGAGCTTTTATCGTGAATGGATGTTGAATTGTTATTAAATATTTTTTGGCCTTGATGTAGATTATGTGTTTTTCTAGAATATTAATATGATGATGTTCATTTTTAATAGCCTTTGTTTTTAGAATAGTTTCAGATTTACAGAAAAGTTGAAAAATTAGTAGAGTTCTGTGATACTCCACACCTGTTTTCCCACATTATACCTTTGATTCTTACGATGATGACATTTACACTTGACATCCTACATTAGTGTGGTACATGTGTTATGATTCATGAACCAGTGTTGGTACCTTAATATTAACTAATGTCCATATGTTCTTGAAGTTTTCTTAGTTTTTACCTAGTGCCTTTCTTCCACTCCAGGATCCTGCCTAGAATACTGCATTACATCTAGTCATCCTAGCTCCTTTGGCCCCTCTTGGCTGTGACGGGTCCTTAGTTACAGATGGCCTAGACAGTGTTAACTGTTTTACAGAATGTTCCTCTTGTAATGTTTTATACTTTTCTCATGATTTGACTGGGGTTACAGTGTGTGGGGAGAAAAACCACGTAGGTAAGCTGTCATTTTCCTCAGATCATATCAAGGACTCATGCTGTCAGTGTCATTTATCAGTGTTGATGTCAACCTTGATTACCTGGGTGGGTAGTGGTGTTTGTCAGGTGACTCCATGATAAAGTTACTCTTTCCCCCTTCCCCTGCACACTACACTTGTCGCGAAGAAGTCACTATACTTAACACACTTAGGAATGGGGAGTTATGCTCCTTGAAGAGAGAGTATCTACATTAGTTACTAGGAATGCATGGGAGATTTCCTTCTCCCTCACCCATTTCTGTATTCACTCATTTATTTATATTAGTATGGACTCAGGGATATTGATATTTTGGGTTGTCTTCCAATACTACTTTATTTCATTGCTCAGATTATTCCGGTTTTGGCCATTTGGGGGATTGTGTGGTTTGCTCCTGTGTCCCTTTGTCGTACTCTCCTCATTGTGGTTTGTCTGGAGTGTTTGTCTTTCTTTTGCTTCATTTTGTTTTGGAGTGTGTCCTGACTTTCTGATACTGCAGGTTTCTCCAGGCTCATCTTGTGTATTTCCTTTCCCAGTACTAGGGAGGAAAAGGCCAGTTCTTGAAAGAGTCTGGTGTCTTTTATTATGAAATGTGTGAGAAACCATAGACTGGGCACTAGGTTTGCTCCTTGCTGTGGGGATGGGGGTGTTTCTAAGTCTTCTCAGTTGACAGACCACAGAAGTAGCTTTGTGTGTACTAACCCATGGAGAGATATATATTGTAAAGATTTCTATATGCAATTATCTGTGTCTATATTAAGCTAAACATTAGTTCCTACTGATATCTACAACTCTAATCCATTATCACATGGATTCTTCTAGCCTCCTCTCCTTACTTATCTGTAAACTCCCACTCACAATGAAAAACCTGGCTCACACTTTCTGCCATCCATTTACTTAATTATTCAGTCCAGTATACATATAGAATAGTATCAGAGAGTTTAACATCTATGCTTATGGGAAACAAGTTTATGAACTAGAGTTCGGTATTTATGTGCCGTTCCTTTTGCCTTTAGTCTTTTAGACTCCGCTCATTTTCAAGTTACTTTTGGAAAAATCAGCTCTCCTCCCCCATTCAGTGAGGATGTTTTCTGAGTTTGTAATACAGTCAGATTCTCTTGTCACAGTCTGTGTTTCTTCCCAGGATCCCCTGATCTCCTAAATTTTTTGTTGTTAATTTGTATACATTGCTTAGATTCACTCTTTGTGCTGTAAGGTTCTATGGCCTTTGATAGATGTATGGTATCATGTTTTCACCATTACAGTAACATACACAATAATTTTACACCCTAAAAATTCCCCTGTGCTTCCCCTATTCAGTCCCCTGCTCCTTCTGCAAGTGCCCCTGGCAACCACTTATCTTTTTTCTGTCTCTATAGTTTTGCTTCTGCCAGAATGTCATCTAGTTGGGATCATACAGTATGTAGCCTTTTCAGACTGGCTTTCTTTGCTTAGCAATATGCATTTAGCTTTTTCTGTGTCTTGTGGCTTCGTAGCTCATGTTTTTTCACTGAATAATATTCCATTGTATGGATGTACCATAGTTGTTTATCCATTCACCTATTGAACGACATTTTGGTTGGTTACAACTTTTGGCAGTGTGAGTAAAGCTGTTATAAACTTTCACAGAGGCAGGATTTTGTGAGGATGTCGGTTTTCAAATCAGTTGAGTAAATACCTAGGTGTGCAATTGCCGGATCGTATGGTAAGACTCCA
>NW_016819183.1:0-1573 GCF_001698545.2 Rhinopithecus bieti | reverse complement strand
TATGATTACTATGAAATTATAATTAGACTCAAATTTATTATTTTGTGGTAGAAATTTAAAGTTTTCCCCTCACAGCAACTTTTTAAATGTAAACAAATGACTTACGTATAATATTATCTAAATAAGAGTAAAGGTAGCTCAAAAATATGGCAAATTCATAGCTGTTCTATAAATGACTGGAGTTCAGGAAAGTCTAAACTGTTTAATAAGCAAAATACCTAAGATATTTAGCAATAGATTTAGATTTCTAAATTATGTCCCTTATTAAACGGTTACATAGAATGTACTGTCAATTTATGTGCATAATCTTATTTTGGTCTTACAACAACACTCAAAAGTTATTTTATTCCCCATTGTATGTATAAAATGAAAATTAGATTTAGATAAATTAAGTAAATTGCCGAGATGAGGTACCTAGTAAGTGATAGATATGCAACTCAAACCCTAATCTGATGTCAATGTCTGTGCATACTGTTTGTAATGGCAAAATACTGAAAATAAGCTGCAGGTCCCAATGCACTAGAGGTTGGTAAATTGTTCACCAAAAACAATAGAATAATAATTAACAAAAATAAATGATGAGTTATTAACTGTGTATTGACCTTAAAATATAACCATGATATAGTGTGAGCTGGAAATATAAAAACAGAATAAGTTACAGAGTTGTGTGTATTGAATGATCCTAATTTTGTAAACCAAAATGGTGCATATGCATGTACATGTGTACGTATGTTTATGAACGTCTGGGAAAAACAAAGAAGGCTGCGCATCCAATTCTTAGAGCTGGGATTTTGAAGTGAAAGGATGGAATTTCCTTTTATTGAAATATATGTAAGACTGTGAGTGACTTTTACTTTAGTTTTGTTCAGTAATTTTTGAGTGAATTTTGAAGTACATTGTGTTCTTACAACTATGCTGATTGTCTATTTTGCATAATTCTCCAGTAAAAAGAAACTTAGCAGATGCTCTCACTGAAGGCAGCAGTCATAGAGGAAGATCTGAAGAAATAATTCGTTGAGTGCAGTATTATCAAAATGCCCAGAACTCTGATGAGTGTTTCCTCTCTCAATTTCCCATGCCAAGCATATTCTAGTCTCTAAAGCTGGTTAACCTGGATGAGTGGATTTCTCACCATATAGATATTGGCTAAGCAAGTTTGACTTATGGAGTCTGTTCTCAAAATATAGATATTCCCTGTTAACTTATTCTACCATGAAGAGCTCAGCTAGATTCATAGAAGTTACAGATTCTAGGCTGGTAGCCGTGACTCAACGCCTGTAATCCAACTCTTTGGGAGGCCAAGGCAGGCAGATCACGATGTTGAGAGATCGAGACCATCCTGGCCAACATGGTGAAACCCTGTCTCTACTAAAAATGCAAAAATTAGCTGGGCATGGTGGCACACACCTGTAGTCCCAGCTACTTGGGAGGCTGAGGCAGGAGAATTGCTTGAACCTGGGAGGCAGAGGTTATAGTGAGCCGAAATTGTACCACTGCACTCCAGCCTGGAGACAGAGTGAGACTTCATCTGAAAAGGAAAGGAAAGGAGAGGAGAGGGGAAGGGAGGGGAGGG
>NW_016819182.1:0-323 GCF_001698545.2 Rhinopithecus bieti | reverse complement strand
CTCCACAGCCTTGCCAGCATCTGTTGTTTCTTGACTTTTCAATAATCGTCATTCTGACTGGCGTGAGATGGTATCTCACTGTGGTTTTGATTTGCATTTCTCTAATGATTAGTGAGGTTGAGCTTTTTAAAATAGGTTTGTTGGCCACACAAATGTCTTTTGAGAACTGTCTGTTCATATCCTTTGGCCACTTTTTGATGGTTTTTTTTTTTTGTTGCAAATTTGTTTGAATTCCCTGTAAATTCTGGATACTGTACCTTTGTCAGATGGGTAGACTGCAAAAGTTTTCTGCCATTCTGTGGGTTGCCTATTCACTATGATGG
>NW_016819181.1:0-919 GCF_001698545.2 Rhinopithecus bieti | reverse complement strand
GTGGAATATCTTGATGACATTGCTTTCATGGAATCTGCAAAGGGATATTTGGGAGTGTATTGAGGCCTGTAGTGAAAAGGAAAATATCCTCAGATAAAACTAGAAAGAAGCTTTCTCAGAAACTGTTTGTGATGTGTGAATTCACCTAACAGAGTTACACTGATCTTTTCATTCAGAAGTTTGCTAACGCTGTTTTATTGGAATCTGCAATGGGATATTTTGGAGCGCATTGTAGCTTAAGTTGACAAAGGAAATATCTTCATTAAAAAATAGAAAGAGTCATCCACAGAAACAGCTTTCTGATGTGCTAATTCATCTCACAGAGTTCATGATTCATTTCGTGGAGCAGTTTGGTAACACTTTTTGGGGAATCTGAGAAGGTATATTTTGGATCACGTTGATGTCTATGGTGACTAAGTATATATCCTCAGATAAAAACCCAAAAGGAAGCTTTCTGAGAAACTGCTTTGTGATGTGTGAATTCATCTCACAGATGTAGACCAATCATTTCATTGAGAAATGTGTTAACACTTTTTTTATTTAATCTGCAATGGGACATTTGGGAGTTCGTTGAGGATTATGGTGAAAAAGGAAATATCCTCACAGGAAAACTGGAAAGAAGGTCTTTGAGAAACACCTTTTAATGTGTGTATTCATGTCACAGAATTACACCACTGTTTTCCTGGAGCAGTATGATAGCATTGTTTTTGGGGAATCTGAAAAGGGATATTTTGAATTGCATTGAAGACTATGGCGACAAAGGAAATATCCTCAGATAAAAACTAGAAAGAATATTTCTGAAAAAGTTCTTTGTGATGTCTGAATTCATCTCACACAGTTACACCTTCCTTTTCATGGAGCAGTTTGCTAACACTCTTTTCTTGGAATCTGCAAATGGATATTAGGGAATGCCTTGAAG
>NW_016819180.1:0-1352 GCF_001698545.2 Rhinopithecus bieti | reverse complement strand
AGAGCCTTGAGACCTGTGTTTAACAAGGAAATATCTTCGGATAAAAGAAGAAAGAAGCTTTCTAAGAAGTGGTTTTGTGATGTGAGAATTCATCACAGAGTTACAATACTCTTTCATGGAACCATTTGCTTGCACTGTTTTATGTAATCTGAGAAGTGATACTTTGGATCGCTTTGAAGCCTACAATGACAAAGGAAATATTCTCAGATTAAAACTAGAAAGAAGCTTTCTGAGAAACTGCTTTCTGATGTGTGAATTCATCTCACAGAGTTACACAACTCTTTCATTGAGCTGTTTGATAGCAGTGTTTCTGTGGAATCTTAGAAGGAATTTTTTTATCGCTTTGAAGCCTATGGTGACAAAGGAAATATCCTCAGATAAAACTAGAAAGAAGGTTTCTGAGAACTGCTTTGTGATGTGTGAATTCATCTCACAGTGTTACACAACTGTTTCATGGAGTCGTTTGCTAGCACTGTTATTGTGGAATCTGAGAAGGGATATTTTAGACCACATTGAAGCCTATGGTTAGAGAGGAAACATCCTCAGACAAAAACCAAAAGAAGCTTTCTGAGAAACTGCTTTGTGATGTGTCAATTCATCTCACAATGTTACACAACTCTTTCATGGAGCGGTTTGTTAGCACTGTTTTATGGAAACTGAGAAGGGATATTTTGATTGCTTTGAAGCCCATGGTGACCGAGGAAATATTGTCAGATGAACCCAGAAATAAGGTTTCTGAGAACTGCTTTGTGATGTGTCAAATCATCTCACAGTGTTTCACAACTGTTTCATGGAGTCGTTTGTTAGCACTGTTATTGCGGAATCTGAGAAGGGATATTTTGATCGCTTTGAAGCCTATGGTGACAAAGGAAATATCCTCAGACAAAATCTAGAAAGAAGCATTCTGAGAAACTGCATTGTGATGTGTGAATTCATTTCACAGAGTTGCAGCACTCTTTCACGGAGCAGTTTGCTAGCACTTTTTTTGTGGAATCACCAAAGTGATATTTTGGACAGCTTAGAATCCTATGGTGAGAAATGAAGTATCCTCAGATAAAACTGCACAGAAGGCTTCTTAGAAACTGCTTTGTGGTGTGTGAATTGATCTCACAGAGTTACACCAAAGCTTTCATTGAGAAGTTTGCTAACACTCTTTTGCAGAATCTGCAATGAGATATACGTGAGCTCATTGAGGCACGTGTTATAAAAGGAAATACCTTCTGATAAAAAGAAGAAAGAAGTTTCCTGAGAAACTGTTTTGTGATGTGAGAATTTATCACACAGAGTTACACTACACTTTCATGGAGCCGTATGCGAGCACTGGTTTTGTGGAATCTAAGAAGTGAAATTTT
>NW_016819179.1:0-2811 GCF_001698545.2 Rhinopithecus bieti | reverse complement strand
AAAAAAAAATCTCAGCTACTGAAGCTCTATGGTTGACCTCCCCTTTCTGAGAGCCCATTGGAGAAGGGACGGAGGAGGCAGGCACTCCCAGGACACACTGTCCAAGTCACATTGTGACATTGTACTTTGGTCCTAAATGGCTTGATAGGTCAAATCTAAAGGACAGACTTCATGCTCCATTTCTGCCAGGTTGTTCAGTCATCCTCAGTCCCCACTTCCCTCCTTTTAAGCTGAGAATCACCCTGATGATAGGCCATTTTTTCCAGGGTTCCTATACCCCAGATTGACCCCTTGTATAGTCCAAAACCAGGGTCCTAGGATCTCATTTGCTGCTCTCTCTTCTTCAATCCACTTCCGGGGCCATTCACATACCTGGCTTTCCAGATCTGTCCTTGATCGCACCTGTGTTTGACTTGCTTTAAAAGTACATTATGTATAGAACCACCTGGCTGCCTGGCTTGGGAAGGCATCTGTAGCCTGGCCAGTTGCCCCAGCCCTCATGACAACAACTTCCTCCTTGTGTCAGCCAGTACCTTGTGTTGCAGGTGCCAACGTGTCTCCCAGCTGAACCCTTTCAAGTCATGAAAGAGCGCTCTAAACCATGAGCAGGTTTCCTTCCTTCTTTTCTTTCTTTCTTTCTCTCTTTCTCCTTCCTTCCTTCCTTCCTGCCTTCCTGCCTTCCTGCCTTCCTGCTTTCCTGCCTTCCTTCTCTGTCTCTCCCCTTTCTTTTTCTTTCCGTCTTTCTTTCTTTCTTTCTTTCTTTCTTTCTTTCTTTCTTTCTTTCTTTCTTTCTTTCTTTCTTTCTTTCTTTCTTTCTTTCTTTCCCTTCCTTCCTTCCTTCCTTCCTTCCTTCCTTCCTTTTTTTGAGATGGAGTCACGCTCTGTCACCCAGGCTCAAGTGCAGTGGCGTGATCTTGGCTCACTTCACCTCCTGGGTTCAAGTGATTCTCCTGCCTCAGCCTCTTGAGTAGCACACATCTTTCTCCCTCTCTCCCTGCATCCCTCCCTTCCTGCTTGCTTGCTCGCTCGCTCGCTCGCTCTCTCTCTCTCTTTCTTTCTTTCTTTCTTTCTCTCTTTCTTTCTCTCTCTCTCTCCTTTCTTACAGACTCTTGCTCTGTTGCTCAGGCTGGAAAATAGTGGCACCATTATGGCTCACTGCAGCCTTGACCTCCTGAGGTCAAGCAATTCTCTCACCTCAGCCTCCCAAGTAGTGAGAACTATAAGCACACACCACCGCACCTGGCTCATTTTAAAAATTACTTTTTGACTGGGTGCAGTGGCTCACACCTATAATCCCAGTAATTTGGGAGGCCAAGGCAGGTGGATCACAAGGTCAAGAGCTCGAGACCATCCTGGCCAACATGGTGAAACCCCGTCTCTACTAAAAATACAAAAATTAGCTGGGCGTGGTAGTGCATGCCTGTAGTCCCAGCTACTTGAGAGACTGAGGCAAATAATTGCTTAAACCCAGGAGGCAGAAGTTGCAGTGAGCCGAGATTGCGCCACTGCACCCCAGCCTGAGTGACAGAGCAAGACTCCATCTCAAAAATAAAATAAAATAAAATAAAATTACTTTTTGTAGAGTTGGGGTCTCACTATGTTGCCTATGCTGGTCTCAAACTCCTGGGCTCAAGCGGTCTTCCTGCCTCCGCCTCCCAAAGTGGGATTACAGGCGTGAGCCACCGTGCCTGGCCTGGAGCAGGTTTTCTAACAATTCCTCTGTTCCCTTCTCTTCCTCCCTTTCTTGCTCCTTCCACTCCAGTACTTCTAGCCACGTTTCTGCTTCTCTTTCTCCCCTCTTTGATTCTTCCTTTCCCTTCAACCTCTGGCTCAGGCTGGCCAAGTTTCCAAATCAGGGAAGAAATTACTTGCAGAGCTGGTAGGTCTGAAGGACTGTGGCTACTGCAAACCTCAAATGGAATCCACTGCAGCCCCCTCCAGTTGCCTTCCTACTTTGGGCCTCTAAGTCATTCCTGCATTTTTCAGCACTTTCTACTTAGGGCTGTCCTGATCATCGATTCTGAACAAAGCTTCTTTTGTATTCTACATCTGGCCCTTCACCCTTTCTGCAAGGAAAAAGTGTCCAAGTCTTTCTGGAAATGTAGCTAAGATACTTGAAATAAAAATGCTCCAATTCATTCATCTGAGCCAATTTTTTTTTTAATAGGAATGTGGTGACATAAGACATAATATTAACACATGCCAATAATATTGATGTTAGCTGAGATTACTAGTTTACATTAACGATACGTATTAACACTATTGACAGCACAAAGTATTACTATCTTAATTTTATGACTTCTATTATCATGTAATCAATGCATAGCTTAAAAATTATATAGAGAACATTGGTTTGGGGAGAATAAATCAGAAAGGCAGAGACACTGTAAAGAGGAAATCTAGTTAGGGGCTACTGGAAAAGTACAGACACTAGATGATGAATGCATGAACCAAGCTTTATAATTTGGCCATTTGGAATAATTCCACTGTCAACAAAAGCTGTAAGATACTTTGGTAAGGGGGCCGGGCTTGGTGGCTCAGGCCTATAATTCCAGTACTTTGGGAGGCCGAGGTGGGCGGATCATGAGGTCAGGAGATGGAGACCATCCTGGCTAACACAGTGAAACCCCGTCTCTACTAAAAATACAAAAAAGTAGCCGGGCGTGGTGGCGGGTGCCTATAGTCCCAGCTACTCCGGAGGCTAAGGCAGGAGAATCACTTGAACCAGGGAGGTGGAGGTTGCAGTGAGCTGTGATGGTGCCACTGCACTCCAGCCTGGGCAACAGAGTGAAACTCTGTCTTTAAAAAAAA
>NW_016819178.1:34856-53829 GCF_001698545.2 Rhinopithecus bieti | reverse complement strand
AATAAAAACAAGTCACAGAAATATAAACCTCAAAAAAAAATTGCTGTAACATATCAATCATATCAACAGATTGAAGAAGAAACATCACGTGATATCAATTAATGAAGAAAAATATTGAAAAAAGTTGATGTCTTTTGATGATAAAATTCTCAGAAAGAGAGGAATACAAGGAAACTTCCTCAATTTGATAAAGAGCATCCATAAAAATCTGCCTTTAACATTGTACTTAAGATGGAACACAAGGCAAGGTTATATGTTTTCACTGCCCTTATTTGAATACTGCTGGAAGCCAGTGTGGTAAAGCAAGAAAAGAAAAGGCATACAGTTTAGAAAGGAAAAAATAAAACTGTCCCCATTTTCAGATGACGTCATTTTCTATATAAAGCATCCCAAGCAATCTACCCCCAAACCCCACAAAACCTTCTAGAAGTAATAAGCAAGTTTAGCACGGTTACAGTATAAAATAAACCATATAAAATCAACTGTATTTCTATATACTAGTAATAAATACATAGAGAACAAAATTGAAAATACAACACCATTTTCAGTTACCAGAAAAAGTGAATCATGGAACATGACACCAAGATTGACCACATGCTTGGCCATAAAGCAAGTCTCAATAAAGTAAAAAAAAAAATCAAAATCATACCAACCATACTCTTGGACCACAGTGGAATAAAAATAGAAATCAATACCAAGAAGATCTCTCAGAACCACCCAATTGCATGGAAATTAAACAATTTGCTTTACTTCTGGGTAAACAAATAAATTAGGGAGAAATTAAAACAAATCTTTGAAATAAATGAAAGGAGAGACACAATATATCAAAATCTCTGGGAAGCAACAAAAACAGTGTTAAGAGGAAAGTTTATAGCATTACAAACTTACCTCAAAAAGTTAGAAAGATCTCAAATTAACAATCTAATATCACATCTAAAGGAACCAGAAGAACATAAACAAACTGACTCCAAAGCTAGCAGAAAAGAAATAACTAAAATCAGACTGTAACTGAACAAAATTAAGAATGAAAATCCATACAATGAACAAAACAAAAGTTTGTTATTTGAAAGGATAAACAAGATTGATAGACCAGTAGCTAGATTAACAAAGAAAAAATGTATATTTGCAAGCCACAAAAAATAGTTTTAGATATGACAACTAAATATAAAGTAGTATCCTAGGTGGGATTCAGAACAGAAAAAGAGATTATGTAAAGACAGTAGAAATCGAAAGTATGGAGTTTAGTTATAATAACATATCACTATTTGTTCATTAATTATGATAGTGATACCCAACTGATGTCAGATGTTAATAATAAAAGAAACTGAGTATAAAGTACATCAAAACTCACTGTATTACCTTCACAACTTTTCTGTAAATCTAAAGCTATTCTAAAATTAGAAGTTCATTTAAAAATGTTGGATAAATTTAGAGTTAAATTGTAAGCCTTGTCATACTTTTTAGGGCTTAATTGCATGCTTTTCGGAGAATGGAAGATTTCTAAACAAGAGATTTTTGATTAGAAGTGTACTAATTAATGTTTCAATTAAAATGGCTGTTTTTTTCCCCAAAGTCTGATTGTTCAGAGCCACAGAGACTAAAATAGACAAAGGGATAACAGGGGAGCCTAAAGGCAGCTTTGATTCAGCTTAGGCATTTAGAATGCCCAAGATGCAGTGCAGAATGTTATTTTCTCTGTTAATTTTAGAAAAGTGTAGAGATAAATTGTTCCTTTGAAGGACACTATGTATGTTATATCAAAAACATAATTCTGAATATTGTTTTAGTACACGTAGTCAACAGTTCTTAGGACTCTAAGTGATACTGTAGGAGGCAAAATCTGCCTCAGGCAGGAGTATATTTGGTGGAAATTATCCTGGAACTCAAGAAATAAGAGTAATATGGACTCATTTTCTCTTCTCAAGGTGGGTGGCAACCATTTGAAAAGGTCCAAATTCCATTTAGAAAAACATCTTTCTCAACTTTCAGGAGTGGGCATTTCATGCATGATGTACTGCTTTATGGCAAATGTGAGGACTTCTCAAGGGAAATGATGCAAATATTTTGAGTCATTTGAGCAGGGTAGCCATTTAACTTCAACTTCATTTGATTTAGATTACTTAAGCAGCCTCTAATGGCACAGAATGAGAACAGAAGCAAAGCAAAATGGGCCTCCCTCACTGGCTGCTAAAATGTCCTTCAATGGGACTTCTCTGGCAAGGGCTTAATTTAAGTTCATAGTTACAATGATTTAGAGATATTAATAAGGTTGAAGAAAGAAAATCAAAGGGCACAGAAATCTCTTGAATCTGTTCAGTGTTCACATAGCCTGGGAATAACCCATTTGACAAAAAATTCTAGGCTATTCTTAATGTAAATCTGCTTTCATGTTATCTAGCTTAGGGTCTGGCTGCTTACTCAACATTGAGTTACATAGCAATCAAAAGGTGGTATTTGGCTGGTCACAGTGGCTCACGCCTGTAATCCCAGCACTTTGGGAGGCCAAGGCGGGCGGATCACGAGGTCAGGAGTTCGAGACCAGCCTGGCCAATATGGTGAAAACCCGTCTCTACTAAAAATACAAAAGTTAGCTGGACGTGGTGGTGTTTGTCTGTAATCCCAGCTTCTCAGGGGGCTGGGGCAGGAGAATGGTTTGAACCCAGGAGGCGGAGGTTGCAGTGAGCCCAGATCGTGCCATTGTACTTTAGCCCGGGTGACAGGGCAAGACTGCATCTCAAAAAAAAAAAAAAAAAAAAAAAAAAGATGGTATTCGTTGCTGCTTTCTTCACGATAGTTTACATAGTAGTGTGATAAGAATGTGCTTAGAAGAGAAGTGAGTGCAACGAAGAAATTTTTTCTGAAAATGTTCGATCTCAGAACTCTTTGTCGTCTGCGAGGAGTCCAGGTCTACGGTATCTATTGTCTCACATCCTCGAACAGACGCTCTTTTAAAAGATTGCTACACTAAACTCGCGACATTGGTTTCCCATTTGGGTGGCATGACTAATTCTCGCTGCTATTGAATTTTTTCCAGATCTTTAAATCGACACATAGTTGTTCTGTGGATTGGCTTCGTATTCTGTCCTCTGGTAATATTTCTGTACTTCTGTAAATGTGTTTGCAAATTCCTGTTTATTTCTAAAAGGTGTAAGTGGGAGTAGGGAAAGAGGAAGGTCTTTATCTCCAACGGTTTCCGTTAGTGTATACCAAGTAATTTAATGTTTTCCACTGTTCTGCTTGCAATGTTTTCATTCCAATGTTCATTCTACATAATTAAAAATTATTCCTTACAAATCTGTCTAATGAGTAATGACTTTACCATCAAATCCCCAGACTCCCGCAGAGTTAAATTATAGAGAGGCAGTTAAATTTGCCTGAAAGGCAGTCGTAATAACTTTTGGAACCAGAGAAGTGAGACTGAGAAATGTAGTTCAGTATGATCTTTTAGACCCATAGGAATTACATGTGTGCATGCACAAGCACACACGTATCATACAAGACAGGGCTAAGGCTGTCTAAATTAAGTGGCTATGAGATATGCTAAGGGATTGTGTTATTGTTAATTAAGAAATGATCACTTTTATTCTGAAAATCCCATTTCTCCTAATCAGATTGTTATATAGGTATCCTATTTTATGCTATATTTTCTAAAAGCATTTATAAGCACTTAAAAAAAAAAAAAGACAATGCCATTTGAAATATACTAAGGGAACTTGGTATACCATACCACTATTTTTCATTTCTGAAAGTAATTAGAGAAGATTTACAGTAGAGCCACCCTTACTAATTAGTAATAATAAATACATTTAAAATATTTGGAACCCAACACATTGCATAATATTAGATTAAAAGACAGTTTATTTAGTTTCTTAAAGGCAAAAGTTAAGACATTATTTATATATGTGTATATATGTTTGTGTGTATTGTGTATACATGCAGTTTACATAAAATAAAATGAACATGTATAAATGTACAGTTCAAAGAGTTTTGAAAATATATACTATCATGCACCACATAATCATATTTCAGTCAACAATGGACAGCGTAATATGAAGGTGATCCCATAATATTATAATGAGCTTAATCATTCCTATCACATAGTGACATTGTAGCCATTGTAACATTGTAGCATAATGCTTTACTCATGTGATTGTGGTGATGCTGGTATGAATAAACCCATAGCTCTGCCAGCCATACAAAAGTAGAGCACATACAATTAGGTACCCTACATAGCACTTGATAATGAGGATAAACAACTGTGTTACTGGTTTATGTATTTAGTATACTTTTTATTATTATTTAAGAGTGCACTTCTATTTAGAAAAAAAGGTAACTGTAAAACAACCTCAGAAAGGTCTTTCAGGAGGTATTCCAAAAGAAGGCATTGTTATCATAGGCTCCACGTATGTTACTGTCCTTGAAGATTTTCCAGTAGAACAAGATGTGGAGGTGGAAGACAGTGATAATTGATTATTGTAACTACGTGTAGGCCTAGTCTCATATATGTGTTTATACCCTAGTATTTAATTAAAAAGTTTAGGAAGTAAAAAAATAAAAATAAAATAATTGAAAGTAGAAAAAATCTTCTAGAATAAGAATACACAGAATTGTTTACAGCTTTACAATGTTTGTTTCAAGCTAAGTGTTGTTACCAAAGCATCAAATAGTTAAAAAAAATTGAAGTTCATAAAGTAAAAGTTACAGCAAGATAAGCTTAATTTATTTTGAAAAAATATTTTAAGTACATTTAATGTAGCCTAAGTGTAAGGTGTTTATAAATTCTACAGTAGTGTGCAGTAATGTCCTAGGCCATCACATTCCCTCACCACTCACTCACTGACATACCCGAGCAACTTCCAGTCCCGCAAGCTGCGTCCATGGTAAGTGCCCTATATAGGCGTACTATTTTTATCTTTTATACAGTATTTTACTATACTTTTCTGCATTTGGATATGTTTAGATACACAAATACTTACCACTGTGTTGCAATTTCCTACAGTATTCAGTACAGTAACCTGCTGTATAGGTTTGTAGCCAAGGAGCAAAAGGCTATATCATAAAGCCTATGTGTGTAGAAGGCGATACCACCTAGGTTTGTATAAACTGTGATGTTTGCACCAAGACAAAATTGCCCAAAGACACACTTCTCAGAATGTATCTCTATCATTATGTAAGGTGTGATTTTGTACCCATGGAACTGCCATCTTAATTAAAATATAGAACATTATCATCACCATAGAAAGCCTCATCCTACATCTCTGCAGTACTCATTCTCACCCCCACCCCAAACTAACTATAAATTACCTCCATGTTCTAAATTTCATATAAATGGAATCATGCAGTATGCACTCACCTTTTTTCAGTCTTCTTTTGCTCAACATAAGGCTTTCTAAGTTCATCCAGGTTTTTGTGTGCATCAGCATTTGCTTCCTATTTATTATTGAATAGTATTCCATTGTACAAATATACTAGAATTTGTTTATTCATTCTTCTATTGATAGACATTAGACTTGTTTACAGTTTTGTGGTATAATGAATAAAGCTACTAAGTGCAGGTCTTTTTGTGGAGCTGAAAGGAAACATATACTATCTGCCTCAATTTTCCTTTGTTTCTATTTATCTTGACTAAATACCTGGAAGTGGAATTGCTGCCTCCTATGTTAAATATATGGTAAATTATCAGAAAATGACAAACTATTTTCCATAGTGTTTGTATACCAGCAATTTATATGACTTACAGTTGTATGAGATCCTTGCGAACACTTGGTGCTGTCAGCTTTTTAAATTTTAGCCATTCTAGTGGGTATGAAGTGGTATATCATTGGGGATTTTTATTTATATTTCTCTAATTCAAGTGTTTGTTCTATTTAAATTTCTAAGAATGTTGGCGCCAGGAATCATCCTAGGAAGCAGACACAGACACTAAAATTGTATTTTAGACCTGGGTTATTTGACAATCCAGCTAGCAAGGAGTAATCCTATCTATGGTGGCATGTAGAGTATGGATAGCCCTTAGTATGTTATGATGCAGTTATTAAAACTTTCATCACTGGATGTGATACCAGTGGAAGGGTGGCCTGATATTTGATGCAATATTTCTTTGGCACTTCAAAGGTATAAGTTTTATTTAAGTTATACCTATCACTTGTTCACTTTGGACTCTTCATGCCAAAAGATCATCAGGCAAGGAAAGGAGTTATCTACTGGCAGAGATAATTGACCCCAGTCATCAGGAAGAGAGATAGTGCTGCTATCACACAGTGGGAGCAGAGAGTAATATATTTGATGCTCAGGGCTAACTTGCTGGCCCCATATTCAGTTTTAATTGTAAATGGACAAGAACAGCAAATATAACATGAGAAGGACATGGTGAATAAAGGCTCAGTCCCCTTGAAGATAACAGTCTGGGTCACACCACCAAGCAAGCTGACTAGACTGGCAAAGGTGCTACCCTCCAGTGAGGGAAATGTGGAATTGATAACAGAAAAAGGGACTGTTGATTGTCAGTTATAGCCTTAATATCAATTGTAGCAGTGTAGAATTACCAGTATTCTGTCTTATCAATACCTCTATGTTTCACTTGAAAACAGAACAATCTAGAATGCTGAAGAACTCTTCCTAGATGGGGAAATTATTTTAAAAAGCAAGAATGTATGACCTATACTGATAAGGTTTGGCTGTGTCCCCACCCAAATCTCACTCATCTTGAATTCTCACCTGTTGTGGGAGGAAACTGGCAGAAGGTGATTGAATCATGGGGGAAGGTTTTCCTGTGCTGTTCTCATTACAGTAAGTGAGTCTCATGAGATCTGATGGTTATTATAAAAGGGAGTTTTCCTGCACAAGCTGTCTTTGCTTGCTGCCATCCATGTAAGATGTGACTTGATCCTCCTTGTCTTCCACCATGATTATGAGGCGTCCCCAGACATGTGGAACTGTAAGTCCAATTAAACCTCTTTGCTTTGTAAATAGCTCAGTCTCAGGTATGTCTTTATCAGCAGCATGAAGACGAAGTAATACATATACAGAGGGTAATCTGTAGTGTTGGGTAATCTGTAGATCCTTACGCTATTTATCTGCATCCCCCACAAGAATTGCCCTTGATCACAGAGAATGACCTGAATGTATGCCATCTTCAAGATGTTGAACTACATCAAATGACTATTCAAAGATACAAAGGCATAGCCCCATTGCCTCAAGTAGGAACAACTCTAAAGGGTGATCACAGCTCGAGTTTTCCATAGGACCTGCTCAGGTATTGGTTGCAACTTCATTGTGTCCAGCTTCTCTGTCTACCTTCTTGCTTTATTTCAGAACGCTTGCCAAAAAACCTTTGCCTATAACTGTCTGTTGGAATCTTTTTCATGGGAACCAAAACTAAGGCTGTGTTTTAATTATGTTCTCATGTTTGGCATTTAATTCTAATTGGCGAGTAATAGTTTTTAGAGCTTTGAAACCCTCACTCCTCTATTGCAGATATAAAGTCTCAAGCCGGCCCAATTTTAATTTCTACATAGATGATTCATGTTTTCTCTGTAGAAGTGTTTAGGAGCTTATTCTCATCAATGGTGCATTGANTCATTGAAGACAGATGCTGCCCCTTCCTTTAAATGAACCCAATATGTGAAAATTGAATCTTTCATAAAGAAATAGGGAGCCTTATTCATAAATATCCAGCTCCTTAAATAAATTTAAAATGATTTAATTTTCAAAAATTGGTTTGATTTTTCAAGAACTGTATCTATTCATTTACAGATTGTCTAAACTGAGGTACATCATTATTCATCTTGGTCACATGGGAGCCCTAAGAGAATATACACATTCAAGGGCTTTGTTTCTTCACTGTAGAAGGAGGGTTTAAGGGTTAGACCACCAAAGCTAATTGCTAATCATCTCTCAGAGGTTTTATTATTATTATTATTATTATTATTATTATTATTATTATTATTGTTATTACATCTTTTTGAGATGGAGTCTCGCTCTGTCCCCCACGCTGGAGTACAGTGGTGTGATCTCGGCTCACTGCAACCTCTGCATCCCAGGTTCAAGTGATTGTCTTGCCTCAGCCTCTTGAGTAGCTGGGATAATAGGCACCTGCCAACATGCCTGGCTAATTTTTGTATTTTTAGTAGAGACGCAGTTTCACCATGTTGGCCGGGCTGGTCTTAAACTCCTGACTTCAAGTGATCTGCCTGCCTTGGCCTCCCAAAGTGCTGGGATTACAAGTGTGAACCACTGCGCCCAGCCCTCTATAGGGGTTTTAATTTTGCAATCATAGTTTTCTCTCTTTAAAAGCGGTTTCTATGGTCTGATCATACCTGTGTGGTAGTATGATATTCCTGGTTAATGGTTACAATGTCAACTTTTTAAACTTGTGTTATAGAAAGCTTCAAATCAATATGAAATTAGTGGGAGTAATTGTCTTCAATCATTTGTGGTGCTATAACAAAATACCTTAGACTGAGTAATTCATAAACAATGTAAATTTATTTTTCATGGTTCTGGAGGCTGGGAAGTCCAAGATCAAGTTGCCAGCAGATTCAGTGTCTGGTCAGGACTAGCTCTCTGCTTTCAAGATGACTCCTCTTGCTGCAATCTTACATAGTGGAAGGGGTGAAAAAGGTGTAAACTCTGTGGTGTCCTCACATGGTAGAAGGATAAAAAAAGCCAGCCAGCTGTCTGAAGCCTCTCTTGTAATGCTGTTTATCCCATTCATGAGGGTGGAGCTTTCATGACTTAATGGCTTCCCAAAAGGCCTCACCTCTTAGAACCACCACAATGACAATTAAATTTTAAAATGAATTCTAGATGGACACAAATATTCAAACCAAAACATTTTGCCTCTGGACCTCCAAAATTTATGGCTTTCTCATATACAAAATATATTCATTTCATCCCAATAGTACCCAAAGTCTTAAATTGTTTCAGTATTAACACACACTTTCAAAGTCCAGAGTCTCATCCAAATATCACCTAAATCAAATATGGATGAGACTCAATGTATAATTTATCCAGAGGCAAACTGCTTTTCACCTGTGACCCTGTGAAATCAAACAATTTATGTGCTTCCAAAATACGATGGTGTAACAGACATGTGATAGACATTCCCATTCCAAAAGTGAAAAATAGGCAAGAAAAAAGGAGTAATTGGTCCCAAGTGAGTCTAAAACCCAACAAGGAAAGCAACATTAAATCTTGAACTTTAAGAATAATCTTTGACTCCAGGCCCTCCTTTCTGGAAACAATGGTGTGGAGTTGGGCCCCCAAGCCCCTGGGAAGCCTCACTCCCATGGCTTTGGTGGTTGCATCCCATACATCAGCTCCCACATGTTGGAGTCACATGCCAACAGTTTTCTCAGGCTGAAGTTGCATGTTGATGGCTATCCTGGTTTTAGGTCTTGGAGATGTCCATGCCCCTAAGACTTCACTAGGCATTGCTACAGTCGGTGCTCTTTGTGGTAGTCCTAGACTCACAGCTCTGCTGGATATTGCTTTATTGGGGACTCTCTGTGGAAGCCTTACCACATGACTCTGCTAGGCATTGTTTTATTGGGATCCTCCATGGCAGCCCTCCCTTCTGGCAGTTCTTTGCCTGGACCCCAAAGCTCTTTAAGGCATCCTTTGAAATCTAGGTGAAGGTGGTCATGTGTCCACAATGTCAGCAAAGTTTGTATCATGTTGACACCACCAAGATTTACTACTGGTGTTCTCTGGAGTGGCAGTCCAAGCCATACTTGTGCCTATTTGAGCCACAGATAGAGTCACTGAGGAGCCATTGACCCAGAATGCATGGAGGAGAATCATGAAGTATGCCCTCAAAACTTAGAATTCTGGGCCTTTGGTGGGAGTGGCAGTCTCGAAGATCTCTGCAATGCCTTTGGGGGGTCATCCTTCCATTGTCTTTATGAATAGAGTCTGGTTTCCTTCTCTCCATAGCCTTGGTGTTCTTTCCCGAATACCCTTTTCTATTCTTTATATGGTCAGGTTGAGAATTTTTCAAATTTTTAAGCTCTGCTTTCCTTTTGATTATAAATTTCATCTGTAATTCATTTCTCCATTTTCATATTTTACTGACAAGTGGTCAAAATAAGCCATGCCGCATCCTCAACACTTTGCTGAGACATTTGTTCCATCAAATATTCTATTTCATTGCTCTTACATTTTCCTTTCACAAATTAATGGAATATGAACACAATGCAGCCAGATTCTTTGCCATTTTGTAGTAAGGTTGGCCTTTCATCCAGTTTCTAGTAAAATATCTCTTATTTCCACCTAAAACATCATCAGAATAGCCTTATCATCCACACTTATACCGGCATTCTCCTCATGACCACTTAGATAATTTCTGGGAATATTTAGGCTCTCTCCACTGCACTCCACTCCTAAATCCAAACAAATCACTCTTACACTTTGTTCACAGCAATCTAGGCTTTTTCTAACAAGCATATCCAAACTCTTTCACCCTGTACTGATTACCAATTCCAAAGCCATGTCCACAATTTTCGGTATTTCTCATGGCAAAACCAGATTTCTTTGTACCAATTTCTGTCTTCATCAGTTCACGCTTCTATAACAAAGTGCCTGAGACTGGACAATTCATAAATAACAAAAATTTATTTTCTCACAATTTGAGTGGCTGAAAAATTGATGATTAAGGTTCTGAAATTCAGTGTCTGATAAGGGCCTTCTTGCTGCTTCCTCACATGGTGGAAGGGGTGAATTCTATGTCCTTACTTAAGTAGAAAGGGCACAAATGTTAGCTAGTTCCCTGAACCCTTGTTTAAAAGCACCAAATCCCATTTGTTAGAGTGGAGCTCTCATGATTTAATCACTTTCTAAAGACCCTACCTCTTAATATTGTTGCACTGAAGACTAAGTTTCAATATGAATTTTAGAGGAGATACAAACATTAAAACAATAGCAATGATAAGCATATTTTCTGCAAGGGCACTAAAAATACCCAATGAGGAAAGGAAAGCCTCTACAATAAATGGTATTGGAAAAATTTAATATCCACATGTATTAAAATGAAGTTGTTTTTTTACACTGTTTTCTTACACTATATGGATGATCTTCAACTTTTGATGGAGTTATGTCCCAATAAAACTCATCATAAGTCAAAATAGCACAAATTGAAAGTGTGATTTTGATGTAAGATATTTTCAACTTATGATGAATTTATTCAGATGTAACTCCATCATAAGCTGGGGAGCATTGTAAATGCATATCACTTTCACACCATCATAAAGTGGAAAAATTGTAAGTCAAACCATTGTAAGTTAGGGACCATCTATACACAATACATCAACTCAAAATGGATTAAACATACATAAGACCTGAAACCATAAAATTCTTTGAAGAAAACTTAAGGAAAAATGTTTTTAACATTGGTCTTGGCAGTGATTTTTTGAATATGGCACCAAAAGCACAAGCAACAAAACAAAATAAATAAGTTGAATTACATAAGACTATAAAGCTTCTGTGCAGCAAAGGAATCAATCAACAGCAACAAAATACAACCTATATAATGAAAGAAAATATTTGCAAACCATATATCTAATACAGAGTGAATCTAATATATAAGGAACTCATATGATGGAATAGCAAAAATCAAATTGCCCAAGTGAAAAATGGGCAAACCATCTGAATAGAAATTTCTCCCAAGAAGGCATACAAATAACCAATGGGTATATGAAAAGGTGTTCAACATTATTAATCATCACTAAAATGTAAATCAAAACCACAATGAGATATCACATCACCCCAATTAGGATGGCTGTTATTTAAAAACAAAAGATAACAAGTGTTGGTGAAGATGTGAAGAAAAGTTGTACACTGTTAGTGGGAATGTGAATTGGTATAACAATTATGGAAAACAATATGAATTTTTTAAAAAAACATTAAAAATATAATAACATAATTTAGCAATCCCTTTTCATGGTATATATTTAAATGAATTCAGAATCTCAAAAGATATCTATACTGTAGATATCTATACAGTATAGATATCTGTATCTATAATATACCATGTCTATTGCAGCATTATTAACAATAGCCACAGTGTGGAAACAATCTAAATATCTATTGACAGAACAATGGATAAATAAATTATAGTATGTATACACAATAGAATATTCTTCAGCCTCAAAAAAGAAAATCCTGTCATTTGTGACAATATGAATGGACCTGGAAGAAACCGTATTAAGTAAGATAATCCAGACTCAGAAATGCAAATACTGTATGATCAATCAACTGTATAGGTAGAATCTAAAATAGCCAAACTTATAGAAACAGAGAAGAGAATGGTGGCTTTAAAGGATTGAAAGGAGGGAGAAATGGGAAGGTGATACCTAATGGTACAAAGTTTTACTTATGCAAGATAAATAAATTATTGAGATATATAGCATAATGACTATAGTAACCAATGCTATATTATATACTTAAAATTACTGAGGTTATGTTAAATGTTCTTACCAAAAATTTATCAACAACAACAGTAATAATAAAGGGGGTGGGAGGAAATATTGGGAGGTGATGGATATATTTATGGAATTGATGGTGGTGATGGTTTCACTGGTGTACACTTATCCCCAAACTCATTGAGATGTATACATTAAATATGTGCAGCTTTTTATATGTCCATTATACCTCAACAAAATGGATGAAAACCACAGTAATTTATATATCCTTAGTGAAATATAGCTAAAGACAAAAAAACTGCAATAAAACCTTAAGCTGCATTTACTAATCTTATTGTTACAGTAATGATGGTGTTGTTATATTGAAACTCTTTTTACATAGTAATCTTATTGTTAGTAATAATATTGATATGAAACTAATATGCATGTGTATAAAAAGCAAATGAGTAATTATATTACTATGGTAATGTAATTAGGAGTCTATGTCTTCAGTATAAGAGAACACAAATAGAAAATCAAAGAAATGAAGTAAAAACATGTAATCCTAGATTTTAACTGAAAATACCAGTATGAACTCATGATATTTTATTGCTATTTTCTTAGCTCTGTCCACTAAAAGTTCATCCATTAGTGAGGAACAGCTTTAATGTCTACATCATTGTTCCTAATACTATTTTCCACTTTAAAGTACCAGAGCTATTTAAATAAATAGATGATTCCAAGTTGGAGGCAAGAAATATATAAGATGGAAAGAAAGATCTCATAAATAAAAAACAAGAAAACTATCAAAAACAACTGAAATTATGTCAAAGCTCAAGAGCCAACTTGAATAGTCTCTCACTGACCAAAATGGGACAATTTGTGCATAAAGAAAATAACAACTACAATGGATTAAATTATACAACATAATTAAAATTATGAGTTCTAAAGAACATATTGAAAAATCATTAGTCACCTCTGAAGGATGTGATAGCACCAAATTAATATTTTGACTTTTGGTGAATGCCAGAATTTCAGAGCAAAACAATCCAGCAATTAGTCTGTATTTATTGCAGAAACTAGTTCTTATTGTAACCAATTATTGATGAAGGACTGTTTCTCTCTAGAGAAGTCTTTTAAAAATTATTAAGAAGTGATAGATTAAGAACATCCCCACTTTGTACCCCTAATAATGTAAACAAATCTAACCTTTATTGATCTAGCAAAGCAAACTAAGAAAACAAAGTGTGAAATGATTAGAGAAAATTGAAAACTAACTAGATTTTTGATATTAAGAACTTATTGTTAACATTTAAGTATAACAATTCTGTTTAATGCTATGAACATTATAGATGAAATTATATGCTGGCTGAAATTTACATCAAAATAATTTAGAAGAAAAGTGAGTACATTTATAGATGAAACAGCATAGGTCATACATTGATAATATTAAAGCTGAGTGATAAGCAAATGAAGGTATGCTGTCATATTATTATTATGGTTTGAATATTTGTTTTCCTCCAAAATGTATGTTGAAGCTTACTCTTCCTTGTATTAAAAGATGTGGCCTTTTGGAAAGTGATTAAGTCATGAGGTCTTCACCCTTGCGAATGGGATCAATGCCCTCGTAACAGAGGCTTCAGAGAGCTGCCTGTCTTTTAAATCCTTCCACCATGTGAGGACACAGAGTTTATCCCTTTTTCACTTCTTCCACTATGTAAGATTGCAGCAAGGGGAGTCATCTTGAAAGCAGAGAGCAAACTCTCACCAGACACTGAATCTGATGGCAGCTTGATCTTGGACATCCCAGCCTGCAGAACCATGAGAAATAAATTTCTATTGTCTATGAATTACATAGTCTAAGGTCTTTTGTTATGGCAGCATGACTAGACAAAGTAGAAATTGGTACAGTGAGGGGATTGTTGCTGTAACAAATACCTAAAAATGTGGAAGTGGCTTTGGAACTGTGTAAAGAGTTCTGGTGAGGGATCAGAAAAAGAGGAGAGCTGCTGAGAAAGCCTCACTGTGTAGGTTGCAAAGAGCCAAGATCGTGCCATTGCACTCCAGCCTGGAGGACTGAGCGAGACATTATCTCAAGAAAACAAAACAAAACAAAACAAACAAACAAAAAAACCCTCTCACATTTCCTAGAGATTCTCGATTTTCTTTTCTTTCTTTTTTTTTTTATTATTATACTTTAAGTTCTAGGGTACATGTGCACAACATGCAGGTTTGTTACATATGTATACATGTGCCATGTTGGTGTGCTGCACCCATTAACTCGTCATTAGGTATATCTCCTAATGCTATCCCTCCCCCTCCCCCCTCCCCACAATAGGCCCCGATGTGTGATGTTCCCCTTCCTGTTTTCAAGTGATCTCATTGTTCAATTCCCACCTATGAGTGAGAACATGCAGTGTTTGGTTTTCTGTTCTTGCGATAGTTTGCTGAGAATGATGGTTTCCAGCTGCATCCATGTCCCTTAGACACGAACTCATCCTTTTTTATGGCTGCATAGTATTCCATGGTGTATATGTGCCACATTTTCTTAATCCTGTCTGTCACTGATGGACATTTGGGTTGATTCCAAGTCTTTGCTATTGTGAACAGTGTCAATTTTCCACGTGTTCATAAACAGAATGTTGGTAAATGTGGATAGGAAACACCATTCTGATGAGGTCTCAAATAGATATGAATATCTTAATGGAAACTGGGAGTGACATCAGCAAGATGGTGGAATAGGAGTTTCCAGCTCTCATCCCTTGACATAAACAAAGATTTTGGCAATCACTCATGGAAGAGAATAGTTTTTTGGGGAACACTGGAGTCAAGCTTAGCTTCCAGAGTCATGGAGGTGCAAAATATCTGAGAATGGATGCACTGAAGAGGGTAAAAAGAGCAGTTTCACTTTGCCGATATTGCCCTTCCTCAAAGGTAACACAACTTGGTGCTGAGAGAGGATCTCTGGGCCCACATTTCCCTACGGAGGGAGGAACGTGAGAGCAAAGTGATCATCACCTTCCCCAACCTTGCAATTCACTGCCCAGGAGGACCACTTCTGTCTTGTCCTGCACCAAACATGGAGGAGATTGGCACAACTGACTTCTCTTGGGACCACTATGAATAAGAAAAAGGAGAGGGGGCACACAGCAACAGTTGTGTGGTTCTCCACAGCTGGCCACACATCTTGCTGTCTGGCTTGTGGACTCCGCAACGAGGCCTACCCATGAACTTTGCAAGACAACTCATCCGAGGACCCCTGAAACTGGCTACACATGCTCCCAGCACCCTGTGTGCCTCCGTATACACAGACCACGTGAGATCCTATAGCCAACACACTGATCTCCACAGTAGCTGTAGCTCTTATCCAAATATTTAAATTCTGCTTTCCTTTTGATTATAAATTGCAACTTCAATTTATTTCTCTCTTCTCACATTTTACTGTCAAGAGAAGCCATACCATACTCTGAACACTTTGCTTAGACATTTCTTCCACCAAATATTCTATTTTGTTGCTCTTAAATTCTGCCATCCAGAAAACACTAGAACGTGAAAATCTGCCAAGTCCTTTGCTATTTTATAAAAAGGATGATGTTTCCTCTGGTTTTCATTATGTCAAAGGATGGGAGCTGGAACTTCATATTCTGCCATCTTGCTGATGTCACTCTTTCTCAATTGTGTATTAAAGTCAAATGGAATAACTTACCTTTATGTGGTGTCTTAGTCATTTCATGTTGCAATAACAAAGTACCATAGACTGGGTAATTATAAACAACAGAAGTTATTTCTAATAGTTGGGGATGCTAGTGCAAAAACCTTTCATATTCTTCTAACCTTTGCATTTTAGTGGTAGAAGTGAGCTGTACTATCTCCTGGAACAGCACTGCCCAATTGAACTCTCTGTGATGATGGAATTTATAAATAGCATTGTCTAAAACAGTAGCCACTAGGCATAGGTGGCTACTGAGCACTTGAGCTGTGGCAAGTACAACTGAGATGTTTAATTTTATTTAATTTACATCAATTTAAATTTGGTTGTATAGTCAAGCGAAGTTTGTGGCTAACATATTGGACAGCACAGTTCTGTCATGCCTCTAAGGGTAATAATATTTTGCTTGTTTTCATAATTATATTCTGTCATCTAAAATATCTCATTTCTTTTGTATCATCTTTTATTTATATTTTGTTTCTATTTTGTTCTGCTGAAATTTCCTATGTGCCTGGTAATCTTTCTTGTTCCCATTGCAAGCAGAACAACTGAATAGGTGGTAAGAGTTTACTTCAGTTACTGTGAAGCAGAGCTACTTTTCCTGCTTGGTCTTTCTCTTCAGTGAAGAGTATCTCTAGTGTATCTGCATGGGATGGAGCACAGCAAATCAAACGTCAGGCTTGCTTTAGAGAGAGCAGGCAGGAACCAGCTGTGCAAGTGTCAAACAAAGAAGGCTTTATTGGAAAGGAATTATTCTCAGCCTAAGGTTCCTGCATCAGGAACATTAATGTCACCTGGCCCTCATCTCCACAGTTTTGATTTATTATTTTTTTCGTTTTTGATACATAATATTTTCATGTGTATGGGATTCATGTGATATTTTGTTGCAAGCATAGAATGAATAATGATCAAGTCAGGATATTTGGGGTATCTATCATTTTGAGTATTTATCATTTTATGTGTTGGGAATATTTTAAGATCTCTCTTCAAGCTACTTTGAAATATCCAACACATTGTTGCTAAATATAGTCATTTAGCACATGCTAAATATGCTGTATAGTCACATGCAAAAAACGTGTGCCTTCTAACTGTATGTTTGTACTCATTGACCAGTCTCTCTTTAGAGGTGCAGCCCAAGAATTTGCTCGTCTCACAAGTTCTCAGGTGGAGTTCATCAATCTATATTTTGAGATGATTCTGGCACATACTAAAGTTTTAGAATTCCTGTTTTAAGGTTTTGACTTCTATACTAGAAGCCTTAGCTTTCCCTAAACATTTCCTTCTGATTTTTCCTGAAAGAAAATGTCAGCGGTACACAGTCTGCATAGAGCCAAAAGCCTCTCCAGATTTGTAAGTTAGTTTTCATCTTCTCTGAAGCCCACTTGTAAACATATTCTAGCCTGGGGACTTTCTCCACCTGTTTCATACTTTATTCTTCAACTTGCTCCCATCACCTATTCCACTTTAGTGTTTTGAAAAATTTAAAGAATACAGAGAACTACTTAGAATAATGTGTCAAACACCTGTAAACAGACAACTGAAAATTAGTAAATATTTACATTCTGTTTCCTCACTTTACGTATTTTCACCTGGAAGAATTAAGTTGTTATACATAAAATGTTGGTCTTCTAAATAGACTCACTCTATCCACTTTCAGAGGCAGTCACCCAAACACCATCATGAGTGGCGTATATCCTTATAGTCTATGTTTCCATAATTATCTATATATATATACACATACATGCATATAAATACGTGTATATATAATGAATTCGTGAATTTTGTGATTAATAGTGTGTAAATGCTATGTTACTGTACATGTCATGCTGTGAACTTGTGAATCAAAATTGTAAAATTTTGTTCCTAAATTTTATTCATGTAGTAAATACCTCTTGTTCATTTATTTTAACTGTTTTCTGCTTTGTTTTGTTATGTTTTAGAAAACAGATTTCTACCCACCACTCTGCTTAAGGACAGAATAGAGTACAAAATGTATATCTTCTGCTCCTAATGCATATGTGTATGTTTCTCCAGAGTTTATTACTGGGGGGTATAAGATTACTAAGTTTAGTATATGTATTTTTCCATATTAATAGGGACTACCAAAATACTCTCCAAACTGTATGTGAGACTTAGAGGAAAAGTTTGGATTAAAACGTAAAATATAGAGTAAAATTTATAAATCGTAAGTATATGGCTCAAATAATTTTAAATAAACAGAATACAACTCTGAAATTACCACCCAAATCAAGACATTAAACATTATCAGAAACAATAAAGCCTTTCTCATGTCCCCTCCTGATCATTGCCCCATAAATCCATTACTATTCTGATTTCTAATAACCTTGAATTTTTTTCTCTGTTTGGAACTTTATAAATTTGAATCATACACACAAGCACACTTATTATTCTGGCATCATTCACTCAAAATTATGTGATGAAAATAATTCATGTTATTTGTAGCACAAATTGTTCTTTATCACTTTTCTAAGGTATTTTAAATTTTTATGGATGCATATTAATACATATTTGTGGCATATATATGATATATTGATATAAGCATACAGTGTGTAATGACCAAATCTGGGTAATTGTATGACTATACAACAATCTATCAAATGTTATAGTCTTTTGAAAAAACAAAATTATGGCTGTGGTTATTTTCTCTGTTGAATTTTTTATTGATATTTGCTTATTCTCTGTGTTTATTTTTCTAACTTCCTGAAATGGTTGCAGACTCCATTTTAAACCTACTTTTGTTCTACTATATATCTTTAAGACTATAATTTTTGTAAGCACAGCTTTACCTTTTGTCACAGTTAAAAAACTATTTAAGTTGACAAAAACAAATTATATATATATATTA
>NW_016819178.1:30088-32640 GCF_001698545.2 Rhinopithecus bieti | reverse complement strand
AAATAGGGAATCCTTTCCCCATTTCTTGTTTCTCTCAGGTTTGTCAAAGATCAGATGGCTGTAGATGTGTGGTATTATTTCTGAGGACTCTGTTCTGTTCCATTGGTCTATATCTCTGTTTTGGTAGCAGTACCATGCTGTTTTGGTTACTGTAGCCTTGTAGTATAGTTTGAAGTCAGGTAGCGTGACACCTCCAGCTTTGTTCTTTTGACTTAGGATTGTCTTGGCAATGCGGGCTCTTTTTTGGTTCCATATGAACTTTAAAGCTATTCATTACAGTATTATTATAGCTATAGTTATTTTTAATACTTTAGTTTATTAATTTTTATGTAAGAGTTAAAAGAGATTTATGCACTACCATTTAAGCTTTAGAGTATTCTGAATTTGACTATATATTTTTTTTCACTGAGTACTAAGAAATCCACTGGTAGTCTTACATTCATTCTCTTGTGTGTGATGAGTTGCTTTTCACTTGCTGCTTTAAAAGTTCTCTTTGACTTTTGACCATTTAATTGTATTGTGTCTCACTGAAGATATCTTAATGGTTAACCCATTTGGAGTTTTTTGAGATTTATGTATCTGGATGTTCATTTACCTCCCTATGCTTAGGAAGTTTCTGTCATTATTTATTTAAGTAATATATTTTGCTCCTTTATCTTTCTTTACTCCTATAAGACTTCTGTGATACATATATTGATTTGCTTGATGACATGCCACAAATGCTGTAGCCTTTCTTCACTCTTTTTCATTCTTTTTTCTTTTTGTTCCTGTGATTGGGTAATTTTGAATGACCTTTCTTCAATCTTGGTAATTCTTTCTTCTGCTTGGTTAAGTCTACTTTTAAGCTCTGTAAGGAATTTTTTTCAGTCATTGTATTCCGTTCTAAAATTGTTCTTTGTTCTTTTAATTTCCATCTCTTTGACAAATGGCTATTTTATTCATTTTGTACATGTATTTCCTTTCTGATCATTTGAAGAAGTGGGCAACACTTCCAATCTTTACAGACTAGCTTTGGCAAGGAAAGATGTTCTTAATATGTCTGTCCTGAGATTCTGAGTGGTTTGGCTGATGGAGTCTGCAGGTGAGCTTGCTGCTAGAGTCCTCAGGTGGGCAAGACTTGTGCTTTGGTCAATCAGCAGGCAGGCCTGGCATGTGGATCTGCAGGGGTTGTCTTCTGTCTGGATATGTTGGGGCAGGTCTGGAGTTTGGGTCTACAGGTGCTGGCCCAGATTTTGTGTCTGAAAGGGCTTGCATGACACTGGGGTTTATGAGTGGGCCTGGAACCTGGGTACATGAGGCTAGGCCTGGTGCCTGCATCTGTGGGTGAAGATCTGGTGTCTGGGACATGTGAACTGGTTTGGAACCTTGGTCTGTGGGGTTGGACCTAGATGCTGGATCCATGGGTGCCAGCCTGGCTCAGGGATAGACCAGGTCCTGAGTCCATGGGTGCTGGCCTGAATCTTGGGGCTACTGGGATTGGCCTAGAACCTGGATCATGGAAGCGAGCATGGTGCCTGAGTCCACATTGGCAAGCCTGGTGCCTGGGTCTGTGGGGGTCAATCTGGTGTTAGGGTGGCTTTGGGACCTAGATCTGCAGGGGCAAGCCTGGATTCTGATTATATAGGGGCCAACCTTGCCTTGAGGTTTACAGAGGTGGGCCTGTTTCTGGGGTTCACAGTGAAGTCTTCAATCTTCTTCCATCAAATGAAGTGTATCTTTCTTCATGCTGTGCTGCACAGGCTTGGGAATGTGGTGATGTAAAGGGTGACAGGAAGATGTTCTTCCTTCCATCTTCAATGCATCTTTTCTTATCTCTGTGCTCCACCTAGGTGCCGTAATCTCTCAGATTCTGTAGCTCTGGTGAATGTATTGCCATGAATGGGTGATGTTTCAAATTGACATTTTCTATGAGGAAAATGAACGCTGGAGACCTCTATTCTGCCATCTTGTTAATGTTGCTCCACTTAGAAAGTTTAAGATATGAACTTTCAACTTTTTTACTTAATTATGCAGTTAAAATGACACGTGATGTTTCTCACCAAAACTGTAATCCTCCTATATCAGAGCTTTGATACTTGGTATTCTCCCTGGAATGCTCTTCCCTCTGATAACTATTATTGGTTTAATGCCTTACCTCATGCAGAACTTTATTCAAAGCCTACATTTTTAGTAAGGCCATTCATGGCCATAATATCTAAAATTGCAATCTCCTTTCCTGACACTTCCTATTTCTTTCACTGTTGTGTTTTTATTCCTCAAATCTTATCACTCTCTAGCATGCTGTATATGTTTCTCCTGTATCTTGGTAATCATAGGTCCCTATCTCTTTTTCCTATGTAAACGTAACCTCCAACAGAATAAGAATTCCAGTCTATTTTATCATAGTTGCAGCTCAATTGCCTAGACCTGTTGTAGGCATATATTACATGTTCAGTACAGATTTTTTGAAAGAATAAAACTTGTAAAAGAATGAATCATTGACAAGCTGTAAGTTGAGAAGAGATGCTTGATGTGTATATAACTAACAAATGATGAATGGCATATATATAATA
>NW_016819178.1:24991-27085 GCF_001698545.2 Rhinopithecus bieti | reverse complement strand
TAATGGAAAAGAAGTAGGATAACTTCTCCTGCATGGAAGCTATTGATACATTCAAATACATTAATCAATTATGCCAACTGGTTAAACCACAGTTTAGTAAAGAGATGTAGAAAGCTTTGTCAGGGTAGAATTTTCAAATAAAATATTGGATGCCCAGTTAAACTCCTACTTCAGATAAGCAGTTAATAATTTATATAAGAATGTCCTAAATGGGGTACACTTATACTAAAATATTATTCATTGTTTATCTAAAGTACAAATTTAACTGGGCATCCTTCACATTTATTTACTAAATCTGGACACCCTATTTCAGGACCTGTAGTGCTACACAATTCTTGGTTTTTGTTCAGCTGCCATGGGGCAAATGCATAAGCAGCATGGATTACATACTGGCTTTTTGTCAACATCTAAGTTTTGACTAAAGTTTACATAGATTGATGTATACAGATAATTCTTTGTGGAATAAATGTGAGTGTCTCTGGCACATTATTGTGGCATAAGACTGCTTTATGACTTTAACAGCCATTAAAACTTCACCTGTAGTTTCAGGTCTTATATTTAACTCGTGCTCCATCTTGAGTTAATTTTTGCATATGATGAGAGATAAGGTTCCAGTTTCACTATTCCGCATATGACACTCCAATTTTCCCAGCACCATTTATTGAATGGGGTGTTCTTTCCCCAGTGTATGTTTTTGTTGACTTTGTAGATCAGTTGGCAGTAGGTATGTGAATTTATTTCTGAGTTTTCTATTCTGTTTCATTGGTCTATGTGTCCATTTTTATACCAATGCTATGCTATTTTGGTTACTGTAGCTTTATAGTATAATTTGAAATCTGTTAATGTGATGCCTTTGGCTTTGTTCTTTTCTATTAGGATTGCTTTGGCTGGTTTCATATGAATTTTAAGATTGTTTTTTCTAATTCTTTGGAAAATGACATTGGCATCTATAGATTGCCTTCTGCAAGATGGCCATTTTCACATAATGATTCTTCCTATCCATGAGCATGGGATATTTTTCCATGTATTTATGTCATCTACAATTTATGTCATCAGTGTTTTGTAGTTTTCCTTATAAAGATCTTTCACCTTCTTGGTTAAAAGTATTCCTAGGTATTTTAGTTTTTTGTAGCTATTACAAATGAGGCTGACTTCCTGATTTGGCTCTCAGCTTGATGTTCAGTAGGATATTGGCTGTGGGTTTTTCATAAATGACTTTTATTATTTTGTGGCATGTTCCTTCTGTGCCTAGTTTCTGAGGGCTTTTATCATGAAGTGCCGCTGAATTTTATCAAATGTTTGTCATGCATCTATTTAGATGATAATATGGTTTATGACTTTATTTTGTTTTGAAGTTTTATTTTGTATGTGATTAACCACATTTATAAGTTTGCATACGTTGAAATCTACTTGCGTCCTTTGGATGAAACTCACTTGATTGTGGTGTGTTATCTTTCTGATAGTGATGTTGAATTCAGTTTGCTAGTATTTTGTTGAGGATACTTGCATCTATGTTCATCAGGGAGATTGGTGTGTAGTTTTCTTTTGTTGTTGTTGTATCCTTTTTTGCCTTTGGTATGAGGGTTATACTGGCTTCATATAATGAGTTAGGGAGAGATCCCTCCTCCTTGATTTTTTTGGGATGGTTTCAGTGGGATTGGTACCAGGTTTTCTTTGTACATCTGATAGAAGTTGACTGTGAAACCATCTGGTCCTGAGATTTTTCTTTCATTAGGAGATTTTTATTACTGATTCAATCTTACCAATAAAAATGTACTAGAAGAGACCAGGCGCAGTGGCTCACGCCTGTAATCCCAGCACTTTGGGAGGCTGAGGCGGGCGGATCACGAGGTCAGGAGATCGAGATCATCCTGGCTAACAGGGTGAAACCCCATCTCTACTAAACACACACACACACACACACACACACACACACACACAATTAGCCAGGCGTGGTGGCAGGTGCCTGTAGTCCCAGCTACTCAGGAGGCTGAGGCCAGTGAATGATGTGAACCCAGGAGGTGGAGCTTGCAGTGAGCTAAGATCGCACCACTGCACTCCAGCCTGGGTGACAAAGTGAGACTACGTAAAAAA
>NW_016819178.1:17705-22644 GCF_001698545.2 Rhinopithecus bieti | reverse complement strand
TTTTTGAGATGAAGTCCCACTCTGTAGTCCAGGCTGGAGTGCAATGGCGCAATCTCAGCTCACTGTAACCTCCAACTACTGGGTTCAAGGGATTCTGTTGCCTCCGCCTCCCGAGAAACTGGGATTAGAGGTGACTGCCACCACGCCTGGATAATTTTTTTATATTTTTAGTAGAGACCAGGTTTCGCCATGTTGGCCAGGCTGGTCTCCAACTCCTGACCTCAGGTGTTCCACCTGCCTCAGCCTCCCAAAGTGCTGGGATTACAGGCATGAGGCACCATGCCCAGCCAAGTACTCAGAATTTTGGTAAGTGATATGAAAGAGAAGTGGAGATGCAATAATAGTGTCTTACATGGAGCTATCACCTAGTCTGCATCATCAGAGACAGGCTTCACTGAAGAAATGATATTTAACTTTGAACCTGGACAATAAACTGGATTTTGTTGAGTCTAGTAGGGGAGGGAGGATGAGGTAAGAGAATATTCCAGTTTCCCAATGTATTCTGTTCTTTTCTTTCCTGTCTCTTATAATAATTTGCAATAATATGTTTATGACTTATTTGATAAATGACACTTCTGCTGCCAAAATATAAGCTCCAAGAGGGCAGGGACTTTTTTGTTCTATTCATTGTTGTAGCCTTGGCATTTAGAATAATGACTGTCACATAAAAAGCACTCAAATATTTATAGACTAAAGTGCTAAGGTCTTACTGAGAAAAAGGGGCCATATGTAAAGGACCGAAATAAAACAATTGTGACTGCAAATAATATGGAAAAGAGTGGTGAGGTGAATGACCAGAGACACTGGTGAAGTTCAGATCATGGAGAGCCTTATGAGCCATGTTAAAACGCGTGGGGCTCTCTACTGTAATGTAAAATGTAAAATTTTAGATCTTGTCATCTACTGGGACCATTTCAAAAATCTCAACAAAAAATACAATCTGTTTGATCTCAAACTGCAATCCTTTTCATTCTCCTATTATTTCAGTCTTGCTGTACATGTTCTCTGCCTTCATTTTCCCTCATGTCTCTTTCTCTTATATTTTCAGTCTTCTACTTTAGCCCCTTAATATAGCTTCAGCCAGAATTCTACTGTCAGGCAATTCAATGAGGTATTTATTCTTTTCCTAGAGTCTTTTATCCCTTTGATCTTATGTATTTATTAAAAATCATGTCCTGGCTAACCCCTGCTGCCTTTCACAGACCATATCATGAGCTATAGACATTAACATTGATAAAATTATCAAACCATGTTCATGGGGATTCCTGCAAATCTATCTTTGCTAGTCTTGATGGGCTTTTGTTATAGTTAAAAATCCATTTATTCTTATAGACTTCCTGACCCAATACCCAATTAGTATTACAGACTTTTTAGATTGTGAGCTCCTACATGAATTATATACTGTGTGCTCCCTCAAGATCCATTCTCTCCATCTCGAAATATCTCTCTCTTTACTAGCCCAACATTCTCGCTGTCCCTCATTCTCTGTCATCCCTTTTTTTTGTGTTTAGTCTCTCACTTTGTTGTTTCAGAAATCAGAAATACATTCTTCTTTTATTTCTTTTAAAATATTTTATATTTAATTTTGTGAATACATAATAAATGTATGAACTACTCTGTTCTCACACTGCTAATAAAGATATACCCAATACTAGGTAATTTACAAAGGATAGAGTTTTAATTGACTCACAGTTCAACATGGCTAGAGAGGCCTCACTATCATGGCAGAAGGCAAATGAGGAGTAAAGTCACATCTTACATGATGACAGGAAAGAGGGTGTGTATAGGGCAACTCCCCTTTATAAAACCATCAGATCTCATGACACTTATTCACTATTAAAGAACATCATGGGAAATACCCACCCCAATGCTTCAATTACCTCCCACTGGTCCCTCCCACAGCACATGGAAATTATGAGAGCTACAATTCAAGATGAGATTTGAGTGGGGACACAGCCAAACCATATCATTCCATCCTTCCCCCCTCCCAAGTCTCATGTCTTCATATTTCAAAACCATTCATGCTTTCCCAACAGTTCCTCAAAGTCTTAACTCATTTCAGCATTAACTCCAAAGTCTCATCTGAGACAAGGCAAGTCCCTTCCACCTATGAACTTATAAAACCAAAAGCAAGTTAGTTACTTCCTACATTCAATGGGGATACAGGCATTGGGTAAATACATCTGTTCCAAATGAGAGAAATTGGTCAAAACAAAGGGGCTACAGGCCCCATGCAAGTCCAAAATCCAGTGGGGCAATCCAATCTTAACACTCCAAAATGATCTCCTTTGACTCCATATCTCCCGTCCAGGTCACAGTGATGCAAGAGGTGGGTTTCCAAGGTCTTGGGAAGCTTAACCCCTGCGGCTTTGCAAAGTGCAGCCCACCTCCTGGCTGCTTTTAGGGGCTGGTGTTGAGTGTCTGTGGCTTTTCTTGGTGCATGGTGCAAGCTGTTGTTGGATCTACCATATGGGTTCTGGAGGATGGTGGTCCTCTTCTAATAGCTCCACTAGGCAGTGTCCTAGTGGGGACTCTGTGTGGGGGCTCCAACCCCACATTTCACTTTTGCACTCCCCTAGCAGATGATCTCCATGAGGGCCCCACACCTGCAGCAAAGTTCTGCCTAGTCATCCAGGCATTTCCATACATCCTCTGAAATCTAGGTTGAGGTTCCCAAACCACAGTTCTTGACTTCTGTGTACCCACAGGCTCAACACCACATGGAACCTGCCAAGGAAAGGGGACTACACCCTCTGAAGCCATGGCCTGAACTGTACCTTGGCCTCTTTATGCCATCGCTGGAGCAGCTGGGATGCATGGCACCAAGTCCCTAGGCTACACACAGCAGGGGGACCCTGAACCTGGCCCAGGAAACCGTTTTGTTTTTTTTTTTTTCTCCTAGACCTCTGGACCTGTGATGGGAGGGGCTGTTGTGAAGGTCTCTGACATGCCTTGGAGTCATTTTCCCCATAATCTTGGTAATTAGCATTTGGTTCCTTGTTACTTATGCAAATTTCTGCAGCTAGCTTGAATTTCCCTCCAGAAAATAGGTTTTTCTTTTCTACTGCATCATCAGGCTGCACATTTTTCAAACTTTTATGCTCTGTCACCTCTTGAATGCTCTGCTGCTTTGAAATTTCTTCTGCCAGATACGCTAATTCATCTCTCTCATATTCAAAATTCCACAGATCTTTATGGCAGGCGCAAAATGCCACCAGTCTCTTTGCATAGCAAGAGTGACCTTTATTCCAGATTCCAGCAAGTTCTTCATCTCCATGTGAGAGCACCTCATCTGGACTTTAGTGTTCATATTATTATCAGTATTTTGGTCAAAGTCATTCAACAAGTCTCTAGGAAGTTTCAAACTTTCCCACATCTTCCTGTCTTCTGAGCCCTCCAAGTCTCTAGGAAGTTTCAAACTTTTCTACATTTTCCTGTCTTCTTCTGAGCCCTCCAAACTATTCCAACCTCTGCTTGTTACCCAGTTCCAGTCACTTCCACATTTTTGGGTATCTTTACAGCAGTTCTCCACTACCTGGTACCAATTTACTGCATTATCTGTTCTCGTGCTGCTAATAAAGACATACCTCAGCTGGGGTAATTTATAAAGGGTAGAAGTTTAATTGACTCACAGTTCCACATGGCTGGAGTGGCCTCACAATCATAGCGGAAGGTGAATGAAGAACAAAATCATATCTTGCATGGCAGGAGGCAAGAGGGCATGTGCAGGGGAACTCCCTTCTATAAAACTGTCAGATCTCATGAGACTTATTCATTATCATAAGAAAAGCATGAAAAGACCTGCCCCATTATTCAATTACCCCCTCACCAGTTCCCTCTCATGACATGTGGGAATTATGGGAGCTACAATTCAAGATAAGATTTGGGTAGGGACACAGCCAAACCATATGAGTGTATATATTTATGGGGTACATGAGATGTTTGGATATAGGCATTCAATGAATAATATTCACATCATAGAAAATGGGGTATCTACCCCTCAAGCATTTATCTCTTGTGTTACAAACAATACAATGATACTCTTAGTTATCTTAAAATGTACAATTAAATTATTATTGACTATAGTCACCCTGTTGTGCTATCAAATACTTGAACTTGCTCATTCATTCTATTATTTGAACACATTAGCCATCCCCACCAGTACCCCTCCTAGCCTCTCTTAACAATCCTTGTACTCTCTATATCCCTAAGTTTATTCTGATTTTTGATCCCACAAATAAGTGAGAACATGTGATGTTTGTCTTTCTGTAACTGGCTTATGTCACTTAACATAATGACCTTCAGTTTCATCCAAGTTATTGCAAATTAGTGAATCTCATTCATTTGTATGTCTGAATAGTATCCCATTGTATATATACACCACAATTTTTATTCATCCATCTGTTGATGGACACTTAGGTTATTTTCTAATTTTAGCTATTGTGTACAGAGCTGCAAAAATTATGGGAGTATAGATATCTCTGTGATATACTAATTTCCTTTTGTAGGGGTATGTACCCAGTAGTGGGATTGCTGGATCACATCATAGCTCTATATTTAATGGTTTGATGAATTTCCAAACTGTTCTCCATAGAGTTTGTACTAGAATACATTTCCACTAACAGTGTATGATGATTCCCTTTTCTCCACATAATCACCAGCATTTGTTATTGCCTGTCTTTGGATAAAATCTATTTTGACTGTGGTAAGATATCACATTGTAATTTTGATTGGCATTTCTCTGATGATCAATGGTGTTGAGCACATTTTCGTATACCTGTTTGCCATTCGTATGTCTTCTTTTGAGAAATGTCTATGCAGATCTTTGCTCATTTTTAAATTGGATTATTAGACTTTTTCCGAGAGAAAAATGACAACTTTTTTCCCGTTTCTCATATGTTTGAACTCCTTATATATTGTTTATTGATTCCTTGTCAGA
>NW_016819178.1:5415-15182 GCF_001698545.2 Rhinopithecus bieti | reverse complement strand
TTTTTTTTTTTTTTTTTTTTTTTGATATGTCTTTGCCCGGTTTTGGTATCAGGGTACTCCTGGTCTCAGAATGAGTTGGAAAGTATGCTGTTTTACTCTAGTTTTTGGAATAGTTTGAATAAGATTGCTATTAGTTCTTCATTAAAAGTTTGGTGGAATTCAGCAGCTAAGCCATTGGGTCCTGGGCTTTTCTTTACTGAGAGACTTTTTATTTCAGTTTTGGTCTTGTTATTTGTTATTTTTCTGCTCAGATTTTGAATGTCTTCATGGTTCTATCTTGGTATGTTGTATGCATTTAGGAGTTTGTCCATTTCTTCTAGATTTCACAATTTATTGGCATGCAGGTGTTTATAACACCCATTAAAGATCCTTTGCATTATTGAGATATCAGTTGTAATGTCTCCCTTTTCATCTCTGATTTTATTTACATCTTCTTTCTTTTTTCTTAGTTATTCTGGCTAAAGTTTGTGTATTTTGTTTAACTTTTCAAAAAACAACTTTTCATTTTATTGCTCTCTTTATATTGCATTGCTCATTTTAATTTCATTTGTTTCTGCTCCAATTTTATTATTTTTTTTCTTTTAGTAATTTAGGGTTTGGTTTGTTCTAGCTTTTCTAGGTATTTTTTTTTCTTTTCTTACTTTTTTATTCATTTTTATTTATTTATTTATTTTGACAGGGTCTCACTCTGGTTGCCCAGGCTGAAAGTGCAGTTGCGTGGGTCACTGCAGCCTCACCCTCACAGGCACAGCTGATTCTCCCATCACAGTCTCCCAGGTATGTGGTACTATAGGCATGTGCCACCATGACCAGCTAACTTTCTAAATTTTTAACAGAGATGGGGTTTTGCCAGGCTGATCTCAAACTACCAGACTCAAGCAATTCTCCCATCTCAGCCTCCCAAAGTGTTGGATTTACAGGCATGAGTCATTGTGCCCAGTTAGCTTTTCTAGTTTCTTTTTTAAATGCATGGCTTCATGGCTTTTTTTTTTAATTTCTTCTTTTTTAAATGTAGGCACTTATAGATATATACTTCCCTCTTAGTGCTGATTTTGCTGTATCCTATAGGTTTTGTTATGCTGTGTCTCCATTATCATTTGTTTCAAGAAATTGTTTATTTTCTTTCTTAATTTCTTCATTGACCCATAGGTCATTTAAACACATATTAATTTCCATTTATATGTATAGCTTCCAATATTCCATTTGTTATTTCATTGTGGTCAAAGAAGACACTTAATATAATTTCAGGTTTTGAATGTTTTAAGACTTGTTTTGTGACCTAACTTATGGTCTATCCTTGAAAATAATCTGTGGGCTGAGAAAGTGAATGTGTAGTCTGCAACTCTTGGATGATATGATGGTTAATACTGAGTGTCAGCTTGATTGGATTGAAGGATGAAAAGTATTGATCCTGTGTGTCTGTGAGGATGTTGCCAAAGGAGATTAACATTTGAGTCAGTTGACTGGGAAAGGCAGATCCACCCTTAATCTAGGTGGGCACCATCTAATCAGCTGCCAGCATGGGCAGAATATAAAGCAGGCAGAAGAATATGAAAAGGCTAGATTAGCTTAGCCTTTTAGGCTATATCTTTATCCCGTGCTAGATGCTTCCTGCCCTCAAACATTAGACTCCAAGTTCTTCAGCTTGGGACTCGGACTGACTTCCTTGCTCCTCAGCTTGCAGATGACCTGTTGTGGGACCTTGAGATCATATGAGTTAATACTACTTAATAAACTCCCCTTTGTGTGTGTGTGTGTGTGTAATATTAGTTCTGTCCCTCTAGAGAACCCTGACAAATACAGATGAAATGTTCTATACATATTTATGAGATCCATTTGGTCTATAGTGCAGATTAAGTCAATTTTTTTTGTTGATTTTCTCTCTGTCAGATCTGTCAACACTGAAAGAAGAGTGTTGAAGTCTCCAGCTATTATTGTATAGCAGTTTATCTGTCTCTTTAGCTCTAAAATTATATGCTTTTGTATCTGTGTGCTCTATCATTGGGTACATATAAATTTCAAATTGTTGTATTATCTTGCTAAATTGACCCTTTATCATCATATATTGAAATTATTTGTCTCTTCTTATAGTTTCTGTCTTGAAATATACTATGATATAAGTAGAGTAACCTCTGTTCTTTTTTGGTTTCTGTTTGCATGGAATATCATTTTCTATCATTTTATTGTCAGTCTATGTGTATATTTATAGGTGAAGTGTGTTTTTCCCAGGCAACAGGTCACTGGGCTTGTTTTCTTATCCATTCAGCCACTCTATGTCTTTTGATTGGAGAGTTTAGTCCATTTATATTCAATGTTATTATTAATAAGTAAAGACCTATTTTGTCATTTTGTTACGTGTTTTCTGTTTGTTTTGTGGTCTTCTCTTTCTTCCTCCTTTCCTTCCTTCTTGTCTTTCTTTTAGTGAAGGTGATTTTCTCTAGTGGTATGATTTAATTTTTTGCTTTTTTTGTGTGTACATCCATTGTATGTTTTACATTTGTGGTGAACATGAGGCTTAAAAATACTTTCTTGTAACCCATTATTTTAACTTGATAAAACATAACATTGTTTACATAAACATACAAACAAAACCAATAAAGACTGTACATTATAACTTAATTCCCCTGCTTTGAAACTTTTTGTTATTAATATTTGTATCTTATTGAACTATGTCTTGAAAAGTTGCTGAAGTTATTATTTTTATTGGTTCATCGTTAAGTCTTTCTAATTAAGATATGAGTAGTTTACACACCACAGTTACAGTGTTATAATATTCTGTCTTTTTCTGTGTACTTACTATTAGCAGTGAGTCTTGTACCTTTCTGTTTTCTTGTTGTTCATTAAATCCTTTTTTAATTGAGTATTCCTTTATCATTTTTTTTTTTTGGTAGAACACAATTTGTGTTGATTATAACTCACTCGCTTTTCTTGTCTGAGAAGAGTTTTTATTTCTTATGTGTTGAAGGGGAAATTCACCGGATATTCTGTTCTAGGGTAAAAGTTTTTGGTTTCCCTTTAAGGTACTTAATGTCGATGCTACTCTTTTCTTGGCCTGAAGTTCTGCTGAAATGTTGCTGCAGATGTATGAACTTGGTATTGTATGATCTTGTTTCTTTTTCTTGCTGTATTTAGAATCTCTTCTTTTTTTTTTTTTTTTTTGCGGAGTCTCGCTCTGACTCTGACGCCCAGGCTGGTGTGCAGTGGCACTATCTCAGCTCACTGCAAGCTCTGCCTCCAGGGTTCATGCCATTCTCCTGCCTCAGCCTCCAGAGTAGCTGAGACTATAGGCGCCCACCACCACGCCTGGAGAATGTTTTGTATTTTTAGTGGAGACAGGGTTTCACCATGTTGGACAGGATGGTCTCAATCTCCTGACCTCATGATCTGCCTGCCTCGGCCTCCCAAAGTGCTGGGATTATAGGCGTGAACCACCATGCCCAGCCTAGAATCTATTCTTTATCCTTCATCTTTGAGAATTTGATAACTAAGTGCTTTGAAGTAGTCTTCTTTGGGTTACATTTGCTTGGTGTTATCTAACCTTCTTATACTTCGATATTGATATCTTCCTCTAGGTATGGGAAGTTCTATGTTATTCCTTTGAATAAACTTTCTACTCCTATTTCTTTATACTATCTTCTCTTTAAAGCCAATAACTCTTAAATTTGCCTTTTTGAGGCTATTTTCTTGATCTTGTAGGAATGCCTCATTCTTTCTTTTCTTTTCTTTTCTTTTCTTTTTTTTTTTGAGATGGAGTTTTGCTTTTGTCACCCATTCTGGAGTGCAGTGGCACAATCTCGGCTCACTACAACCTCCACCTCCGAGGTTCAAGTGATTCTCCTGCCTCAGCCTCCCAAGTAGCTGGGATTACAAGCATGCACCACCATGCCTGGCTAATTTTTGTATTTTTAGTAGAGATGGGGTTTCACCATGTTGGCCAGGCTGGTCTTGAACTCCTAACCTTAGGTGATCCACTCACCTTGGCCTCCCAAAGTGCTGGGATTACAGGTATGAGCCACTGTGCCCAGCGACATGCTTCATTCTTTCAAGATCTTTTTTCTTTTGTTTCATCTGACTATTTTCAAATAGTCTGTTTTCAAGCTCACTATTATTGTCTGCTTGATCAGTTCTACTATTAAAGGACTCTGATGTATTCTTCAGTATGCTTATTTCAGTTTTCAACTCCAGAATTTCTCCTTGATTTTAAACAATTATTTAAATCTCTTTGTTAAATTTATCTGATAGAATTCTGAATTCTTTCTCTGTCATATCTTGAATTTCTCTGAGTTTTCTCAACACATGTATTTTGAATTCTCTGTCTAAGAAGTCATATATCTCGGCTTCTCCAGGATTGTTCCCTTGTGGTTTATTTAGTTCATTTGGTGAGGTCATGTTTTTCCTGGATGGTGTTGATTCTAGTAGATGTTCTTTGGTGTTTGGGCATTGAAGAGTTAGGCATTTTTTATAGTCTTCACTTTCTGGGCTTATTTGTAGCCATCTTTCTTGGGAAGGCTTTTCAGATACTTGAAATAACTTGAGTGTTGTTATCTAATTGGTAGCTACTTTAGTGACCACCCCAAGACCAGTAACACTGTGGTTCTTGCAAACTTGTTGAGGTATCATCTTGATGGTCTTAGGCAAGATCCAGAAGGATTCTCTGGATTGCCAGGCAGAGAGTCCTATTTTCTTCCTTTACTCTTTCTCATGGAAATGGAGTATTTCTCTCTGTTTTGAGCTACCTGGAGTTGGGAGTAGAGTGACCAAAAACACCTCTGTGGCCACCAACCCTATGACTCCACTGGGTCAGACCTGAAGACAGCACAGCATTGAGTGTTGCCCAAGGCATACTGTAACCACTCCTTGGCTACTGCCTATGTTTGCTAAAAGCCCTGCAACTCTACAATCAGCAGGTGGCAAAATAGCCATGCCTATTTCCTTCAATTAAGGGCAGGGAGTTCACCCAAGCCCTGGGCAGGTCCAGAGGTGCTGTCCAGGAACCAGGAACTGGAATAAAAAGCCTTAGAAGTCTACTTGGTGTTCTAGCTGTACTGCAGTTGTGGTGGCACTCAAAGCACAAGACACAGGTTTTCCCACTGTTCTTCTCCCTTTCCAAAGACAAGGAAGCTTCATCCAGTGGCCACTGCCACCATAGGCCCATTGGGGTTACTGCCAGACTACTGTTGATATTTCCTTAAGGCCCAAGGTTTATTCAGTCAGCTTGTGTGAAATGCTGCCTGGCCGGAGACTCACCCTTCAGGGAAGTTGGCTTCCCTCTGGCCCAGGGCAACTTCAGAAATGCTGTCTAAGAGCCAAGTTCTGGAATCAGGAACCCCAAGAGCCCACTTGGTGCTCTACTCTTTGGCCAAGCTGGTACCTAATTTGCAAGACAAAGTCCCCTTTACTTTTCCCTTTGTTTTTTCTCAAGTAGCAGGAGTCTTGTGCTGTAGGCACCACAGCTGGGAATGTGCTGAGTCTTATTTGAAGCTAGCAAGCCTCAGAGTCTAACCAAAGGCCCTCAATGTAGTACCTTGGTATTGCTGCTGATTATTCAGGCCCCAAGGGCTCCTTAGTCAGCATGTGATTCATTTTGCCAGGGCTGAATTCTTACTTCCAAGAGTGTGTTCCCTTCTGGCCCAGAGTGTGTCTAGAAATGTTGTCCAGGAACTAGGGCCTGAAAAGGGCTCCTTGCGACTCTGACCAGTGACCTATCCTGCTGTGGCGGAACTTGTATCCAAGATGGAAGATGAAACCCTCCCCAATCTTCTGTCTTCTTACCTCAAGTGGAAGGAAAATGTCTTTTATGAAGCCACGAGTTGTGCAGCCTAGGATTAGGCGAAGGGTAAAGCCCCACCAGCTCACTAGCTCTGGGCCCAATTTAGCACTAGGACTCACCTAGGTATTGCAGTCCTTGTGGCCTAAACTAACTTTCAGGTGCATTTGGAGCCCTAGAGCACTTTAGCTCATGGTAGGTGGCAAGGTTTGCTGAAATTCAAATTTCAACTGCTAGGATGGGCAACTTTCCTCTTGCTAGTGCTAGTTTAAATGCTCCCTACATGAGTGGGCATCAACTGAATTTCTCTAGCTTTGCTTTCTGCTATAATAAAGGTAGCACTTAGTTCAATGCCTCACAGTTGCTGGCTGTCCCTCTCCCAAGACCACAGAAATGCTCTCTGCACCTCACTACTGCTGCTGTGGATGGGAGGAGGTCACATCAGCAATTCAAGCCTGTTTTGTTACCTCGTTCAGTGCCTTTTTCAGTGACATGAAGTTAAAACCAGGTACCATGACTGCCCATCTGATTTTTGGTTCTTCAAAGGTGGCTTTTTTGTGTAGATAGTTCTTAATTTGGTGTCCTCTCAGGGTGGGATGATCAGTGAATTCTTTTATTCCACCATTTTGCTCCACCCTTCTTTACTTTAATTTCTAAAGCAAAAAATTTGTGTCCTTTTCTTCCCTCTTTCTCTAAGCCTACAATTCATCAATTATAACTATACAACTTTTTGGATTATTCTTTCTTCTTTTATTTTTTCTGCTTACACTTGACAGCTAACATTGCATAGTGTCTATAAGCACATACTCTGGAGTCAGAATACCTAGACGTGAATTCCAATTCCACAACTTAAGTTTTGTGTGACTGTGAACAAATCTCCTAGCCTTTATGAGCTTTATTTTTTTTAATCTATATAAAAACAGGATAGTTTCAAGTATTGAGTGAGATAATCTATGTTAAATGCTTAGTAGAGTGCCTGGCATATGGTAAGAACTAACTTGTTAGGTATTATGCTAAAAATGATGATATTGACCCAAATTATGAAGCCCACTTTTCCCGATCCTTGAATAACTCTTCGTTATTTGTGACAACTCCCCAAGTTACTCACCAAGTTCAAAACCCTTGCTGAAAAAAGGCTGTCTATTCTTTTCCACTAACTGCTCTTAACTACAGACTTCTATTCTTCCTGCTTGACTAAAACTGCTCTCTTGATGAGGCTGAATCTTTCTACTCTGATTCTAGTGCTCAGTCATATATACCATAATTCCTCCTATCAAATATGTGGCTGATTTCACTAACTTGTTTTTTCAATTACACATGATCTATGCTGGCTCTAATAGATGGGTCTTACAGTTGTCATTATGTAGGATATCAGAGAAGACAAGAAATACCTTCAACAGAAAAAGTGACATGTAATTTCTCTCGTGTCATTTTTTGAAATACTATAATTCAGTGTTTCTTTCCTGATTTCTAATCATTTTCATTCACTACCCCTTCTTATCACCCTTCATCTACATTATGAATTTTCAACAAAATAAATTTTACAAATAAATATTTTAAATTATGTTCCACATAATCAAGAATTCTTGAATTAATAATCATTATAATATGACTTTTTGTGAACTTGGTTGAAACCACTGAACTGCATCACAGTTGGGTCATATAATCCCTTTGTTCAAAATTGAGCTGTAGTTGCATACACAACTTCCTTGAAAAGGTACTAAAATTATTCCACCATTTCAGAGAAGCAACAAGCCCTGCTTCAGGTAGCAGGGAAATCTAATTTTAAAGTCTAATAGGGAAATCTTGGCAGCTGAATACCAAGGAGAAGGTGATGTTGATCTAGTTGAATGCACAGCAGAATTAAACTTGATGGGAAATCATTGTGCTTCAGAGAACAGGACCAGCGAAGGCTTAGTGCATGATGTAAGGATCAATATTGGAAGAATAAAATAATTGAATTAGTAAATTCTCAGGACAAATAGGCTGAAGGGAACAATAGGCAGCATAGATGACTTATGAAAGTTAACAGAAAGTATGAAAGAAAATGGGCCAACATCATTTGGAGTCAGGCCTTATAACACTTTGGCTAGGCACAGAATACATCTTGCTCTCAAAGTGAAAATGCCACTGCTATTTCCTCATTAACCTGAGGATGATTATCTCGGATCTAGAAGTGTACAGCAATCCCAATTCAGGCTCTTGTAATGAAACAGCAAAGTATTCACTTCAATTGCTGTCTCAGTCACTACTGGCTGCATGACTTAGGTAATGTATTTAAGCTCAATTATCCATCTGTTAAATGGGAACCAAAAGAATTCGTATGCTTAAAAGCATGTTGTGCTGCTATAATAAAATAATGTATTTAATTGCCTAACAGAGTGTATGGCACATAATGGGAGCTCAGTAAAAGTTATAAAAGTTCATTTTATTTATTTGTTTATTTGAGACAGAGTGTTACTCTGTCACTCAGGCTGGACTGCAGTGGCATGATCTTGGCTCACTGCAACCTCTTCCTCCTGGGTTCAAGACATTCTCCTGCCTCAGCCTCCCGAGTAGCTGGGACTACAGGCACGTGCCACTATGCATGGCTAATTTTTGTATTTTTAGTAGAGACGGGGTTTCACCATGTTGGCCAGACTTTTCTCGAACTCCTGGCCTCAAGTGATCCACCAGCCTCTGCCTTCTAAAGTTCTGAGATTGCAGATGTGAGCCGCCCCACCTGGACTACTTTATTTTTTCTTACTGCTTCCCAATAATCTTATCACTGCCTTCAAATAGTAGGAATAAAAGTAGAAATGATAGAAACTTAGAACATTAGTTATGTTTACTTGTTGCAAAAATCAAGAGACTCAATAAAAAATTTGAAAGCATTGGCTAAAACAAATTTATAAATTACCAATGACTCTATTATACATACAGGCATACCATGGAGATATTGCAGGTTTGGTCTCAGACTAACTCAATAAAGCAAGTCACACAATTTTTTGCTTTCCCAGTGGCATATAAAAGTTATATTTACACTACACTGTAGTCTATTAAGTGTGCAATAGTATTATGGCTAAAAATAATGTGCATACCTTAATTAAGAATACTTTATAGCTGAAAAATGCTAATGATAATCTAAACCTTCACCAAGTTATAATTTCTTTTTGATGGTGGAGGGTCTTCCCTTGATGTTAATGGCTTCTGACTGATCAGGTTGGTGGTTGCTGAAGGGTAAGGAGGCTGTGGCAATTCCTTAAAATAAAACAACTATGTAATCTGTCATATTGATAGACATTTTCTCTCACAAACAATAATTTATTTGCATATGATTATGTTTAATAGAATTTTACCCTCAGTAGAAATTCTTTCAAAATTGGAGTCAGTCCTCTCAAACCCTGCTGCTGCTTTGTCAAAAAAGGAAGTACTTTGACATCATTTCAACAATGTTCACAGCATCTTCACCAGGAGTAGATTTCATCTCAGTAAGCCACTTTATTTGCTCAACTATAAGAAGCAACTCCTCATTCATTCAAGTTTTATCATGAGATTGCAGCAATTCGGTCATATCTTCAGGTTCCACTTCTAATTCTAATTTTCTTGCTATTCCACCACATGTGCAATTACTTTCTCCATTGAAGTTTTGAGCCCCTCAAAGTCATGCATGAGGTTTGTAATCAACTTCTTCCAAATTCTTATTAATGTTGATATTTTGACCTCCTCTCATGAATCACAAATGTTGTTAATGACATCTAGAATGGTGAATCCTTTCCAGAGGTTTTTGATTTACTTCTCTCAGATCTATCAGAGGAATCACTATCTATAGCGCCTATTGTCTTACAAAATGTATTTCTTAACTAATAAGACTTTATATCAAAATTATTACGTGGTTGGTCTGCAGAAGGAATGTTGTGTTAGCAGGCATGAAAATATTAATCTCCTTGTAGATCTCCATCAGAGCTCTTGGGTGAGTTAGGTGTATTGTCAATGAGCAGTAGTATTTTCAAAACATGTT
>NW_016819178.1:0-5003 GCF_001698545.2 Rhinopithecus bieti | reverse complement strand
GTTGTTGAGTGTAGCTACATTCATCAGTTATCTTAGCCAGACCTTCTGGATAACTTGCTGCAGTATCTACATCAGCACTTGTTTCTTCACCTTGCAGTTTTATGTTACAGAGATGGCTTTTTTCTTAAACATCATGAAGCAACTTCTGCTAGATTCAAACTCTTCTTTTGTAGCTTCCTTACCTCTCTTAGCCTTCACAGAATTGAAGAGAATTAGGGCTTTGCTCTGGAGTAGACTTCAGTTTAGGGAAATGTTTTGGCTTGTTTAACCTTTTATCCAGATCACTAAAACTTTCTCCATGTTAGCAATAAGGCTGTTTTGCTTTCTTATCACTCATGTCTTTACTGTAGTAGCACTTTTAATTTCTTCCAATAACTTTTCCTTTGCGTTTACAGCTTGGGTAACTGCCTGGTGCAAGAGACCTAGCTTTTGACCTCTCTTGGCTTTCAACATGCCTTCCTCACTAAGCTTAATCCTTTCTATCTTTTAATTTAAAATGGGAGATATGCAACTTTTCCTTTCATTTGAACACATAGGGGCCATTGTAGGGTCATTAGTTGTCCCAATTTCAATATTGTTATCTCAGGAGATAGGGAAGCCCAAGGAGAGGGAGAGAGATGGGGAAATGGCCAGTCTAGGTAGCAGCGAGAACACACATTAATTGATTAAATTTGCCATCTTAAATAGGCATGATTTGTGGGACCCCACAAATTATAAGAGTAACATCAAAGATCACTGAGTATAGATTACCATAACAGAAATAATAATGAATAAGTTTTAAATATTTGGAAAATTAGCAAAATGTGACACAGAAACATGAAGTGAGCACCTGCTGTTGCAAAAACGACACTGATAGTCTTGCTTGACAGAGGATTGCCATAAACCTTCAATTTGTTTTAAAAAAGCAGTATCCGTGAAGGCCAATAAAGCAAAGTGCGATAAAATGAAGTATGCACTGGTATAATTTTATGTAAAGAAATTAGGTGATTACACATTTTACTGCTTTATACTGAATTGGTTGAGTAGTGTCTGGCTATTCTCAGTTTGCTGGAAGAGGCCTCATTAAAGGCCCATCAAAAAGTATGATCAAAAGTAAGGCAGACTACCTATTACCTCAGTTAACTTGAAGATGAAAAGGTAAATACAATTCATAATAGTAAATATTTCCTTCATGGAATATCTACTATTGGCCCCAGCTGGGAACTTTAAGTATCTCTCATCTTTACCAAAATCTCTGACTTGTAAGTATTACTATCCATATTTACAGATGAGAAATCTGAGATTCAGAGACATTTTTCAAGCCCATAGCCAAGACTCCAACCCACGTCTCTGTGGCCACTAATAATAAACAGTTTTCAGTGTACTAGCTTTCCAGGCTAACTGAATAGCAGTTGGTTGGGTGTTAGCCCCTCTCTAGTTATTTAGTTTACCTGAGGAGCCTCAATAATTTTGTGTTTTGATTGGTTCCACATTTTTGAAGGGAGAATGGCAGATCCATTTTTTAGGTTAAAATAGGTGTTCCTTATTAGCAAATCCAGACTTCCAGGAAATACACTATTTAATGAGGTTGAGATGAGGTTTTCTATGTATTATGCTATGAATCTTGCCTTTTTTCCAGTGATTTATAGCATAACAAATGTACGTTTGTTGGTTGAATTTACTATTTACTAGCCAAGCCTGCGTTGTGTGTTTGCCTAATAGTTGCCAATTTCCATTGGCTCCTAGGCTGAAAGAAATAATTGCTGCAACTAATTAGGCTCTTATAGATATTCAGAATTATATTGGATGCTTAAATTGTGTTATTTATTTCTAATAACAACCCTGTGAAGTTTATGGAAGTGAAAAAAGTGAAAACTGAGGACCAAGGAGATTAATTATCTTGCTCCAAACCAGAGAGCTGGTAAGTAGGAGAGCTAGGATTCAAACTCTGTCTTCCTCCAGAACCCAGATCTTAACCCTTATACTCCGTAGAAATCCACAGAAGAACTGTGACCTGGCCTAGGCCACTTGATAAGTGTCAGATATATATTTTCTATATTGATATGTCAGGTTCCAAAAACAATGTTGTTACTACAATAAATTGCACATATTTCACAAAGCTTAATATGACAGCTTAAAATGTAAAATCTGTGGGCTCTTTACTCTGAAATAAAGAGTAGTTGTAGCCTTAGCAACAACACTAGAAACTTTAAGCAGGATTAATTCTTTGACTTTATCCTATGTAAATTTAAAATTATCCTGAAAATTTTGTAAAATGTAAAATAGTTTCATTTCTTATTGAAAGTTCCTTTAAAGTGTCCAGGATGATTTTTTCCTCTTAGTAAAAGTAATACACTGGGTAAAATGGAAATTTTTTGATGACTGAGGATCTTTCACTGACTTAAATCACTAGAACATCAGTTTCCTCATTTGAAATATATGAATCATGAAAACACCTACTTCCCTAGTTGGGGTGAGAATTAAATGAGATAATATATACATGAATAGTCCTTTGTCAATTGTATTGTCATATGCAAATGTACTTTATTGTTCTCAATAACGCTTATGTAGGACTGTTAACTACAAGAAAAGATAAGTCTCTTTTCACTCTTGTACATAACCAATAGGTATTATTAAAATTTCCTGCATTGGTTCTTTTGTCATTGTTTTTTCCTTAAATGAAGAGTGTGAGAAAAGCATAAATATGAAGTGAGTTGATTAGTTAATTGAGGTTTTATTGTATATAGCTTTGTCTAGCTGTGATGATTATGAATTTATTTATTTATTTTGTTTGTGATTTGGGTAGTTTTCTAAGTATGTTGTCTACCTTTGAATCTCTATTGTATATAACAACCTTGAGGGAGAGGGGCTTTGTCTCTGATTTCCTGGTATCTTTTATTCCACCTCGTTGGAGGCTATGCACACAGGGAACTACTAGGCCCTACACATACTCACCGTGACACACACACACACACACACACACACACGTAATTGGAGCAAAGGAATTGTCTTGACACTGATAAAACTGTGCTCTATATAGTCCAACTTGAAAGATCTTCATAGATGTTAGTTACTGGCCAAATCCATTCTTAAACAGCACCCTTCACTCCATTCTGCCACTTCCTCACAGTAGTGATGCAGGAATTTTGTTCTTTAGCTCAGCTAAAGCCCAGGTTCTTGTCTGATGACCAGAAAAACATTAGGCGCACAGACACGTTGAAAGATGAGGAGAACAAATTTATTAAAAGAAAGGTCTCAATGAGAAAAGGGGTCCTGCCAAGAAGGCTCCCACCTCACAGATTGAATACCAGGCCACCACACATGAACTGAAGAGCCCAGGCTCCTCCCCCAAGCACAAGGCATGAATTCCTAGTGGCTCCACCCCACTCTCCCAACCCGTTGCAAACACACCCAAACAAGTCCCTGGGCCATTTCCTTCATCTGCACAAAAGCATCTGATGTAAACACTTGTGAGGCAGGTTGCAGATTCTTGGGATCCTCCCTTATCTGCCTCCTGTGTCTATCACTCCCACCAAAAGAAGTACATCTAACTGCCATTAGAATAAGGATAAGGATAAGGATGAAGACTGATCTTAACTGCTTCCTGCTGACAGGGTCGCTGTTTTGGAAAAACCACAGTCAGGTCTCCCTCAAAGACCGATCTATCTAAGGGTCCCTGGCAGAAAGGGACATCATCACAGGCTCCGGTTGCATGACCAGTTGGAGTTTGATGGCCTGAAGTTGAGAAGAGACAAACCATGTTATTGGAAAATATGTATCAAAATGAAACAAGGGGGAGTAAGGACAGTTCAAAAATCCCAAAGCCTTTTGCCAGTTTGCTCAGGGAGAGGGAGCCAAAAGCCTGACTGGTTAAAGAAAACTTTTACCCTTTTGCTGACAGGTCAGGCTTCTGGGTCCCTTTCCCCAAGCCCAATTCTAAACCAGTTTAAGGTTTGGGAAATTACCTTTTCCCAGTTTGGAGGATGCATCCGAGTGGCATATCCCATAGTATGGAAACACAATTATCTATCAGTGAAGAGAGTACAGAGGAGGAAAAAGAAAAAAACAATTTTTCAAAGGCAGCCCAGGGGTTCAGGATGCATTTGAAAGGGGTACAGACTGAAGATGAATGGCTACTCATTTAGAAAGAGGGGAGCGAGGAGTCCCAGGTTCCCTTCTCTTCCTGGAAAAGACCTAGGGTATGTGAGGAAAAGTGAGGCATACCTCTTTCTTCTTCCATCCTTGTATCTCCAAGTCCCAGCAACTGTGACAAGGTTGCCACATGGGCATCAAAGAGGCTTTCATCCATGTTAACAGTGTAGGTGCCTAGGAGATGGGAATATCTGCTCTCACCCATGTATGCCCTATCTCCCCTGCTCTCAGTAGCCTTCAAATTCCCTAGACCTCATTTATTCCACGGATACTAACATGACTTTTATCCATGAACTGGAAGCTTGGCTTAACTGGCAGAAATTAGTTATGTTCACCCGCTATGTACCTTTTAACTTCTGTTATTGTCAACCTCTGGATCCTTTAGATCCAGTTTTCTTTCCTAGGGCTTTGATTTGAGAATTGGAATTGAGTTGGAGATTAAAAAAAAAATGTGTCTCAAGGGTTTGCATGGACTCATTACCATAAGCCAAAATGCTAAGGTGAATCTGTAAAATTGAGTGCTCCTTCAACCAGAGAGAGAAAAGGATGTACTGTGACACGCCCAGATAACTGGCGGCTATAGTTATACTTGCTAATATAGGAGTGCATGGGGCTTGGCTTTTGTTACCTCCCTTGGTCTTACTTTCCCCAAAAGGAAACCTCCAGGTGATGGGTACCCTGTTTATTCCCATCACCCAGCAGGATCTGCAGATAATTGCTCAGAACTAGAATATTAATCCAGATTTTTACATCACCCAATGCCTTTTGTTCCTTCTGAGCTTCAGTCAGTGATCATTGGTTGGTATGCAGAAGTAGCCAGGGCTAGTCTAAAATGCAGGCAAAAAACTTAAAAACATTAATGACTGTAGAAT
>NW_016819177.1:0-8114 GCF_001698545.2 Rhinopithecus bieti | reverse complement strand
GCACCTACCTACATTACAAGCACTTTATATATGGTTTTCTTATGTGATATCTATTGATAATCAGATATTTAGTAAAGAATACTTTCTGGCTGTTAGGGCTATAAAATGATAGGTAGGATGAGAATTAAGAAGTATCGGCACAATTCTAAATTTCTTCATTTGAACTTCACATATGTCATGGAAGTTCAGAGTGGGCAAGTAGTTGGGTCATCCTGAAAGATTTGAGATTTCAGAGTGGTACCCTACTATTTATCAAAACCTCCCTTTAACCAACAGCAAGGCCATAATTGTTAGTGTCCTTTTCTCTCAGAATCCCTAACTATAAATGCTCCCAAAGTTGTCAACAGAGAGTTTTAGGTAACATTAAACATTATTAAGACTATCTCAGATTGCATTCAAATATATTATACTTAGAGAGCAAATAGGTTAAACATAGGCTGTGTAATATGTCCTGCTTCAGATGATAAAACTTGGGAATTAGCAAACCCTCCCTTTCGCAAAGCAGCCTCCCTTTCCCATCAACCTTCATGGGTATATGCGTGTGTGGCCCAGGGATGGGGTAGTGGTGGGGTCAGGTTTAGGCCTTCACATACATAAAAAATATAGTATACCTCTATCATCTCTATACTAGGACTATAGGCTTCCATTTGAAGGAGGAGGTATGCTTACCAGAGCAATGTTGATAATGTTCCCTTATGCTGGTTAAAACAGGGCTCTACTTGTGATACCAACTCTAGCAGCTCCCATGAAAATTATGGAAAGCCTTTGGGAATTAGTGACCCTTGACCTTAGAATTGAATGATCTAGGGAGATCTCACTGTGAAATCTGTCGTTTATATAAAATGGAACTTGAGATCTTCTGGTGTTAGAAAATTTTCATGTAAAGATTCCATGTCCAGTCTATTACAAAAGAAACTCTAAGCCAATTTTAAATGAAGGGGTATGTTCAAGCTTAAACTAAAGCCATTAAGTTCCTGCCTGATTAGCTGGCAAAGTAAAAAAGGCTACAGCAGAGGAAAACCATTTTAGAAAGGAAAAGAGGAAGAAAGAAAGGGAGGAAGGGAAGAACTAAGGAAGAAAAGGAAGGAAAAGGAGAAAAGGAAGAGAAAAGACAAGAAAAGGAAGGAAGAAAAGTAAAGGAAAGAAGAAAGAAAGAAGGAAAAGGAGCAATTCATGAGCAAACTAGAAATTGGGTGGCAAATAAAATGAGAGCATCTTATAAGTGAACCAGCAATAAGAGGTCCTTTACATATCACAAGTAAGGAGTGAGTCAGAGAACCAGAGGGGTCATGAAATAAAAGGATGAAAAGGGGCCAGGCGCGGTGGCTCACACCTGTAATCCCAGTACTTTGGGAGGCCGAGGTGGGCGGATCACCAGGTCAGGTGATCGAGAACATAGTTGCTAACATGGTGAAACCCCGTCTTTACTAAAATACAAAAAAATTAGCTGGGTGTGGTGGTGGGCGCCCGTAGTCCCAGCTACTTGGGAGTCTGAGGCAGGATAATGGCGCAAACCCGGAGGTGGAGCTTGCAGTGAGCCTAGATCGCATCACTGCACTCCAGCCTGGGCAACAGAGCGAGACTGCATCTCAAAAAAATAAATAAAATAAAATAAAAGGATGAAAAGAAGATAGTAGATAAATTGAATGACTTTTATAAAAGATTAAGCCATTCCTATGTGTAATATATCTTTTGAGGTTGGCAGAAGGGTCAGAGGTAACAATGGCAAATGTGTCAGAGACTGATTCCAAGCCACACACCAGAAGTATTCAAAAGCATAATGCCTGGGACTGAGTGATCTAGTTACCAGGGCTGGCCCTCTGCAAAACTCTTGGCAAAGATCGCTGTGGTTTTGGTACCCCTTTCCCTCTACTGCTCCATTATGCAATTCCTCCTCCTCAGAATACTCAGGGAGCTTATGCTCTGACCCCTTCACAATTCATTGTCAAGAATGGCACTGTGAAGGTACACCTCATCTCTACTACAAGTTTTTTTTTTTTTTTAATTAGCCAGATGTGGTATTGTGTGCCTGTTTGTCCCAGCCACTTGGGAAGCTGAAGCACGGGGATCACTTGAATCCAGGAGGTCAATGCGACAGTGAGCCATGACCACCACTGTACTCCAGCCTAGGCAACAGGGGAAGACTCTGTCCACCACCCCAAACAAGAAAGACTCTGTGAAACTATGGTACAGCAGGGGTGAGGATGAGAGGTTGTGCCAAAATTTCATTTTAAGGACTATTTCTAATTGTAGAATAAAAGTATGTTTCCTGTTAAAGGAATTTCAGGTATTAATCTAACAGATGAGAGAGATGGTTGGGCCAGGAAGCCTTCTTGGTACCCTTAGAATCACAGGTGCCTTCACATAATGCCCTGACCAGACTTGACTTCTGAAGGAAAGCAAAGGAAAATGTTATTACACCTCTAATGAAAACCTGGAACCTGTTATTCTGGATGATCACTGTGTGGCTTGCATTGCCAATGTGGGTCCACAGGCAAAGGGGCCCTCGGAACTATAAACTGATGAGTGTCTGGTTCTTTAGTAGGCAAGCTGGAAGAATGTTTAATAAATGCTAGCCTCCTGTACACAAAAGCCATCAATCTATTGGGATGCGAGTGGCATCATGCTTTTGTAAAGGGAAATCGTGTGTAATCTTCTACAGATCTTTTCCTTGGGGCTAAACTTACTTTAAAATGCTTCTGATTAGGTTTGATACCAAGGCTATTTTAAACACGAATTACCATGGGATTTAAAATATAGGAACTGGTCTACAGAAAAAAAGAGAAAATATAGGGTAGAAACAGATTTTTTTTCTGACTGAAGAAGGATAAATAGTAGACTTCCTTGGGGTTGGGCACTGGAAAATCCTCAAGCCTGCAGATAATACTCAGGTTTCCCAGGCAGTGAAATGCCAAGTTGATGGGAGATAAAGAAGATCTCAGGAGGTTTTATGATTGGCAGATAACCTTCAATAGGGGCATATGTAAGGTGATCCATTTAGGGATTTGTAAGGGGTACATGTAAGGTGATCCATTTAGGGTGATCCATCTAGGGAGCACTAGATATTACAAACTACACTTGCACGATGATGAGTGCTGACCTTTCAATTAAGACCCAGGATAGGGCTCTAGGAAACACTGTGGACAGTGCACTGAAGAGAACAACCTAGTTTTCTGTTATGACAAAAAAAAAAAAAAAAAAAAAAAAAAAAAAGGGAAAAAAAATTGGCCCCTGTTAAGAAGGGATTAAAAAAAAAAACAAAAAAATTCTCTTTTAAAAAAGAATTGCAGGATATCTTTATTGGTAAAGTTACATAAGCAGCTCCGATCTGCACATCTCAAGAACAGAAGAGAGCTTAAGGGAAACAAAGAAGGGCAATTAAACCATTGATGGCAGGCTCCAAAACANGGCTTTTCAACTCCAGTGGTCCACATATTGGCACCAATCTGTCTGCCTACGATTGTCCGTAACTTAATCCTTAGCCATGGTATAGAAAGAACAGGTATCTGACTCCAATTTTAACACAGTGGATAGAACGTAAGAATGCATGATGAATAATAATAGTCAATTCTCTAATATTTACACCAGTAGAAGAAAGCACAGGTCTCCATAACGAGCCCTGACAACTGAAATGAACCCTGTCAGGTTGATGAAATAACACACATGCAGGTTTCTTTAACTAAGAAAGTAGCAAATAAGGGATTCTTCAGGATAGCCTAAAAGCTCTGCTCTTGGGATGGCCTTAATCATATTGAGTAGTGGGTAAGATCCAACCTGGAGCATGGCTCTGGTCCAACTGCTTGGCTCTGTCATACAGCGGATAGCTACTGATCAAATAGGCATAATGACCAGTATACAAAAGCTTTATAGGTATGTAGATGTTTTCTTTTACATTGTGCTTGTTTACATTGTGAGATGGGGGCCATTTAATCCTACAGAACTGCAATCTACTTATTACTGGCTCAGTGTTACTGCCATACCTTTCACAGATCTGATAATATTTTTCATCTTGTATGCCATCCTGAATGGGCACATTTACACTGTAGTACCGTCCCTTCCCTAGGCCAACATCAGACACGTCACCTGTTCCTGTAAAAGAGAAGAGCACTATGATCAGTTATTAGGAACATGAGAACCCAGAAAACTTAAAGGATTTCCTGATAGGAATTCAGAAGACTGAAAAGATCAATTAGGAGAACAATCCTGAATGAATTAGTGATAGTTTCCAGGGAAAGAAATTAAGAAAAATAATATAAAGAAGTAACTGTTGTAAACAATCTTGGAGAAGCAGGCAAACCATAAGGAAACTGAAAAGCCTTAGTTTTCATCTTACTGGATCAAATGAAAAAATAAGAGATTAACTCCTTTGCTTGGCTTCATGCTTTTTAGGTTGACATAGTATCAATTTATCACTGCAATTATTCAGGATGTTAGGAGTTGCATGGGGTGTCTACTACTGTAGTAAGCATAAGTGATCTGTTGACAGCCCATAAAAATCACCTGGAAAAAGAAACAACTTTAATGTCATTCTTCTTGTTATTGTCACCTGAGGTAACCTGTGTTAAAATTTTGCATAGGACTGTAGCAATAAGGCATTAACAGCATGGAACTGTCCAAGTATAAGAAATGTATAGAAGAATTTCAGTATTTAGTCATCAAATGTAATACTGAGTTTATGATCACTTGCCTGGGAAAAATCCCGGGGAGAATTTGTGCAGGGACACGGTCATGACTTTGGAGGTGAAACTGAAAGCGTCTTCTACACCTAACAGATAAAGAAACATCAAAATAATCACTTGGCATATGGTATTCCTATTTTCAACATCTGAAAATCTAGAGCAGCTGTGAGAAGTAGGGTAGATGAGAAGGCAGCAATACAAAACTAACAAGCTGAGGAATAAAAGTAATACAAACCTCTGGTCTCTAATCTTGTAATTACAAGATGAGGTAGAACTTTGGCCCCAAGTGAAGTTTGGGGGTCCCTTTTCAAACTCATGGAAAACTATAACTGGACTTCCTTTTCCAAGCAATGGGATGTCTGGGCTCTCTTTGACAACCTGTTCTAAAAAGTAGGGAAGGGCGAGAGCCTAGAACTGAGGCATTATTAACAGAATTCAGTAAGGGAAACTGGCACCATCTTACAAGTTGTATGTTTTGTTTTGTTTAAGTGGTTATAGTTAAAGTCTTGGGATTTTTTCCAAAGATGTACAATGTGATAACCCTTTGAAAAATATGAGCAATACAAATATTAGCCATTATATACCAAAAACCTAATTATAAAGTACCTCTCTATAATGCAGATTTGGTTATAAATAAGTAACTTACAGTACATCTTTCTGGCTAAAACATGGAAGGCTGAAAACAGCCGTGACCTTATCTCCTAATAGCAGCCTCATAACAGTGTTTTAAAACCTGAAGAAAGATGGGGGAAAAACTTTTCAAGAAAGGGGTCTGTTTTCCATTTTAACTTAGTAAACGATTAGAGGCCTGGAGATTAAAGCTGGGATTTAAAGTAACCCTCACAAGCCTCTACGTATACAGGTAAACACACTGCCCACCTCCACCCCTTTCCTCTCACATATAGTCACACTATGTTCAGATAATCAATCTGTAAAATGGGAGGACTATTAGCAAATTCAGGTACTGTCTTCTTTCTCACTTCAAACAAAAATTGTTTCTGTATTTATTTAATGTTTTCAGTCTTCACTACAGCCCAACAGTGACTTAAAAAATATATTAACTCTATTTGTATATAATAGGTATGTTTGAATTTCCCAAGCCTTAAGTTTTGCCCTAGGGAGGCAGTTAAAACCAGTTAAAGGCTCTAGGCAAAAAATATGAAGTAAACAAAATAAAACAAACAAAATAAATGAAAATAGTATTTCAACTTAGAAATGAAGTCTTAAACAAGGATAATTCATGAAAATCCTGATTATCAATCAATCCAGAAATGTACCAATTTACCCTTGGACCAGTCATGTATGAGAGTTCCCAAACTATTGTTATTCTCTTTAATCTTAGGCAGAAAGAATGGTCTTGCTCTAATTTGCCTTTCTTTGAGTATTAGAGTGTTGAGCACCTTTTCATAAGTTTAGTGGCCATTTGTATTTCTTCTCATGGGAAATACCACTAGGCACAGTTATAAAATCATACTTAAAAAGGAGGTGAACACAGATAGGAGGAAGCTATGGACTTGGTGGGAAAGAGGAGAGTGGTTAGGTAGATGAAAGAAGGCAAGGATGGGGTAGGGGTGGCTAGTGAAGTCGCTACAGGATGCTAGTTATGGAATCATGGAAGATTTAAAATAAACCAAATGCGTAAGAGTTTGGGGGTGGGGCAGGGGTCACTGTAAGGGAGGTGCTAAAGAGGGGAAATAAACTGAAATGAAACACACCATAAAAGTTGGCTAAAACAGGAAACTCTGAAGGGTGTAGAAATAACATTGCAAATGGAAAGAATGGTTTCAGGTGACAGTTTCGGTTCATTCTTATATGGTTCTGTAGAGTTGATTGTATTCTTAAACTCTGATACTAATAGTCCGAATTTCATAATCATTTATTGATCAAATATTTTAATGAGCCACTACTATATGCATAGTACTGTTGGTTCAAGGCGTTACATAAAACAGGAAGAGGTAAACAACTTGATCTCTGCTCTGAAGGAACTTACAGTTTCTATGGGAAGAGAAGACACAGACACACTAAAAAATTAATTAAAAATACAAGGCAATATGTAATGAAATATCAAATTGGTGGTACGAACAATACAGGACTTGAGAGGAGGGGAAGAACACTTGAGCGGGAGTGGTCAGGGCAAATCTGCTACTGTTGGAACTTGAATAAATGGGTAGAACTTGGGACACTTGAAACAAAACTAAATTTGGAAAAAAAGGAGGCAAAGTCAGGGAGGTGGGAATAGTGAGACGTGTCTGGGAACACTGAGCCATGTCATGAATAGTGAGACATGTCATGAATAGTTAGACATGCTCATTGAGTAGTGTAGCCTGGACAGCAAGTAATGAGAGATAAGGGTGGAAAGATGAGGTGAGGCCTATTCAAGGTAGGCCTTGAAAGACTGGATAATGACCGTGGACCTTACCTTGAAGACCACTGTATTTCAAAGTATGGCCTACAGAACAGCTGAGGTATTAAAACGTAGTTTCTTTGGTTCCTTGCCAGACCTACTAAATCTGAATATCTGGTGGATATGGCCCAGCAATCTGCATTTTAAAACAAACTTCCCCAGGTCATCCTGACACACTTTCAAGTTTGAGAACCATTGCTGTAGGCCAGGGGTCAACGAACTGAGTGGCTAAATAGTAAATATTTTCGGCTTTGCAAACTACTCAATGTCTCTATTGCACATGCACACACATATGTACACACACACAGACACTTTTTTCAATATATTTTCTCTTTTATAACCCTTTAAAAATGGAAAAGCCATTTAAAAAAATTTTTTTAAGAGACAATGCCTTGCTCTGTCGCCCAAGCTGGAGTGCAGTGGCACAATCGTAATTCACTACAGCCTTGACCTCCTGGGCTCAAGCAATCCTCCTGCCTCAGCCTCCTAAATAGCTAGAATTGTAAGCACACAACACCAAACTCAGCTAATTTTTTTCGAGATGGGGGTTTCACTTTGTTGCCCAGGCTGGTCTCAAACTCATGGTTTCAAAGAGTCCTCCCACTTCAGCCTTCCAAAATACTGGGATCACAGGCATGAGCTACTGCACTTGGCTGGAAAACCATTTTTGACCATTCTTAGCTTACTGGCCATACAAAAATAAGCCAAAGGTCAAATGCTACCCCTTGTTATAGGCAATAAGGAGTCTCTGAAGGCTTTTGAGCAAGGCTATGTTTTGCACTGGTTGAGCATTCAGATATTCAGTGAAAATGGTTCTCAAAGTAGTATATTAGTGGTTTTAACCTCTCTTCTCTCTGTCATCGTTTAATTTTCTGTCATCGTTCCACGGTAGCATCCATGCAGATGAAGCTCTCTGGAAAGGTTCCCTTAGCGATTTCATCCTTCTTTCTCTGTTTTGGCAGCGGAGCTGACCCTAACTTCAGACATATAATATTCTTTTCCTCTCTACGCCTTGATTATGTTAGTTTGTC
>NW_016819176.1:95351-105170 GCF_001698545.2 Rhinopithecus bieti | reverse complement strand
GTTGGGCGCTGGGAGTTGGAGACTAGAGCTGTTCCTATTCGGCCATCTTGCTCCGCCCCTTCCATGTGTCTATTTTTTCTTACTGCTTATGCTTCTGGCATGACATCTAACAACCCATTGCCTACCCCATGGTCATGAAAATGTACATTAATGCTTTCCTCTAAGAGTTTTTAGGTTTAGCTCTTACATTTTCATATTTGATCCGTTTGTATTACTTTTTGTATATGGTGGGAGGTAGAGACCCAATTTCATTCTTTTACGTGTAGATATCCAGTTGCCCCAGCACCACTTATTGAAATGACAATTCTTTCCCCATTGTATTTACTTGCATTGTTTCTGAAAGTCAATTGACTATAAGTGTAAACATTTGTTTCTGGATTCTCAATTCAGTTCTAGTCATCTATCTATCAGTGTTTCTCTTTCTGCTACTATCTCATGTCTTAATGTAACTGTCTAGTAAGTTTTAAAATCACATCGTTAAAAAGTAATAATACCTCAAGTATATGACAGAAAACAGCAGGCTTTGCTGTCATCTTTTCCCACTCCCGAATCCTGTCCTCCACTTTCACACTTTTATGTATTTTATTATTTTTACTTTTTTATATCTACAAAGTCTGCTTACTCAGTTCTTTCTTGATTTGCCTTTTTTTTTTTTTTTGACATACCTATTGTCTTTCTTTAATGATAGATGGAGATTGAGTATCTTCACTGGCTTCTTCCTGTCCTTCAACCTTCAAACTTAATTATTTCATTATTTAGTCACTTGAGTATTTGCATTGCAATGATCTTATTAGCAATGATTGCTGCAGAACCAGGGATGATGTCTGATTTCACCACCTTGCTCTACATTTTGTTGTTGGTGACGCTGATGATGTCTGCTTTGCTGTTTCTGGAGTTGCTTTGTTTACTTCATTTTCCAGATTGCTCTTACCCATTCTTCTCAAGCCCACTGTTTTATGAAGCCCGTTGACTATTCATTTCTGAGCATAGCAGATCATCTATCGGCTCGGTTTGTTTCAAGCCCTGTGTCCTTTGGATTCATTCTCAAAGCCACCTGCATGGGCTTTGGGCTGGTTTTTCTTGTGTGGCTCTCCTAAACTGCACTCCAGTTTCCTGAATTTGGTTTCTTATTCTTGGTGCATTTTCATCTTCTGGTGGAGTACATCCTCCAATTCCTCAGATGGGTGCAAGGGCGGCATATAATCTGAGACATCAGATGTGTGTGAAAATGTCCTACTTGACTGATAATTACCTGGGTGCAGAATTCTGAGCTGAATATTATTTTCCCTCATATTTCCAATGCTGGTTCTTTGGACATGGTCTCAACATTGCTGTTGAGAAGCCCTGTGCCATTTGATTCTCTATGTTTTGAATGAGGTCTGTGGTTGCTTTTAGCTACTGGAATCTTATTCCAGGTCTTTAGAAATTTCACAATAATAAGTATTTGTTGGGGTCTTTTTTATTCATCGTGCTGCACACCCAGTGGGCCCTCTCAATCTGGAAACTCATGTTGTCTGTTCTGGTAATTTTATTGTACTATTATCTTTGATTGTGCTACATCTTTGCTTTCTTTCAGAAATCCTATTGGTTGGATGTTGATTGATTGATTAATCTTCCCTTTTCCTACTATTCGATCATTTTAACTTATTTTATTCCACTCTGTAAGAGACTTTCTCAATTCTACATTCAGCTGTTCTTCAGATTTTTTTTCCCCAGCTATCGTAATTTAATTTATAAGAGCTCTCGGAATTTCCTCATGACCTCCTAATCTCATTTTATGGTTGAGATATTTTTTCTCTCTCTGAGGGTGGGTCAAGCTATTTTTTCTCCCTGCATTCTTTTTTTTTTTTTTTTTTGAGATGAAGTCTGGCTCTGTCACCCAGGCTGGAGTGCAGTGGTGCGATCTTGGCTCACTGCAACCTCTGCCTCTGGATTCAAGCAATTCTCTGCCTCAGCCTCCTGAGTAGCTGAGATTACAAGTGCCCGCCACCACGCCTGGCTAGTTTTTGTATTTTTTTAGTACAGATGGGGTTTCACCATGTTGGCCAGGCTGGTCTTGAACTCCTGACCTCATGACCCACCTGCCTTGGCCTCTCAAAGTGCTGGGATTACAGGTGTGAGCCACCGCACCCAGCCCTCAGTTCCAATCTTTGCTTGTTTTGAGCTCTTTCACTCGGAGACTACCTTCAAATATCTTGCATGCATTGTAAAGCTTCTGGAAGTCTACATGCAAGACTGGGGTTGTGAGCTCTTAGGGTGACCGGTAGCATTGGCTCTTGTGTTGGAGAACTCCCCAATATCAGCGTCTGTGGGACTTTTCTCATAATTCCTCCAGTGGAGACTCTTCCTCCTAGTGGTGAGGATGGGTAGAGTCAATCTTCTTGGAACAAAGTGGCTAATGGGGACTCAGGGTGGGGAGCAGACTCTCAGCCGGGTCACTCTCACGGTGTGAAGTGTGGCGCCGCTCCCCTGCCTCCATGGCGAGTCCTCACTTTGTGCCCTCTCTGCTTCAAGTTTTCCACATAATAAACCCTTCCACCTGCATGGTGACGGGGCTATTGGCTGACTTCAGGGCGTGGTGGATGGGACTGAGGTGTCCTTCCCTACACTTTTCCTTTTTTCTCATGAATCTGCCTTTTCCCCCCCCCCAGCCCCATACCTTACATCACCTTCAATTCCTCTGTCTTGCGTTCTGTGGTAAAAGTTGACTATTTTTACTGGCATCTCCTTGTGTGTAATTTGGTATTCAGACAGCTTAATTTTGCTAATGTTCTTATCAGTTTTCACCCAACATTTCCATTCCAACAATGTCTAAAAAGCATTTCTATCTTTCATGGGCTATTGTTTATTTCCCCAAGTTATTTCCTTTTAAATCTTTTCATACAGTAGTTACCAGAGCTTACAAGAGTCTTTCTTCAAATCTTTCCAGCTCATTTGAAGGAAATTGGGGGGAAATTCCTCAGAGTTTTAATTTGCTCATAAGGACATTGGAAGGAGCTGGTTTTGAGCTCCTTCGCTGTGGAAGAGAGTTTGGCCTGTGGGCCTGTGTTTGTTTGTCATGCTTGCAGGAAGAGGTTGAAGTTAAGGGTTCTCCTTCTCTATCTGGTATGACAACTCTTCTTAGCAAGTAGCTGGGGCAGAGCCCTAGCTGAACTGCTTGTGGCATGTGTAGTACTCTTGGTATGCAAAGGTGTGGGAGCTGATGTGGGAATTTCCACTCTTATTGATGCCCCACACCTGAAACACTTTCCAGAAATTATGGTAGCAAAACCTACGCACCCCTCAACTCGACTCTGGCTGCCTCTCAGTTCTTCCTGGCCTCCAGCCCCTGCCTCTCAGTCCATCGTGGCCTCCAGCCCCTGCCTCTCAGTCCATCGTGGCCTCCAGCCCCTGCCTCTCAGTCCGTCCTGGCCTCCAGCCGCTGCCTCTCAGTCCGTCCTGGCCTCCAGCCCCTGCCTCTCAGTCCGTCCTGGCCTCCAGCCCCTGCCTCTCAGTCCGTCCTGGCCTCCAGCCTCTGCCACCCTGAGCCAAGGGGTTTCTTCTGGAAATCACGTCCACTCATTCACGTCTCACGGGCTTTGCCTTCATCTGGGTTGAATCACAGGTGAGTTCGCCTTCACACTATCTGCTCATAGCTGTGGCAGCGGAAATTCTTCATAATCTGCATGCAGATGTCTCCTCCCATAATTTTCAGAATGAATATGGGTTGTGTAATGAACAGGTAGAAGAGATGGGGCAGAGTTTAAAAAGCTGAGATAACTATCCTGAGTCAAGTTCTAGGATTTCCCCCTCCCCAAAACTGTTTTCAGCCTTTTCCTTGGGCCGAGCACGGTGGCTCACGTCTGTAATCGCAGCACTTTGGGAGGCCGAGGTGGGTGGATCACCTGAGATCAGGAGGTGGAGACAGGCCTGGCCAACATGGTGAAACCCCGTCTCCACTAAAAATACAAAAATTAGCTGAGCGTGGTGGCTCATGCCTGTAGTCCCAGCTACTTAGGAGGCTGAGGCAGAAGAATCGCTTGAATTCAGGAAGCGGAGGTTGAAGTGATCCGAGATTGTGTCACTGCACTCCAGCATCTCAAAAAAAAAAAAAAAAAAAGTCTTTTTTTTTCTTCTTCTCTCCCTCCTCCTCCTTCTTCTTTCTCTTCCTCTCCCCTCTTTTTAAAGGTTGTGTGTGTGAAGTGCACAAATTTTAAGTGTGTGCTTGGCAAATGTATGTGTTTGTGTAACTACCACTCAGAACAAAATAGAGAGCACTCCCAGCACTCCAGAAAGCTCCTTCCATCCCTCCTCTGTCAATACCCACCCACCTCCAGAGGTAACCACTGTTCTGACTTCTCTCCCCATCAATTACTTTTGCCTTTTCCGGACCTTAATAAGTGCTTCTTCACTTACGCGGGTCTCTCCTCATTTTTCTCAACAGGATTGCATAATTTTCTCTACCTGAATTTCTTGAAGGGGAGTCTATGACATGTTGATTCTCTTCAATGCATCGTTTCACTTCCTCCCCCTGGGGTGGGCATTGTGGTCCCCATTTTACAGCTGAGAACAGCCTGAGAGGTTAAATAATCAGCTTGAGGTCACATAGTCACTTACGCAACAAGCAGCAGAACCCAGGTTTGAACTCAGGTGGGTTTGACCCCAAAGTCTGAGGCCTTTCCTTAAGTAATCAGTCTTTCAACACCTTTTGCTCACGAACAAAACTCAATACAAGGCTTTTTTCTTTTTTTTGGAACAGTGAATTTTATTACTAATGTTTGAATGGGCTGTAGAAACTTTTCTGCATATTTTAAGAAAAATGCTATGTTACCTTCACCTTCTCCTACCTTGATTCTCCTTCCTCCTGAGCCACCTGCCGAATTCTGTCTCAACTTTCAAGATGAAATTGGGCTCAAATTTCTAGTATTTGTGACTGACTTAACAACCACAAGACCAATTCCCAGAATTTCCAGAAGAGGGCAGTAGAGCCCACACTAAATTGCGCAGACACCAAACTGGTATATTGGATCTGCCTGGACCAAATTCTGAGACTTGAGACTTGACGCACTTTATTTTCTATTAAAGAAAGTAATAGGGCCTTACACACACTGGCTTATACTTTTTAAGTAACACCTTTACACATTTTAAGTAAAGTTTATGATATGGTTAGGCTCTGTGTCCCCACCCAAATTTTATGTTGAATGGGAATCCCCAAGTTTTGAGGGAGGAACCTGGTGGGAGGTGATTGGATCAGGGGGTCTGTTTCCCCCATGCTGATCTCATGATTTGAGGGAGTTCTCGTGAGACCTGATGGTTTTACAAGTGTTTGGCAAGTTCCTCCTTCACTCACTCTCCTCTCTCCTGCCGCCGTGTGAAGAGGATCCTTGCTTTGCCTTCGTCTTCTGCCATGACTGTAAGTTTCCTGAGGCCCTCCCAGCCATGCAGAACTCTGAGTCAACTAAACCTCTTTTCTTTATGAATCACCCAGTCTTTGCTATGTCTTTACAGCAGTGTGAAAACAGACTCATACAGTTTATTTTCTGCCTTCTCTTCTCCCTTCCCTGCTTTTCCTTTGTCTACATTCTTGTTTTCCTTTCCAACTCCAGCCTTCCTGAGTCAACGGTGGTTGCCTCTCACTCTGTCTTGCCTCTGAACTTCTCCCAGCTCTCAAAATAAGTGGGTGAAAATTCTGTTTTCTTCAGGCTCTGTTCCCCACCCCCCTCCCCAGGATAATCCTAAAAAGTAGCTTACTGGATGTGTCAGTGATTTACCTCAAAGTGACAACATTGTAATGACTGACTTCAGTGCAACAAGCATTGCCTACCATCTGGCTGGTACTAGTCAAATCTATATGGGATTCTGTAAAGAAAAAAACCAAAAATAATAACAAACACTTACTGTGTGGTATCATGTGCCTGTACTTCTGGCTCCTCAGGAGGCTGAGGCAGGAGGATCACTTAAGCCAGGAGTTAGAGGCTACAGTGAACTATGATGGTACTATTGCACTCCAACCTGGCCAACAGAGTGAGACCCTGCCTCCTAAAACAAAAAACAAAAAAAGACCCCAGAGTCACTTACCCAGATAGCAATAGCCACTGCCAGTGTCATTCTTACTATTCAGGGTGTAGGAATGGTATCTCCCCAGGCCAGACTGTGTGGTCAAGGGTACCTCTGTGCCACATACTTCTCTTGCCCTCCTCAGAACTTTCCACAATACATGAACTTGGAAAATCTTGGTTGATTGGAACTTGGAGAGGGAATCCCACTGAGAGTACTCACTAGCTGTTATTTCCCAAATCTGGGTGTAGCATCCTCATCTATGAAACAGGGAGGCTGGTCTTTACCAGCCCAACTATTCTAGGATTCTACATATCCTGCTTTTACCTTTTATTAGGACCTTGGAGAGAAACACCAAGCTGGAATCAGCCAGAGTTCCTTAGGTGGACCAGTGGAATGTTTTACTCACCTCTGACTGGCAAATCTGTTTACTTCCTGTTTTCTAAGACTTTTGAATATTGACATTTTCTCATGGGACTCCTCAGATCAGTGCTCAGTAGTGAAAGAGAGACAGAGTTTGGGCTGTGGAGGTCCCTGGGAAGTTTCCACCACGTCAGATAAAACTTCAGTTCCCTGATGGCACCAGGCTTGGGCCTCTGTCTGCCTCTTCGGAAACAAAAGAAGCATTGCAAACAGCATCACTGCAAGATTGCAGAGAAGCAGAGAACATGCCTTCTGTGTTCTTTGAGAATCAGAAACTGGCAGGGCTTTCCTTGGCATAGGACTGAATTAAAGAAAAAATTCTGTGTTCAAATGAATGACTTGAGTTACTCTGTTGATGAAATACCGTTATGCCCTGTAAATCCTATGTGAAATGTTATCTTAGAGTCGATTCAATTCCTCCACATCACTTTCATTCCATTACAAAACCTAACTTTTCCTCATTGATCAGACCTGAAATGAGGTTTAATGTTGGGCATGGAAGACCGTTAGAAGGCATGAGAGTCAGAGATTAGGCATTACAAGCACTGGACACATGTCGTGGGTACTAAACACCTGAAAAATAATTAGTTCTGCCATGTTCATTTTCTAAAATAACCATGTCATACTAGATGGAGGTCTGGCTTCAAAATCAAAGACGTGGTTTGGATTTTGCCTGCCCTGGGAGGCCCTGGGAAGATGTCTTCTCCTCTCTGAATCTTATTTCATGGAGTGTAGTAAGACTTGGTAACTATATTTACCCTGCCTTCCCCAGGATTTCTGCAAGGACCAAAGGAGGAGAAGTGTTTGCTCGTAACTGCGAAAACCAGACAATACACCAGTTATGACTGCTAGTCTGCAGGTCACTGCACCTGTGGAGTGAGTGGCAAGACAACTATTTTGCTGGTTTTCTGCTTATCCTGGTGCAGAATTCAGACGGAGCCTGAGATGATAGAACAGAGAACATCAGTGTGTGCTGTGGGTCTTAGGCACTCCCTGTGGTGCTTCTGTCTCCTACAAAGGCTACTATAGTTGCAGCACGAATCCATCAATCAAATGGACCACAGATATTTACTGCTAAGCTATTAAACCCAGCTTACATGGGAGGTGTAGACAAGGCATGGCCAGCCCATCCTCTAGAGGCTGGGAGGACCTAGGCAGGTAGTGCAGGAGAAGCACAGTATGTGGTGGGGCCAGGCAAGCCCTGGAGGGATTAGATAGAGTGATGCTCAGAGTGAGGGGCCAGGGAGGTCTTTATAGACAACTGCGGTCCCAAAAAGTGGGTCCTCATGGATGGGAGGGAATCAAATGACTGGATGACAGGTGGAGTCATTCCGAGCGAGGGGCCACAGTGATCAAAGGCCAGGAGGTGGGGCAGTGAGTGAGGAGATGGTGCGGGAGGAGGCAGCGAGGCTGCGAGGATGGGGTGGGCTGCATTCTAGAAGCAGGTGGCTTTCGGGCCAGGGTCTATGAACTGTCTCCTAAGGCACTAAAACCAAAGGAAGAAAGACAGGCCTGCAAGACTGGGGTGGCCGTCACACAGGATGAACGGGGAGCAGGGAGGCCCATGTGGGAATCAGTGTTAATCCTGACAGGCTTCTTTCCCTTTCAGAGCCCCGGCCATGGATTCTCGGTGTCTGTCTGCTACAAGGCACCATCTGTTTTTGGGGTTGTAAGCTCTCGTCCTTTCCCTTGGTTTCGGCCTCCTACTGTCCCTCACCAGCAAGCCACTCATTGTCCCTGTAGCTGCCCTGTGGCCCTTTCTGTCTTCCTGACAGCCTCACAGAGGGTGGCCCCAGGGCCACGGCTCTGCCCTGGTGGCCTCTGAGCTGTGTCTGCCGGGCAGATGCACAGGCACCAGATCAAGGGCAGAGCAGGCCAGTTAGTGCCTGGTCCTCCTGCCTGGATGGGACCTGGCCTGCATGGAACAGTGATCTCCAACACTCACAACCACAAGCCACCACCTCAGCCCAGCACCCACGTGTGGCCCCAGCGAGCTCTAAAGACTGATTTCTGTGCTTGTGACCTGCTCGCATTCCGGTTAGAGCTGCGAGCCCTGGAAAATCCTCAACCCACTTCAACTCATCCTGGATCCCAGCCCTGCTCACCCCTTGTCAAGGAATACCCAAGCCTTGCTCAACAGGCCATCTGGTGTATGCAGAAGAGAACCCAGGCTTCAGGGTCAGAAAAGTGAGCTGCGATTTCTTGCTGCTCCACTTATTCTCTCCATGACTTCAAGAGGGCATCACCCCGGGCCTTGCTTTGCTGCGTGTGTGCAGAAGGTTTGGATGACACCTGTGCCAGAGCTCTGGGTCCGAATGGAGTGACCTGTGTGAAGCCACGTTGCATACTCTAGAGTTCTGTACAAATGGCATGTCCCAGGCTCTCAAGAACTTTGGGAAGATTGCCTTCCTTTCCAGAACATCTTTGTGAATTGAGCTGGGATTTCTGGAGGTGGGATTGTAGCCCAGAGGCGTGATGGGTGCTGGAAAGGAGAACAGAATGAAAAGAATATCTGCTTCTCAGTATCACTGGTGTTGATAGATCCAAGGTTTGCTTTAGGATGCCAGGACCTGCAGGAGGCAAAGGGACATGTTCACTACAAACCCCTCAATTAGTCACAACAAGTGCCGCTGGCAGAGGGAAGCCTCCTGCTTGCAGTTGTGAAGTCAGGACTCAACTCAGTGTCTTGCTCAAGGTCCACATAAACATATTATTCTCACATCTGGGCATGGCCCTGTTTGGCAGAACTGAAGCTGCATACATGAGGTATATGTATGTATGGTCCAGCTGCTGTCTGATGCTTGCAAAGTTGGTAAAGAGGATGCAGAGAGACAGGAGCCAGCATCTGTTCTCAGCTGTCTAAAGGTCCACTTGAGATCAGATCGTAGAAAGTGAAATGTTTGGGCCAGGTGCGGTGGTTCGTGCCTGTAATCCCAGCACTTTGGGAGGCCAAGGGGGGTGGATCACAAGGTCAGGAGATCGAGGCCATCCTGGCTAACATGGTGAAACCCCGTCTTTACTAAAAATACAAAAAATATTACCTGGGCGTGGTGGTGGGTGCCTGTAGTCCCAGTTACTTAGGAGACTGAGGCAGGAGAATGGCGTGAACCCAGGAGGCGGAGCTTGCAGTGAGCTGAGATCGCATCACTGCCCTCCAGCCTGGGCGACAGAGCAAGACTCCGTCTCAAAAAAAAAAAAAAAAAGAAAAGAAAAAAAGAAAGAAATGTTTCGAGAATGATTCAATGATTCAGATAACTTTCTGTGTACCCTGGGATAAGTCACTTAACCTCTCTGGACATGTTTTTCTACTCCCCATAGGAGAGCAGAGACTTCTACTTTCTTTCTTTTTTTTTTTTTTTT
>NW_016819176.1:64096-93829 GCF_001698545.2 Rhinopithecus bieti | reverse complement strand
TTTTTTTTTTTTTCCTACTACAAGCTCTTGCATGTGGAAGACAGAGTGAAATGCCCTTGGAATAACTGTAGTTTGTAGGAGAAGGGTCCTTGTGTATTGGAGGTTCAGAATTTCTCATAAAACACTTTAAAATTATGTGTGTTGGATGCATTTAAACTTAGCACAGTTAGTGCATTTATACTTAGAATATCAAAGTAATTTTACTTTTACAAAGTAAAAGCAAATTAGAAAATTTAATTTGCTAGAAAGAACATCTGGATATCTAAGTAAAAGAGGTAAGACTGTTATTTGAGTCTGACCTGCATTCTTACTTCCATCGTCCTGCCCCAGTCAATAAACTCTTTTGGCGGAGCGTGGTGGCTCACGCCTGAAATCCCAACACTCTGGGAGGCCGAGGCAGGTGGATCACCTGAGGTCAGGAGTTCCAGACCAGCCTGACCGACATGATGAAACCCCTTCTCTACTAAAAATACTCAAAAATTAGCCAGTCACGGTGGCAGGCACCTGTACTCCCAGCTACTTGGGGGGCTGAGGCAGGAGAATGGCTTGAACTCAGAAGGCAGAGGTTGCAGCGAGCCAAGATCGCACCATTGCACTCCAGCCTGGGCGACAAGAGCAAAATCCACCTCACAAAATTAAAATTAAAATAAATAAAACGTTTTGATTTCTAGCATCTGCATGACTCTCCACTGAGAATGAATGGCAGATGCCCCAAACTGTATAAGACCCAGAGGTGCCTGCCCAGATAGGATTTTTGAGGTGGGCAAGAGAAAGACTGCCTTAGAAACCCTTCAACCACAGCCCTGCCTTTGCACCTCTGGACCCAGAGGCGTGTGAGGCTTGGTCTTTGAGGAACAGCTTGTAGTTTTGAGGCCCTAAGGGCCCCTAAACTTCATCATCTTTAGCTCCCTGCCTGTTCCTGGAAACCCAGGGTGTGCTGAGGTGAAACAGCCAGCGGGGCACCCTGTCCTCTCCACAGCCCTGGGCCCCGAGGGCTGAGGGCTCCTCCTCCTCCTAACAGGACTCCACTGAAGCTTTCACCCTTCCGGGATGGTGGGAATCCTGAACTTCTCTAGAGTTTCCGGTTGGGGAATTTCATTAGTCTCTACATACGGGAATCTGATGGGCGGAAACTGCCACCATGGTTCGTTTAACAGTGACATCTGGAATAAGTTCTCTGCATCTCTTTTGTTTCAAGATAGTTATTTGATGCATAGCATGTCTCTCGGAGCTCTCTCTCATGCGTGCCGGAGCCTCAGTGTGGGGAAGCATGCAGGTGACAGGTTGTCCTCTCTGTCACCCTGCCCATGTTAGCTGTGGCTGCTCTCTGGGTCTGGTTAAGATCTTTGGTTGGTCTAGGTCGGAGATGCTCACCCAGGCCCCCAGAGCTCGAGACTGTCCCTGGAGATGGGTGGCCAGAGTTTGGGGTTAGCCCGCTTCACATGTTCACCTAAAATCTTGTTTAAAGGAATGCTTATGCTGCTTGAAGAGCAAAGACAAAACACTGGGAACCACTGCCCCAGAGGGTCTCTGGGGTCCTCCACGCTTCCAGCAGCCAAAGCCTCCTTCACACCCAGTCAGTGAAGCCCCGGGGTAATCATTATTTTCATTTGTTTGACTCGTTGCACATCCAGGTAAGATTGCATTTGAACCAAGTTTTCTGAGGATAAAAATCATTTAGAAACATTTAAAGCTACATTTGACACAGCTCCCAGCCCCCTTGGGAACCATTTCTGTATGTAGTTATGCATCTGTGTTCTTTTCATACCGTTCCCTCCCTCCTGGAAGCCAAGTAGTAAAATAGTCTATACTTAGTGGGTGGAGTAGGCTCTAATTGTAGATAAGGCATGTGTATTAGTTTGTTTTCTGCTGCTTATAGCAGAATGCCTGAAAGTGGGTGATTTATAAGAATTTATTTCTTACCACTCTGGAGGCTAAGAAATCCAAGGGGCCTCATCTGGTGAGAGGCTTCCTGCTGGTGGGGACTAGACAGTGTCCTGGGGTGGTGTAGGGTGTCACACGGGGAGGGACTGAGTGTGCCAATATGCTAGCTCAGGTCTTAGTTTCTCTTTATACCCCACTGATCCATTAACCCATTAGTCTATGAATGGATTAATCTACTCCTGACGGCAGAGCTTTTGTGATCCCATCACCTCTTAAAGGACCCTACTTTTCAATACTGCCACATTGGAGATGAGGTTTCAATGTGAGTTTGAGGGGGGACATTGAAGCCACAGCAGCATCCCGTCAATGTTGTTCTTAATTCATCTCTGGGCTGAGGAAGCCTCCCCACTGGGAACCTGTCTCTGAGGTCTCCAGGCAGAACTAGTAATATGGTTTGACTCTGTGTTCCCACCCAAATCTCATGTTCAGTTGTAATCCCCCATGTTGGAGGTGGGTCCTGGTGGGAGGTGGTTGGATCATGGGAGTGGTTAGCATCATCCTCCTTCGTCACCATAGTGAGTGGGTTCTCACAAGACCTTTCACCCTGCTCTGGACATGTGAGATGTGCCTGCTTCCCCTTTGCCTTCTGCCATGACTGTGTTTCCTGAGGTCTCCTTAAAGGCAGAAGCCACTATGCTTTCTGTCCAGCCTGCAGAACCATGAACCAATTAAACCTCTTTTCTTATAAATTACCCAGTCTCGGATATGTATTTTTCCTTTTTTTTTTCTTTTTGAGACAGAGTGTCACTCTGTTGCTCAGGCTGGAGTGCAGTGACATGATCTCGGCTCACTGCAACCTCCGCCTCCCAGGTTCAAGCGACTCTCCTGCCTCAGCCTCCTGAGTAGCTGGGATTACAGAGGTGTGCCACCACATCCGGCTAATTTTTGTATTTTAAGTAGAGATAGGGTTTCGCCATATTGTCTAGGCTGGTCTCGAACTCCCGACCTCAAGTGATCCACCTGCCTCAACCTCCCAAAGTGCTGGGATTACAGCTGTGAGCCACTGGGCCCGGTCTCAGATATTTCTTTATAGCAGTGAGAGAACTAATATAGATAGCGTTTCCCCTTCAGTGCTCCCACGGTGTCTCTGCCTTATATAAGGTGCATGATGCCAAGGCTGTTTCCAAGTCCATTTCCCTTGATAGAGTGAGAGCTCCATGAGGGAGGGAACATACTATTCATTATTTACTCTGGCACTTGGAATGTGGCAATCAGTGATAGCAGAATGATGGTTCAACAAAAATGTCCCCAACCCAATCCCCAGAACCTGTGAATATGATCCCTATATGGCAAAAGGGGTTTGCAGATGTGATTCCGGTAAAGAATCTTGAGATAAGAAGGTGATCTTGAGGTGTTCCTGCAGGTCCAATCTAATCAAACAAATCCTTCAAAGAGGAGAAGCTTCCCCAGCTGAGGTCATGGTCAGGGGACAACACGACAGCTGGAGAAGGGCCAGGAAGATTCGCCATTTTACTGGCTTTACAGGTGAAGAGAGGAGCCATGAGCCAAGGCATGCAGTGGCCTCTGGGAGCTGGAAAGGCAAGGAAACGAGCTCTCCCCAGAGCCCTGGCTTTCCGAAGGAACACGTCCCTGCCAGCCCCTCGATTTCAGCCCAGTAAGACTGGTTTTGGACTTCTAATCTACAGAACAGTAAGATCATAATTGTATGTTGCCTTCAGCTACGACGTTTATCATAATTTGTTATGGTAGTGAGAGAAAACTAACACAGCTATAAAAATAGAGAAAATTCAATAACTGGGTAAGAGGAGAGAAATAGGAAAGATTCTTAGGCTGGGCATAGTGGCTCATGTCTGTAGTCTGAGCACTTTGAGAGACCAAGACTGGAGGATTGCTTTAGCCTAGGAGTTTGAGACCACCCTGGGCAATGTAGTGAGACCCTGTCTCTACAAAATATTTTAAAAATTAGCCAGGTGTGGTGATATGTGCCTGTAGTTCCAGCTACTCGGGAGGCTGAGGTGGGAGGATCACTTGAGCCTGGGAGGTTGAGGCTGATTGTACCACTGTACTCCAGTCTGGATGATAGAGTGAGATCCTGTCTCAAAATAATAATAATAATAATAATAATAATAATAATAATAATAATAGAATGAGATCCTGTCTCAAAATAATGATGATAATAATAATAATAATAATAAAAGATTCTTTTCTCATTTTATGTAGATCCACCAGGAGGAGCCCTTATCACACTACTGAAATCTGACTCCTCAGCGGCATCTAGCTTTCTAAGTATAGGGAGTTTTCTACAAGCGTGGAAAACTGTTACTCTACAAAAGGCTCAAGGAAAAATTGTGAAGTGGTGTATTCTGGTCAATTTTCTGCCCCCTTTCAGTTTGGAATGCACAGGCCACCCGGAGCCCGATGCACCCCTCGCTCTGTCTCATCTGTGTTCTGCTCACCAGGGCTTCTCAACTCTCCTGGGGTTCTCAAGGCAGCTCTCTGCTTCTAAGCCACCAGCCTGCTTCTGTCCAATGAAACTGACTTGGTCCTTCATTTAACTCTGGCTGGTGACTCAGTAAACTACCTTCTATCCGCTTCCCTGTCTCTCTCCCTCCCTCCCTCCTTCCTGAAAGTCCTTGAAAGAATGATTGTAACTCAGTAGCTCACTCACTCATTCATTTATTTCCACGGTCATCATGATCATTCATTATGCACCTATGATGTTTCAGTTACTCTACCAGAAAAACAAAGTCGGATAAAACCTGGCTCTGCCTGCCCAGCGCCTCCATATAATAGAGGGGCTTTGGGAAGTGGGAGGACTCAAGTGAGGTGGGGGCACAAAGTGACCTACCCAGCCTTCTGCCATTCTTGGGGGAAGGGAGTAAAGGTAGAAGAGAGAAACTTGGTCAGAGGAGGTGACATTTGAGCTGGACCTTGAAGCATAGACAAGAGTAGCTTCTTCTAAACAGGAGTTGAGCAGTAAAGACAGGGAGGAGTGGCAGGTGTACTCAGGGCAGATAATGGCCGTGGCAGCTGTAGGCAGGTCTGGCAAAGCACAGTCGGATTCATGTAAAAAGAGGTTTACACACCAGCCAGGGGGCATTCAGACCTGAACTTACAGTAAGTAAGGAGAAGTCAGACAGACCTGCATTTATGTCTTAACATGGCTGTATTTGCTGTATTTGTTCTTCTAAAAGATCTCTTTGACAGCCAAGTGGAGGTTGGGGAAATATTATCAGCAGGAAAACCAGCTAGGAGCCTTCTCCTTAAAAGTGGCCTAAAAGTGGGTATGAGCAGAGATAATGGAGGCGGCAGGATGAATTCAAAAAGGCAGAATTTGTAAGACTTCGTGGCTGAGCTTAGTGGCTCATGCCAGCGGTTTGGGAGGCCAAGATGGGTGAATCACTTGAGGTCAGGAGTTTGAGACCAGCCTGACTCACATGGGGAAACCCCATCTCTACTAAAAATACAAAAATTAGCCAAGCATAGTGGCGGGTTCCTATAGTCCCAGCTACTTGGGAGGCTGAGGCATGAGAATCGCTTGATTAACCCTGGAGGTGGAGGTTGCACTGAGCCGAGATCATGCCACTGCACTCCAGCCTGGGTGACAGAGTGAGATTCCATCTCAAAAAAAAAAAAAAAAAAAAAAAAAAGGCTTTGTAAAAATGAATGTGGAGAGTGAGGAACAGAAGGAGGTGTCAAAGCGTAGAGATTCATACCTCTACCTTGGGTGATGGTTTCTAAAGAGATATCTTTGGCTGAGAGGGAGGTAAAGAGGGAGGAACGGAAGAAGGGATAGATTGCAAATTGGAGATCAATCTAGCATGCAGGCAAAGAAGACAGAGAATCATCGGAGTGCCATAAATCAGAACAAATGAGTTTGTCAGAAGGTGGGAAAGAAGACTGTTCAAGCAAGTGGTGACCTGTAGATACTGAATGCCACAGAAAGGTCATGTAAGCAGAAGACTGAAAGATACCATTACAGGTGACAAGTAGGAGTCACCTACTACTAGGCACCTTAAGAATACATTGTTTTAGCAACTCCAGAACTTGTTATCGGGGGATAAGAAAATGCAGTGGTGCTGTGATCCCACTTTTCCAAAGAGTTGGAACATCAAAGATAAGGTTACAAATAGAGGGGCAGGCAGAGGTGTGAAACGTTTTCAGTTTTATTATTGTTATTATTATTTAAGAGATAAGGTCTTGCTCTGTTGCCCAGGTTGGAGAGCAGTGGTGCAACCATAGCTCATGGCTGCCTCGAACTCCTGGACTCAGGCAATCTTTCCACCTCAGCCTCCCCAGTAGCTGGGAATACAGGCACACAAAACCACGCCCAGCTAATTTATTTATTTATTTATTTTCTGTAGAGATGGGATCTTGCTATGTTGTTCAGGCTGGTCTTGAACTCCTGGGCTCAAGGAATCCTCCTGCCTCAGCCTCCCAAAGTTCTGAGATTACAGGCATAAGCCATCATGCCTAGCCAGTTTTATTATTATTATTTTTATTATGTATTTATTTATTTATTTTGAAACAAAGTTTCACTCTTGTTGCCCAGGCTGGAATGCAATGGTGCCATCTTGACTCACTGCAAACTCTGCCTTCCGGGTTCAAGCAATTATCTTGCCTCAGCCTCCTGAGTAGCTGGGATTACAGGCATGCGCCACCATGCCCAGCTAATTTTGTATTTTTAGTGAGACAGGGTTTCTTTATGCTGGATAGGCTGGTCTCGAACTCCGGACCTTAGGGGATCCACCTGCCTCGGCCTCCCAAAGTCCTGGGATTACAGGCGTGAGCCACCGCACCCAGCCCAGTTTTATTATTTTTAGAATGGTGAGTGTTGAATGCTTTCTGGACTGAGGAGAAGCAAACAATAAACAGGATGAGACTGAATACAGGTAAACATATTTACAATTTAAACACCCAAGAGTGATTTTGGTCTGAGTTCCAGGCACTGCTGGTGAGCTCTTGAGGGACACTTTCCAGGTGGCAGCACCCCTGAAATCCACCAGGTGGGCCACCCCTTCCTTCCCGTTGCCTGAACAGACAGCTGGGTTCTGCCATGCCTTAGAGGAGGGGGTCACGTGAGGCTTTGATTTCTGGGAAAGCCTGCAAGGAGGAGTCAGACAGACCTGGGTACCAACCTCAGTCCTGCCAATAGTCCTGCCAAAGCCCTGCTTCTGTTTGCTTGTTTTTCTTTTTGTTGTTGTTGTTGTTTATTTGTTTTTTTGAGACAGAGTTTTGCTATTGTCACCCAGGCTGGAGTGCAATGGTGTGATCTCAGCTCACTGCAACCTCTGCCTCCCAGGTTCAAGAGATTCTCCTGCCTCAGCCTCTCGAGTAGCTGGGATTACAGGCTCCCGCCACCACACCCGGCTGTTTTTTGTAGTTTTAGTAAAGATGGGGTTTCACCATGTTGGTCAGGCTGGTTTCGAACTCCTGACCTCGGGTGATCCGCCCACCTTGGCCCCCCAAAAGTGCTGGGATTACAGGCATGAGCCATTGCACCGGGTGCTTGTTTTTGTTTTTCTATGTGTCTGTGGCTCACCGCTGTGCTCTTCAATGTCTGGGCTCCTCCCAGCTGGGACAGGGAGGCTCTGTTTACTGCTCTTTGCCTGATGTTTACTACAGTGCTGGACAGCTTGAGCTGTCAAACACCACGCGGATGAACTCCCTCATTCAACAGGTATAGGAGGGAGTCGGGGAGACCAGGCACAAGAAAAACAGCATATTTCCCACCAGAAGATTCCTGGCCAGACTTCTTTCTTAGAAAGCCCTCCCTGGTGAGTCAGTGCATTGGCCTGCCCTGACCTCCCAGAAGATTGGACAGAAGATTATCTTGGCATAGGCCCGACAGACAATTTCTCTGCCTGCACAGATTTCCTGGTACCCAGCAATATTTGACTAACCTGAACTTTTATTTTTCTAATTGAAACACCATACTGTTGATTTTAGGAACATTGCTTTTACCTTTTCTATGAGGACAAGATCTCTAAATCTTTCCCTATTGAAGAATTTGATTTTGGTTCATCCAGGTAATGGTGGCTAGGGCTAAGGGTATGGGGAGGTCTGAGCTTCTAAAATGCTAATGCAGGGAGCAGATGGGGAGGGAGATGAGTTAGCAGGGCTCTCTGTTGCTCTAAGAGTCATCTCTGAGCCCCCCAACCCCCATAGCACCTGGCCAGTGGCTTGGACACAGAAGGTGCTCAGATAATGTTGGATAAGCAAGTGAATACATGGGGATATGAATGGATAGATTTGACTTGTTTACTCAAAAGGCAAAGAAGAACATGAAGGAGCAGTGGAAATGGGCTTGGAAAGAGTGATACTGGTAGGTCACCATGTCAAGAACAGGACAGGGCGAATACTGGCTGGTATGTATGTTTCAGTGTTGTTGTATTAGTCCATTCTTGCACTGTTGTAAAGAAATGCCTGAGACTGGGTAATTTATAAAGAAAAGAGGTTGAATTGGCTCACTCTATTGTAGGCTATACAGGAAGCATGGCTGGGGAGGCCTCAGGAAACTTACAATCATGGTGGAAGGTGAAGGTGAAGCAGGCATGTCTTACAAGGCAGAGAAGGAGGAAAAGAGAGAAGGGGAGGCGCTACACACTTTTAAACAACCAGATGTCATGAGAACTCACTCACTATCATGAGAACAGGAAAGGGGAAATCTGCCCCCATGAGCCAACCATCTCCCACCAGACCCCTCTTCCAACTTTGGGGATTACAATTCCACATGAGATTTAGGTGGGGACACAAATCCAAACCATAGCAAGTGTATACCTAAAGCTCAGTAGCCTTGAAGCTGGCACATCCTGCCTTGTGAAATTCCACATGCCGGTGTCACTCTCACTCCATGCCCATCGATAGAATATAGGAAAAGTAGATTTCAGAATATTGAGAAAATAATTCCTAGAGAGACTTCTTGCAGGGCCTATCTGTGCTTGAAGAGGCCAAGTGAGGAATGAGCCCAACAAAATCACCGATCGGGCTTGCTCAGCTGGGGCGTGTAAACCCAGCTTTCCAAAGCTGGTGTTGAGAACCAAGGCATCCTGGCGATATTTTCTGTGAAAATCTATTGAATTGGCCGTGGCGGAGGTTGAATAGAGCAAGTATGGTGTTAAGGAAAAAGCTGTTGTGTTTCATTTCTGGGTTGTGGCTTGTTTTTCTTGAGCCACTTCTGGGCTCAGCTCCATAGGTTGGGCTGCATACTTGGTGGTTGGATCGGTGGTGGTCACTGGGAAGCTGTGTCGCTCAGACAAGGACATTGGCTGTGGGTGGTCTGTAGCAGGCAGCAGCAACCTGGTTTCAGAGCTTAAGAGGATCCTTCAAACTGTCCCCAGCAAGTTCGCTGGGCTCCCAGCACCCTTAGATAAGGCGGTGTCCTTGATTTCAGGGAACTCATCTCCGATTTTATTCTTCTATAGCCTGGAGTAATTGAGACTTCTCAAAGTAGCCTGGAAAAATCTTCTGGAGGAGAGAACAGGGCCCACTTTCTCTTCTCTTTCCTCCTAGAGTCTTAGGAATATTTAACCTTCAAGGAGGTAGAGATATTACAGAGGCCTCTTCACGTTGACTTTCTCAGCTGCCGATTCCTTCTCTTGGTGCAGAAATTCGTTTTTACTGTTATGAGTTGCTTTAATACCAACACATAGCAACTTGCTTTGAGTGTGGAAAAGTGGGCCAGTAAATGCATGCAGACATGTCTTTGATTACTTAGGAAAAATGTCGGTAGACCCAAAGGCTTTTATCATCACGAGCCATTGGGTCTTGAGGATACTGAGTTCTCTTCTCCAGAGCCATTTCTGAAGTATAGTGAATCTCCAGACCAGAAGCTCAGTGAGTCTATGAGAAAGATCAGGAACTCCCTTTCTTCCCCAGCAATCTGGGGGAGCAGCAGCCTCCCCCATTCGAGAAGCTTTGCCTGGAGAGTGAGAGGTAGATTGATGGAAAACAGTCAAGTATACTCATAAATATGAAAAACATTTAGAGCATTTGACCCAATGTCTAGTTCTAGTTCTGCAGCAGGGAGAGTAAAGAATTTAGGCAGCCCTCACTGTGGGAGAAACCCGCATTGATCTAATCAGGGAAAATGCGAGGAGGCCTATTTGTAAGAGACACTGAAGGAGATTAGGAAATCATCAGAGAGGTTTCGGTGGACTACGCCTTGGTCTCTGTATAATGAAACTCGTATCCTTAGAGCTTCAGGAGTGAAGTTGTCCACAGTTGCAATAGAATAACTTATATTAAGTCCTGCTTTACAGTAAATAACATGTGAGTGAGATGCCAGGGAAGGGGCTTAGAGCTGTCATTTAATCAAGCCAAGACTTGTCATTGAAAAATTATGTGTGCAGAGCACTGTGTTAAATACAGCAAGAAATGAAAAATGTGGGGCTGGGCACGGTGGCTCATTTCTATAATCCCAGCATGTTGGGAGGTCGAGACAAGCAGGTCACATGAGGCCAGGAGTTTGAGACCAGCCTGGCCAACATGGTGAATCCCTGTCTCCACTAAAAATTCAAAAATTAGCTGGGTGTGGTGATACTTACCTGTAATCCCATCTACTTGGGAGGCTGAGGCATGAGAATCATTTGAACCCAGGAGGTAGAGGTTGCAGTGAGCCGAGATCGTGTCACTGCACTCCAGCCTGGGTGACAGAGCAACACTCTGTCTCAAAAAAAGAGAAGAGAAGAAAAGAAAAATGTGTGAATTCTGCTTTACAGGAGCTTCAGGCTGGTAAGAGAGTAAGACCTACATAAATAACCTGTTAAAGGGCAAGTAGTTAAGACCAAGACTGAGACCCAAGCAGCGTGCTATGGAAGTAGAAGATAGGGAGAGATCTATTTCATTTAGGGAGCTCTGGTAAAGCTCATTAGAGGAAATGGAATTGAAACAGGGATCTCACAGACTTTTACCAGATTGAAGGCGGGGATGAGGGTGAAATGAGTGGGACACTTGAGTGGGCTACCGCATGTCCAGGCGTGCCAAAAAAACTCAGTAATCAAGATTAATAACATGTTAATGAAATATTTTAAAATCAAAATAAATGCAGAATACCCCATGAGTAATAGAACATCCATTATTTCAATAAGTCCAGGATGTTTTGAATGAGCCTGCATTCTCGTACAAGGGAACTGTTCTTTTTAATCAGCCCTTGGTTCCTAGTTCCCTACCAGGAGCCTTTATAAGGGTTGTCAGCAACCTGTGAGCAGATTGGGCAACCTAGAGCTTTATATATAGTCATTTTTAAAAACTGTAGAGCTTTTATTAGCTTTTACACTTGATATGGCTTGGCAGTGTCCCCACCCAAATCTCACTTTGAATTGTAATAATCCCCACATGTCAAGGGTAAGGTCAGGTGGAGACAATTGAAACATCAGGGTGGTTTCTCCCATACTGTTCTCATGTAGTGAATAAGTCTCGTGAGATCTGATAGTTTTATAAATGAGAGTTCCCCTGCACACGTTCTCACTTGCCTGCCACTGTGTAAGATGTGGCTTTGCTCCTCATTTGCCTTCCGCCATAATTTGTGAGGCCTCCCAAGCTGTGTGGAACTGTGAGTCCGTTAATCCTCTTTCCTTTATAAATTACCCAGTCTCAGGTATGTCTTTATTAGCGGTGTGAGAACAGATGAATACACTTGATTCCAAACATAAGAAGTGCATGTGGGAGCGTGTATCTTTCCTTTCTCCTGGACTCCAACATGGCTCAACACAGCACTGGCCAAATTGGTAAAAAATGAGGCCACGTGGAAGGAGAATAGCTTGAGCAAAGGTAGGAGACACTAGGGTCGATCCAGACCCATGGGGGTTATGAATCACATAACTTGGGAAGTTGTAATGAGAGAGTAGGCTGAAACATTTAGAAGCAGTGAGATTGTGAAGGGCTTTGAATACCATTTTGAAGATGTTTGGAATTAATAGTGTGGATGCTTCAGGTACCATGGAATGTTTTTGAACAAGGATTGTGGGCATAAACATACCTGAGGCCAGTCTATGGCGCAAACACACCTGAGGCCAGTGTATGGCGCAAACACACCTGAGGCCAGTCTGCGGGTAGTAGGGAGCGTCTGTTGGAGAGGGTGAGGCAGGAAAGAGAATTGCTGGAGGGAGCAGCCACTGTCATCGAGCAGGAGAAATGGAAGAGTCCTCCCAACCAGGCAGAGGGCCTCAGGCTTAATAGACTGTGCTGTTCAGAGTATAGTTATAAGAGACTTCAGGGCCTCAGGCTTAATAGACTGTGCTGTTCAGAGTATAGTTACGAGACTTCTTCAGCTGCTGCTTCAATAATCGAAGAAGCTTTGCTGAGTGCTTCCTGTAGATAACGAACTAACATCCACTAGAGGACAGGAAATGCATTGTGATTCTTTTTCCCAGTGAGGACACAGCAGCCCCACTGAGTTAGGTATCCTGTCTAACAATCTCACACCCTTATTTTCATCAGCTGCTGTGATCTCTGGGCCACCTAAATTTCTAAGTGGAGATACAGTGAGTTCCTAAGAAGCCAGGTCTTTCCTTATCTGCTATTAGAGCTATGTTGCTATAAATTTCAGAGACAGAGTCAACATCCCATCTCAGATGGAGGAGAGGAGTGGGAGATCAGCCCTCAACTTTTTTGGGGTGTTTTTCTTTCCCACGTTGTAGTAAGCATGCTAAGAAAAGATAAAGCTTTTGCAGATGTGAACTGATTGGAGAAGAACACTTGTTTTGCAAAATACACATATTGTTAAAACCTCACTCATTCTGTTTTAGTTTCCTGAGAAATCACAGTGGATCACATGAAGGATGAATTGATTTGTGACTGATTATAAAGGAAGGGTGGTTCTTGTTGTTGTTAAAAGAAAAACAGCCGTATTAAATTTAAGAGTTTTAATTGAGCAAAGAACGATTCGCGAATCAGGCAGCCTCCGGAGCCAGAATAGACTCAGTGACTCCAGCGCAGCCACGTGGTGGAAGATTTATGGACAGAAACAGGAAAGTGACTTACAGAGAACAGAATTGAGGAACAAGTAGGTGGATTGGTTACAGCTTGGAGTTTGCTTTACTTGAACACTTTCAATAGATGGCCACGTTCGATTGGCCAAAACTCAGTGATTGGCACAAAGTAGGCTACAGTCTGTTTATACCTCCATTTAGGTTATAATTCACGATGTGCAGAGAAACCTTTAGGCTGATCATAAAAAATATAAGGAGGTAGCTTTAGGCTAAACTTGATTCAACACTAGGAAGATGTAAACACGATGGCAGGTTGGAGATTCCGAATACTTCACAGGCATGAAAAGCCCTCATAAGCATTGTCAAGAGTAGGAAAAACCCATTAAAATCCAACTAAGTCAACAATTTCTATTTATACTTTAAACACTCAAAAGGAGTTCTCTCAAATGATATGTTTAGAAAATGATTTTAGTTAGAATACAATTTAAAAAATATAAAACTAGATCTTTTGAATTATATTCAGAAACATACTTTCTCACAAAGGTAGACAGGCCTTTCCTCAATTGTTCTGAAATGCTGAACTGGATTGAATGAGATGAATCCCTATTTGAGTGTCAGTTCCCGGGAAGGATGCTAAGATGGGTACCAACTTGCTCTCCAGGAGAGGGCACTATCCTGTTGGGAATTAGAAAGTAAAACAAGAGAAGAAGAAGTTACTTAGCAAACCTTGAAATATCATCTGCTTTAGTCAGCTCAGGCTGCCATAACAAAATACCGTAGGCTGGGATTCACGTGGAGAGGTGAGTCTCGGCCGGGGTGGGCAGATGCGAGCCTCCCGGGGTGACAGCATGGCCACTGGCATTTGGAGGGTCCCAAGGGACCCCAGAAGCCCTCTCAATGACTTGGAGAGGTTTTATTAATGGGCTCAGGTTCAGAAAGCTAGATCAAGTTATTTTGTTTTTGTTTTTAATTTTATATCTCCTCAAATTCCCTTTACCGTGGACATAGTTTTGAGGTGGTGGCAAAAGAGGCCTTCAGGTCTGTGTTTAATGTTTGCTTTGTAGAAAAACTCACTGGAATGCATCAACTCTAGACTCTAACACATGAAAAGTGGAAAATCTGCTGGGGGTATAAGCAGATTCCAGAGATGATCAGATGAGGCAAAGTGAAACTGGCTGTGCCTGCTAACAATTGCCCAACTTCAAGGAAATCCAAAATAGAGAACAACATGATGTTGGCCAAAACTTGTCCATCACTATGGTGGCAATAATATCCAATTGGGCACAGCATGTGGAAAATACTACAGAGTAGGCATACTGGCTACCATTGATCAGGGTGATCATAGTATCATCAATAATGTGCCAGAACAGACTGGCGAAAGGTAGACCACGCCAAATTTTTCTCGAAAAAAGCTTGCCAGAGCTTATTTTTTAAAAAAAAACAAAAGAGGCTGGGCACAGTGGCTCACATCTGTAATCCCAGTACTTTGGGAGGCCAAGGCAGGCAGATCACGAGGTCAGGAGTTCGAGACCAGCCTGGCCAACATGGTGAAACCCAGTCTCTACTAAAAATAAAAAAGATTAGCCGGGCGTGGTGGTGCATGCCTGTAATCCCAGCTACTCAGGAGGCTGAGGCAGGAGAATTACTTGAACCTGGGAGGTGGAGGTTGCAGTGAGCTGAGATCGTGCCCCTGCACTCCAGCCTGGGTGACAGAACGAGACTCTGTCTTCAAAACAAAACAAAATAAAAACCTATAGATTGGATGGCCTACATTCTGGAGGCTGGAAGGCTGAGAGCAAGGTGCCAGCATGGCTGGATTCTGGCAAAGGTCCCCTTTCTGGTCTGCAGATGGCTGCTACCACTCCACCTACTCCTGTGGGCTTTCTTTAGTGCAGGCTCCTGGAGAAAGGGAGAGAGAAAACTCTCTGGTATCCCTTCTTCTAAGGGCACTAAGTCCATTAGACCAGGGTCTTATCCTCCTGACCTCATTTAATTCTAATCACCTCCCAGAGGCCTCATCTCCAAATATCATCCCCTTGGGTGTTAAAGCTTCACTATATAGATTTGCTGAGTGGGAGGCGGAAGCATTCAGCTCCTAGTGTTATCAAAGTTTACAATTGCAGGAGATTGATTGAAGTGACAAAGAGCGAACATTTCTGAAACAGTTAAAGGGAAGAAGTGGGCACAGGAAAGTGCTGTGGAAGTCAGAGTTTGGGCTGTACTCCTTAGAAGGGATTGGGTTTCAGTCGGGCAAAGAAGCTTAGGAACACATTTTGGGAAAGAGAGGAGCAGGCAATTGAGGAAAGCACAGGTATGCTAAGGACATTCAGGCCATGGACAGAGAAGGGGGAGGAATGGCAGGGTGAAAAGCCGCCAGGACAGAAGTGTCAGGTTGAGCAGAAAAGAAAGCGAAGGAGGAAGAGGTGGCTGGGTGTGAGTTACAGGACCCTCAGAGCCTCTAATGGGTCAGAGGAAGCTGGCTTCCATCCTACTGGTAGAAGGGAAGGGAGCATACAGAGGCAGTCGTCCAGGAAGATGATTGGCCAGGGCCATGTAGTGTAGATGAAGGGGGCAGCAGGAGACAGGCGGACTGGTAAAGAGGCTGCAGCAGTGTACCAAACCTAAGCAAGTCAGAGCCCGGATCAGGGTCTTGGATCCTGCCTGCCACTGCTTTTGCCCTAAGTAGCTGGTCGTTCAAGGCTTCATTTTCTCTGTTGAAGATGTTGCATAATTTGGGGGCATGTGCAGAAGTCCAAGGGCCTCTTTCAAAATCCTTGTCTTGTTTGGACTAACGAAATCATAGAATGGCAGGAAGAGTTCCAAGTAGAAGCCTCAAGCCCAGAGAGACCATGAGCGCGTACCTGAAGGTGTTAGAGACATAAATTATGATGAACTAAGATTGAATGAGAGACTGTGATAAGATCATTTACAAAAGCATTCGCTGGGGAAAATCTGTGTTCTCTTGACCATCAGGAAGCATGGACATACCTAGTCCTTCTACCCCACACGCAGGGAAAGTGAACTAGAGGAAGCATAGGGAATTGAACTGATTTTGTAAGATTCACTTTTCCACTAAAAAAATCAAAACAATGCTTGCTTTCTATCCAAACAGGGTATCTCTGGATAGTTCTCTGAAAATCATTTCACAATTCACATTCCTGGGCCAAATGCTCCTAAAATATATGACTATTTCTCCTCTGAGAGCCCTGGTAAAGGCATTTGATTACATTTGGCAAAGAAATCTGGAGACACATCCTTGTAGGTGAAAGAGGGCCTGATAAAACTGTATCAGCCAAACTCCCCATATAGGTTGTAAGCCCAAATCAAGAAAAATTCCAAGCCATTGGCAAGCAGTGTCTGCTTTAATTTTTCCCACCAGAGTCTGTTTCTTCGGAGTCCTAGATATGGAAAAGATACGGTGGCTTTTGGCCAGGTGCGGTGGCTCACTCTTGTAATCCCAGCACTTTGGGAGGCTTAGGCAGGTGGATCACGAGGTCAGGAGATCGAGACTATCCTGGCTAACACGGTGAAACTCAGTCTCTACTAAAAAATAAAAAAAAAAAAAAAAAACTGGGCATAGTGGCAGGGGCCTATAGTCCCAGCTACTTGGGAGGCCGAGGCAGGAGAATGGCATGAACCCGGGAGGCGGAGCTTGCAGTGAGCTGAGATCACACCACTGCACTGCAGCCTGGGTGACAGAGTGAGACTCTGTCTCAAAAAAAAAAAAAAAAAAAAAAGTATGGTGGCTTTTGACCCTGAAGCTGATGGTCCCTGGAATGTGGTCCATAGTTAAGTCAGCCTTGTTCTGCAAAGCCCCAAGACAGAAAGCTAGCTGACAAGACACCTGCAGCCCAAATCTCGGGTACAGCTCACAACTGGGTCTGTTAGAGAAATAGCATTGTAATAGCCTGTTCTATTATGCATCGAGTTGTGTTCAGACGAAGAGTTAGAGTTCTGTTTCTGGCAATCTCTACAGAGGGGCCTTGAGCCACATGTAGTCTTGGGAAGAAGAGCCATAGCACATTCTGGAACCTCCTGTCTTCTCAAGTGTCAAAGACAAACTTTAAGCCAGAGAGTCTCCTTTGGCCTTGAGAGAGATGGAAATTTTGTACAGGTTATGTAGGTGGAAGCCTCTAATGGGAAATAATACTAATAACATCTTAAATTTATGTGGTACCTTACAACATATAGAAACCCCCTCATTTGATCCAATATGAACTGGGCAGGTATCATTCACTCCACTTTGTAGATGAAGACACAGACATTTCAGGAGGCTCAGCGTCCTGCTTGGGTCACATACCTAGTGAGTAGCAGAGTCAGAATGCAAATCCCCATCTTCTGACTCCTGTCCACAGTACTTCCTGAACACCAGAAAGAAGGCCCTGTGAAAGGAACCTATTTCCTTGTCTGAGTAAATAACCTGTAGAAACAGTAGTTACGGGCTGGGCGTGGTGGCTCTCGCCTGTAATCCTAGCACTTTGGGAGGCTGAGGTGGGCAGATCACGAGGTCAGGAGTTCGAGACCAGCCTGGCCAACGTGGTGAAACCCTGTCTCTACTAAAAATACAAAAATTAGCTGGGTGTGGTGGCATGCCCCTGTAATACCAGCTACTTGGGAGGCTGAGGCAGAAGAATGGCTTGAACCCAGGAGGCGGAGGTTGCAGTGAGCCAAGATTACGCCATTGCACTCCAGCCTGGGCAACAAGAGCGAAACTCCGTCTCAAAAAAATAAAATAAAAATAAAAAGGTGGTTTTAACAGCCATTTATAATAAATTTTACCTGATTTTATTCAGTTGACAATCACCATTTAGGATTAAAGTCAAAAGACGCCTGATTTTATGCTACTTCCAATGCAAGCAGGAGATGAGAAAATGAGACAAGCTCTGAGCTGGGTTGCAGCCAATTTCATTTATTATTTTACCACTCTATTTTTTAGCAAAAGTTATCCTGCAACTCCCTCTCTCCACTCTAAACATGCAAAAGAACCTCGAATTGTTTCTAAATCATTTACCTACATTCACATTCCCCCTGGGGCCCTGAGATTTTGGAGGAGGAAGGGCTGGCAGGGAGAATGTGTACCCCTTCATCTCATTTCCCTTGCTGAGACCACAGGATTTGTTTCTGTACAGGGAGCTCTGCTTAAATCTCCAACCTGGAAACATGTTCTAGCAATCCATGTTCCACTTCTACCAAAAACAAATCATAGATACTCTAGGGTTGTCACAGTGACATTTTTCCGGGGATGGTTATCTGTTTTCTTTTAGAATTTGCAAGTGGAAGAAACTCAAAATATTCAAGTCATGCAGCTATGTCTGGACCAGGTTTTGTCTTTAAACATTTAACTCCCCCTTTTGAGGTATGTTAGCATAAGTACATACATATGTAGGTAAATACAATTTTAGAAAACAATACCTAACAAACATTTGTGAGTTGTTGAGCATGTGGATCAACATATGCAAATTAACTTCCTGGTGGCATCACTAAGTTAATGGAATTGGAATCAGTGACCAGTAGGCTGAATAAGAACTTAAGGCCACCCACTCCTGTGTTTCTCAGTATTTTCTCTCCATGTCCCCTTGGACAACGGAATATAATGATCTTATAATCTGCTTCTAAGTTAGTTGAAAATTAAAAAATATTATTGCTATTAATGACAAATTTAATAAAAATAAAAAACAGATCAAAGCAACGGATGAAAGCTCTGCTTTGTTTTCATACCTCTTGTCACCTCTATGCCTCTTGGGATAACAAAACCGTGGCCCAGCCCAGCTTTGTATCGTAGAGGAAACCAGCCGAGAGAAGGCAGGTGATGCGCCGGTCAGTGTGATCAATAGAGACCGGAAACGGGAATCAGAACACCTGAGTTTCAGGTACAGACACTCACTTGAGCCTGTAGGACCTCCTAAAGGCCTTTGTTTTCTCATTCATAAAATAGCTGTTTTTTAAAAAGCTTTAATTTTGCTTCTTTTTACAAAACTACATCAAGATCAAGACATCTCATGGTTATAAAAGCTATGTGTGGAAGTAATGGTTTACCTGCTCCTGAATAAAGGCTGCTTACTGTTACTCTCATAGAAGAAATGGATTAAATAACTGTTTCTCCAATAGACGGGTTCCTGGTACATTTGATTTCGGAGACTTCCCCCACCCTATAGTTGATCAATTTTCTATGACCCTCTTCTGGATTCCTTTCTGTGGCTCCGGCGCTTCCCAAGCCCCTAAGCTCACCACGCACTTTTCTCTTAGGCCTCCTAAAATTCTCAGCACAAGGTAAAGAACTTAGAAGTGGATAAAGTCACTTGAAAACACATGCGCTTGTGGGCTGTGGGCAAGGCCACTTGAGGCCCAGGTGAGACAAAGGACCACATAGAATGGGGCAATGTCTCTCTTCCTGCCCTGCACCCCAGGCCTTCAGAAAACCAGAAAACAGAATCAGCAGGGGCACCCCATAGGATGAAGGGTTAGAGAGGCCATTTTCAGGCAGTGGCAAAGGCAGGAGTGGTGGCAAGGGCCTTTTGGAAACGTGGCTGTCGGACACAGACCTCCAGGAGGAGATGGCCTCAAGAGAGTAGTAGCCAGGGGTGGTGATGCATGCCCAGCTACTAGAGAAGCTGAGATGGGAAGATTGCTTGAGCCCAGGACTTTCAGGCTGCAGTAAGCTATGATCCTCGCACCACTGCGCTCCAGCCTGGGTGACAGAGAGAGAACATGAGTCTTACTGGAGCTAATTTATTTATTTGAGACGGAGTCTCACTCTGTCGCTCAGGATGGAGTACAGTGGCATGATCTCTGCTCACTGCAACTGCCGCCTCCCGGGTTCAAGAGATTCTCCTGCCTCAGCCTCCTGAGTAACTGGGACTATAGTGCGCACCACCACGCCCAGCTAATTTTTGTGTTATTTTTGCAGAAATGGGGTTTCACCATGTTGGCCAGACTAGTCTTGAACTTCTGGCCTCAACTGATCCTCCCGCCTCAACCTCCCAAAGAGCTGGGATTACAGGAGTGAGTTTAAAAGGATTTTCAATTCCATGACCACATCTGAGATGATTGGAACTCATGGAATAAAATAAGAATTATTGAGTCTATGTCAATACAAATAAATAATTAAATAAATGAAGGGAGGTTGAGCGCTGTGGCTCATGTCTATAATCCCAGCAATTTGGGAGGCTGAGGCAGGCAGATAACCTGAGGTCAGGAGTTCAAGACCAGCTGGGCCAGCATGGTGAAACCCCATCTCTACTAAAAATACAAAAATTAGCCGGGCGTGGTGGCACATGCCTGTAATCTCAGCTTCTTAGGAGGCTGAGGCAGGAGAATCGCTTGAACCCAAGAGGTGGAGATCAGTAGTAGTGAGCAGAGATCGTAGTATTGAGCAGAGATCGTACCACTGCACTCCAGCCTGGGTGAGAGAGAGAGACTAGGTCTCAAAAAATAAATGACAGAAAAGAAAAGGCTTTTTCTTGGGGTAGAATTCCAATGAGTAAATACAAAAGGTCCAATAAAATAGAAAATCACCTTTAGGGAAACAAAATAACGATTATTTTTGCAGACAAGAATCATCAATGTAAGCTAAACTTAATTGACAATGATGAGAACATGGTCTTCACATGTTCTTAAAGGATCTAGTTATTAAACACCAAAGGGAAAATATTTACTATGGAGAAACTTGGGAGACACAACCTTAATAAGGGGAAGTCACTGTCACCTGTAAAGGGACAAATCGTGTGTCTCATATGATGCCCTAACGAGGACAAAATAGTTCTTCTGTGCTATTCTTACCCCAAATAGAAAGCCTGAACACAAATCATGAGGAAACATCAGACAACCCCAAACTGAGGAACATTGGGCAACATAACTGATCAGTACTCTTGAAAAGTATCAGGATCATGGAAGCCAAAAAGATTGAGGAACTGTTTCAGACTAAAGACAACCAAGGAGAAATGACAAAAAAGTACAATACATGATTATGGATTGGATCCTAAACCCAAAAAAGTGACATTAGTAGATTCCATAACTGTTATTTATACCAGTGTTAATTTCCTTGTGATCATTGTACTGTGGTTATATAAAACGTTAACATTTGGGGAGTTGGTAAAAGTACGCTAGAATTCTTTGTGATATTTTGCAATTTTATGGAAGTCTGAAATTATTTCAAAATGAAAAGCTTGAAAAGTTAAAAAAAATTTACACCCCCCACCCCAACACACAAGGACTCATGAGATTTCCAGGGTTCCAGAAATAACTGGGAGTTGGGTGGAAGAAGGTGAGAAGGTCTTCCGTGATGTGTGGGAGAATGAAGAGGTGCCAAAGGGAGAAGCTAGTATCTATTATCATTGGGTACTAAGTTAAATACAGTATTTTTCATTCACATCTCCTTTATGTGGCTACTTTGAGGTTAAGTAGAATGGTGAATATAAAACTCTTAGAGCAGTCCTTGGCCCACAGTACGTGCCTAATAAATTCTAGCCACTGTTTTGTCATCTCCATGGTTGTCATCCTGGTTGTTATAAGCTCTTGAAGCTTAGGGGGCCTCTGGTGACACACATATTCCACTTGGAAATGTTCACATCTGCACTTACTCCCCTTAGGTACAGACTCAGTTTGACTCTGATATGGTTTGGCTGTGTCCCCACCCAAATCTCACCTTGAATTGTAGCTCCCCTAATTCCCTTATGTTGTAGGAGGGACCCAGTGGGAGATAAATGACTCATGGGGGCAGTTTCCCCCATACTGATCTCCTGGTAGTGAATAAGTCTCATGAGAGCTGATGGTTTTATAAGAGGAAACCCCTTTAGCTTGACTCTCACTCTTCTCTGCTGCCTTATGAGACATGCCTTTCACCTTCTGCCATGATGGTGAGGCCTCCCCAGCCACCTGAAACTGTGAGTCCATGAAACCTCTTTCTTTTGTATATTGCCCACTCTCGGGTGTGTATTTATCAGCAGCCCAAAAATGGACTAATGCAAACTTTTACTCAACGCCACCACAATTTGTTAGGAAATTAAAAATAGGAGTTATTTATGTGTTCTTTTTATTAAAATAAATGTGTCCTTAGAACTATCTTAGGACTCCAGAATGAGCAAATGAATTTGGTTTTACTAAACCTTGGATGAAGGGGCTTGTGCACAGACACACAGCTAAATCAGTGGTGAAAAGAGGAGAGAAATTTTCCAGAAAATGAAGGTAACTCAAAAAACATCAAATCATTCTCCCCAAACTGGGCTTCTTTAGGGAGTTCAAACACCCACACTTGAGGTGGCAGCATCACTACACAGCCCCCAGTCCCACATTCCAGTGTCTGCTGTCTGTAGTAGACTTACTAGGGAGACCACATCACTTAATTTTGAGAGTAAAAACAGTGCTAGAAAGAATCAGCAGGAATGAAGGGCTCTAGAGCAGGTGTACACTGAGACAGTCTGCTGTGAAGCAGGCCATTCCATCACCCTATCTATATAGGGACACAGCGGGGTTGTTTCCCTGCTAGCGTACCAGCTCTAAGCCACCATGTGAAGGCCGCTGGCATGCACCCTCAGATAGGGTGACTTCTCTCATATAGCTAGTGTCCAAACAGGATGGGCAGAGCCACTGTTTACCCCACCCCACCCCCTTCTCCCTCTGTGCAGCCTTGGCTCCCTGCTAGGGAAGTGCCAACCTCACGAGTCCCCGTCTGATTGTGCAACACCATTTCCACTGTCCCTCCCTCCCCACATCAGCCCTCGCCTACCTTCGGTTCCTGCCTTTCTGTCTGGGGCTGGCTTGGAGCCAGTTCAGTGTATCAGATGGCATCTACTCAGCAGAGATGAGGTACCAGAAGAGTCCTGAACACTCCCCACTGTCGCCCCCTCAGAATAACCTCCCGCACACTCCTGTTTGCTGATCTTTGAAATTCTTTAGCAGAAGATAAAGCCTTTGTCCAGGAAACAGAGAGATGTGGGGGAGGAAGCCATGGCTCAAAGAACAATGAATTTAGAGGACTGGATTTTAGTCTTAGCACACACTTTGACTGTTTATTACTTGCCCTTGTGAGACCCATTAACTCTTCCAGGGTCAGGTTTGCTTGCCTAAGGGGGAGGACAGTAAAACTTGTCCTGGATGTCCCAGAGCTTTGATAGTTGAATGACTTAACACACATGGAGCTGCTGTGTGCATGGGAGGTGGCCTTACTGTCCTGAGAGCTGATAATTGAGTCCACTCATTCCTGGGGGAGGAATTACACTGAGCTTTTAAGATTGATTAAAATCAATCCAATGGGATGGAGAATTGGATGCTGGCTACTGTACATGGGGTTATAGTTGAAACCTAAGTGTGAAATTTTAAAAGACTGAAATATTTTAGATCATGAAAAAAGATGGATGTATTTCATAGGTGCCACTTCCAAAAGTGCGTTGTGGTAGATCTTTTCTCCTGCATCCCATGAAACCTAGATGAGAAACTAAGAAGATAAGATAAAAGCAATTTTTCCTCAGGTCCCAGCTTCTTGAATCTCTTGTTCATGTTTGTGGGATGCCAGGTAATTTTCAGGCCTTAATCTCTGCAATAAGATGCTCAGAAAGGAAGCAACAGGTATCAATCAGGGACCAACCAGGAGACAAAAACCATACCGATATTTGAATGTAGAGAGTTTATTATAAAGAATTCTTCATTGGAACGAGATACTGAAGTAGTGGGGAACTCATCAGTAAGAAGGAGAGAAAATCCCAAAGAATACAGGATTTGCAGCTATAGAGAGCAGTTGCTGTCCCTAAGGCTGAGACCCAGAACTCTTTGAGAGCCCAGCCATGGCTCACTGCTCAGACATCAACCTGCAGAGATGCCATGGTGGCAGAACTTGCTGGAAATCTTCCCTCTGAGGTGCCAGGGAGAACTGTCCCAGGTAGGTGATAGGTCTCAGGACTCACTGCAAAGATTCCTGAGGAGGCGCCGAGGCCCTGCAGGAGCTGGGTGCTCTGCAGGAGATGGTTGTGGTCACTCACTGCTGGGCTCAGATATTGAACAGACTGTGTATTGCAAAAGCCCAGAGAGGAGAATGCTCTGGAACCCGAAAGAGAGAAACCCCTTCTGGCAGCAGTACCCTTCCAACATCCTCTGCTAACAAGGGTCCACATTGTGCCAGCTAGCAAAGGAGAAACACAGGGCCAGCTCCATTGGCCCAGAACAATGAAGGGTGAATTTGGAGCTGAGAGGCAATAAATTGATAACTGACGCAGATCATGGCATTTTACAGGGAACACTGGGCTCTAGGCCCAGCACAGCGACATATGGCCTCAGGCAGGTCTCATTCTCTGAGCCTCTACTCTCATGGCTACAAAACGGGGTCTTATATGCTTATCTTTTAAAGCCGGGATCAAATAAGACAGAGGGTGGAAATTGTCAACTAATAACAGGTGTCGCAGCTTCAGTAGGTATAGTGATGACACCTATTTCACTGACAATTTTAAAGGAATTTAACAATGAGTTAATCAAAACAACAAGCAACATTTATTGACTCATTTCTCACTCTTGGGAGGAGTCAATGAGAGAATCTGCTCAGTGGGTTTGCCCATATTAAGTGTAAAAGTAAATGTTAGTTGTAATCAACTCATATTGTTAAATTACTTTCTCTGTAATAAAACAGTGATGTATTTATTTTTCCTTTACTATGTAGCCACTCACTTTATTTATTGAGTGCCTACCATTTGCATGCACGATGCCGAGTGTTGCATTAGCGGCCCAGGAGCCATGACGGCTTTGAGGAGCGGGGAGATACAACGCTTTCAGGGATGTGACTCCTTGGGAGGAAATGCTGTTTATTTCTCTCACGAGTAAAAAAGCCACCCATGTTCACTTGAATTATGGCCATTCTAAAGTCAGCCCCATGTGGTTTCTCTCCTGTTCCCACCCTCCCTCGTTCCCGCCATCCCTCATTTAATTGCTTATGAATTCTGAGCGTTTACACAAAGAAGCTTTCACTTTTGAAGAAAGCTGTGCAGCCTGAATTCCTCAAAACATGTTCTGAATGGAGGGACTGAGGTTTTCCTGTGTGTTTGTTTGCATGTGAATAAACAGGAAGTCTATAAACCACTAAGGAAGAATTCCTTTGCAGGAAGTGAGTTTGGGAGCCAACTCAGGACCTCCCGGGCTTCACTGGCTCTTTTCTGCTTTTGTGCCACAGATGCTGGGAGGGGAGATGCTAACTAGAATGACCGATGTGGGGGCATGGTCAGAGCCCAGTAGTCTCTTTGCCCTTCAGTCTCTCTAGTAGAGGGACTATGCACCTCCACGCTATGGACATTTGGGGCTGGATAATTCTTTGTTGTGGGGGTTTCCCTGTGCCTCGCAGGGTGTTTAGCAGCACCCCTGGCCAATGTCCACCAAATACCAGGAACATCTCCCCCTCTGCTGACCAAAATGTCTGCAGAAGTTGATATGCCTTCAAGGATGAAATTGCTCCTGGTTGAGAACTAAACTGCAGCTCTTAAGAAACTTCCTGAAGGAAGCCTTTCACCTGCTTGAATGAGATCCATGTTCTTTAGCTTGACATTCAAAAGTCTTCATTCACCTGACTGCTCCCAGAAGCCTTATCCCACTGTTGTCTACTCTTTCTTTGACTCCAAAAAAATAGATCTGTCCAGAGTTCCCAGAGCATTTCTTTCACAGCTCTTTCATCTTATCATTCTACTTTCCTTGCGTATTCTTTTCTCTCCTCTCCAGCTACCCAAGGAAGATTTGAATAAATTGAAAGATACAATTTGCAAAGAAAAACTTGATATTGTACAGATATCAGATCTCCTTAAAATAATCTATAATTTAGTATCATCCCAGTAAAATGTCAAAACTGTTTTAGTAGGTGTACTAGCTTCTTCTAAACTTTTTTGTTTTAAATTTTATAGAGTAAAAATTTGTGCTTCACCAAAACCATCTGTATTAGTCCATTTTCAGGCTGCTGATAAAGACATACCCGAGACAGGCTAATTTATAAAGAAAAAGAGGTTTAATGTACTCACAGTTCCATGTAGCTGGGAAGGCCTCACAATCATGGTGGAAGGTGAAAGGTACTTCTTACATGGCAGGGGCAAGAGAGAAAATGAGAACCAAGTGAAAGAGGTTTCCCCTTACAAAGCCATCAGATCTTGTGAGACTTATTCACTACCACGAGAACAGCATGGGTGAAACCGCCCCCATGATTCAATTAACTCCCACTGGGTCCCTCCCACAGCATGTGGGAATTTTGGGAGCTAAAATTCAAGATGAGATTTGGGTGGGGACGCAGTTAAACCCTATCAATACTATAACAAAGCTAAAAGACGAAAATAATTAGCAATAGTATTATGAGACATGTGATCCAACAAAGGGTTAATTTTTATAATATAAAGAGTCTATGAATAAATAAGAATCAAATCAAATAGAAAAAAGCAACAGAAAATCAAATAGGATCCAATCAAATACAAAAATGTCAAGAACTCCAGAAAACAAGAAAGTAAATATCTGAGGTTTTCAAAGTTAATCTTATTATTAGAAACAAATGAAAACAAGTGTCCATTTTTATCAAAATGTCAAAGGTCAAAAGGTTATTAAAGCTTTTATGAATGTACAGAAGTAGTACACCCTTACACTGCTACAAATTAAAGGCAGAACAGTTTGCCAATAACTTTCAAAATCCTAAATGCACATATCGAGTTATTCCATGCCCAGGAATATATCCTACAGGTACACCCACATGAAATGTGCAAAGAAGGATGTGCAAAGATATTCACTGGAGTATTATTTAGTAATTAGTTAAGAGCAAAAAACCTGAAAGCCTTCAAATGTCCATCAACATGAGAAATAGTAAAGTGAATAATTGGGCAATTGACTGAACACTCTTTGGATGTGAAATGCAATGCAGCCAATTTATATGAGCTGAAATGGATTGGATTGAGTTTGTAGGTATATTAGGAGAGAAAACGTAAGTTGTAAAGCCATGTTCGTGGGGTGTGTCTGTGGGGGTGTGTGGCTGTGTTTGTCTCTGTGTGTGCACGTCTGTGCATAAGATACTTCTCTGGAAAATGACATGCAGAATTTGCTAAGTTAGCATCTGAAGGAGGAATGACTGGGACTTTAATAGGGAAGAAGGATTTGCTTTTCATTGCTTAATCTCAAATTTTAAAGAAATATATAAGATGTATGCATGTAATACTAGCTAAGATATATTATGTAATATGTAATATGTTACTTATGTAATATGTAAAATGTTACTTATGTAATAGGTTACATACTATATAATATGTAATGTATTTAATATGTAACACGTTACATAATACATTTAATATGTAAATACCATTAGGTTTTAAAATACATGTTTGACTTTTTAAAATTTAAAAATAAAACTTTTATCGTTAATATTGATAAGAAAGTCACCTTATTATCTGTCTTTACAGCACGTGTCGCTCATATCTCTCATTTATAATTGTCAAGTGACCTTTTGTGAGCTCAGGTGTAATTATCCACAAATCTCTATCAGCCAATTACATTGTTGAATGTTTTTAACTCCTTTGCTTTTGCTATGATACTGGTGTAGAGTTATAAAAATAGTAAGTTTTCAAATGATAGGGGCATGGACTATGATTCCTTATTAAACATAAATGTGTTAAATTCTGAAATGATCAAATACTTCACCGTATTAGGCATTTACAGATGGAAAATTGGAAGGGAAATTGTCAAGGGAAGAAAGAGAACATCAGAAAGGGAAGCCGACCAGGCAAGTTGGTTTGTGCCCTGTTATCTCAGCTGCTCGGGGGGCTGAGGCGGGAAGATTGCTTGAGCCCAGGACTTGAAGACCAGGCTGGGAACACAGTGAGACCTCATTTCAAAAAAAAGTAAAAAAAAAAAAAAAAAAGGAAGGCTTCCAATTACTCTGCAAATAAGTGGGCTCCGAGAAATGAGTCACCCAATTACCAACTAGTTAGGAGAACTGAGATCAGAACCAAGGTCTCAAAAAACAATGATAGCAGCAAAACAGTCTCTACCCTGACAAAGAACAAATATGAAAAATAATTTTACAAGAAAATTTGTGTATACTTGTAAGAGACTATCAGAAAAGTGAGCATCTTGTATTTCTGTGATCTCCTTCTGTTATTTCACATTCCCCAAACTTACCTGTGAGAAGAATTACCCAATTCTCTGAAAAGCATAGAAATCTAGAAAATTTACATATTTTTAAACAGGCAACTCAAGGAAATCTTATAATTAAGCCACCATACAGAACATTGCTTTATCTCATTTCACTCTCAAAACAAGCCACTGAGGTAAGTAAAACATAGACTCTTTATTCTTGTTTAACATATAAGGAGACTGAGGCTCACTGAGTTTAAGTGTCTTCCCCTTAATCGTAGAGTAACATCTCTGAACTGTAGCATTTCTCTTTTTAAAATATGTATTTATTTCTTTTGTAGTCTTACTTCCAATAATTGTTCACTTTCAGCAATTAGAAAGCAAAAATATTTTATGAATGCTAGAATATCCACATCTTAATTAAGTCTGCTATTGATAAGTGTACCACCGGATGAAACTCTATTCTTTAAGTACCAAGAAATGAAGGTTACTGAGGGTGGACATAAACCAGAACGTAGATGCTTACATAGATTCTACCCAACTCTTTCTGTTTTAGAAGAAAAACGCAGAATAAAAAGGAGAAGGGAGAATTTTGCAAGTTGGCAAGTAAATTCGGATTTGCCACGAAATCATTATTTTTTCTCCACTAGAAATCCTTTTCTAAGACAATGTGGGAGGAGGAAGTAGTTGCATGAATCATGCTGCCACTTGTCTTGAAAAGAAAGAAGTGAAAAATGATTTTCTTTTCTTTCCTTTTTTTTGAGACTTAGTCTCTCTCTGTCACCCAGGCAGGAGTGCAGTGGCACAATTTTGGCTCACTGCAATCTCCACCTCCCAGGTTCAAGCGATTCTTCTGCCTCAGCCTCCCACATACCTGGGACTACAAGTATGTACCACCATGCCCAGCTGATTTTTTGTATTTTTAGTAGAGATGGGGTTTCACCGTGTTAGCCAGGATGGTCTTGATCTCCTGACCTCGTGATCCTCCCGTCTCGGCCTTCCAAAGTGCTGGGATTATAGGCGAGCCACCGCGCCCGGCCTTTTTATGCTTTTAAACAGTTGTAAAACAAAACCACTACAACAAAAGAAGACAAGACAGAGACCATGTGGCTTGGGAAGCCTAAAACTGTTGCCATCAGATACCCTTCCTGCTTTAAATCATGTTGATGAGCATACTTCTTAATTTGGTTAAGCTTTCAGTCATTAAGTGTCTTGTTCAAGAAATCTCCAAATGCTGTATGAAAGGAAAGATGTTGACCTATATTTTCTACTAAAAGCTTTAAAGATTTCCTATTGGCATTTAAGTTCTTAAATCACTCTAAGTTTCATTTTGTGTATGACATAAGGTAGAGATGCAATTCTATGCTCCCTCACCACCATTGAATAATTACTTAATTTTAGCTCCATTTATTTGCCTTTGGTCTTTCATCCCCTTCTGTCATATATCAGCTTTCTGTATTGGCTCTATTGCATGACCTTCTGTCCCATCATTCAGCTTGTCTATCCCCTATCTCTGTCCCAGTATTGTACTTTGTTACTTAAGTTTCATAATAAGTTCTGAAATCTGGTAGGATAAAGTCCCCGTTCCTTATTTGTCTTATGCAGAAGCATCTCAAATATTCTTGGCCATGACTCCCCATTTTTATTTTCAAATGAGTTTGTCAAGGCCCATGAAAATCTCATTGGGGATTTCCACTGTAGTTGCATCCAACCTATAGTCTGTAAGCCTATCTAGAGACAATTGGCATCTTTATTGTATTAGGGTTCTCTAGAGGGACAGAACTAATAGATGATTATATATATATATATATATATATATATATATACA
>NW_016819176.1:17355-62527 GCF_001698545.2 Rhinopithecus bieti | reverse complement strand
TTTTTTTTGAGATGGAGTCTTGGTTTGTAGCCCAGGCTGGAGTACAGTGGTGTGATCTTGGCTCACTGCAGCCTCTGCCTCCCAGGTCCTAGTTCAAGCAGTTCTCCTGCCTCAGCCTCCTAAGTAGCTGGGACTATAGACACGTGCCACCAAGCCCAGCTAATTTTTGTATTTTTAGTGGAGACAGGGTTTCACCATATTGGCCAGGCTGGTCTTGATCTCCTGACCTTGTGATCCCCCCGCCTCCGCCTCCCAAAGTTCTGGGATTACAGGCGTAAGCCGCTACACCTGGCCCAATCAGAGCTCTTACACATTGTTGGTGAGGAAGTAAATGGGTTCAACCACTTTGGAGAACAACTTGGCATTATCCTATAGAACTGAACTTTCATGTATGCAAGGACTCAACCATTCCACTCCTAGGTGTACAGCAAAGAGAAACTCTTGCACATGTAAATCAGAAGATAATGTGCAAAAATGTTCATAGCTGCACTGCCTGTAGTCATTAAAAAAAATAAAACATCAAAACGCCCTTTGTATTAATTTCCTATTGTTGGTATAACAAATGACCACAAACCTGGTTACTCAATACAACACAAACGTGTTAACTTACAGTTCTAGAAGTCCAAAGGGGATCTCACTTGGCTAATATCAAGGTGTTGGCAGAGCCAAGTGTGAAGGCTCCATGGGAGAGAATCTGTTTCCTCTCTTTTTCTGACTTGTAGAGGCCACCCATGTCCCTCAGCTCAGGGCCACTTCCATCTTTAAAACCAGCAATGGCTGGTCCTGTCTTGGTCATCCTGCATCCCTCTGACACAGATGCTTCTGCCTTCCTCTTTCACGATGGCTCTTATAATTACATTGGGCCCACTTGGATGATCCAGAATGATTAACCCATTCCAAGGTCAGCTGATTATCAACGTTAATTCCCTCTGCAATGTTAATTCCTCTTCGAAATGCACTGGCCTACATGCTGGATTTTCCCAGCTCACATATTCCCAGGCTCCAGGGACAAGGACATGGCTTCTTCAGAGGAGCTGTCAATTCCACTTTTCCACATCCATGAGAAGAGAATGTATAGATACATTTTGTGGATACGATAGAATATTATACAGTAATAAAAACAATGATATGTAGCTAAATGCAACAATATGAATTCCTCTTCATAACATAATGTTACAGAGGAAAGAAGAAGCAAGTTCTCAAACTATATAAAGCATGACATCTTTTTTAGTTAGCCCCAAAACAGCAAGAATTAAATAATGTGGTTTACTCCCAATCAACACTACCCCATCTCAGTCATTGACTTCACCGCTAGCCACCTAGTTGCTTAGGCCCAGGTCCTGGGGCTCGGCTAACACACATTCCAGTGAATCAGTAAATCTATTCCAAAATACATCCTGAGTTTGACCACTTTCTCATTTCTGCTGCTGTATGCTTAGTTCAATCTGCCATGGTCATTTGTCACATGAATTAACCCAGTAGCTCCTTCGTTTATTTTTCTGCTTCCACTCTTGACCCTTATAACAATCCACCCTTTACAGAGTGACCTTTCTAATGCGTAAGTTGGATTACAGCATTGCACTGTTTAAACCTTTTAATGAGTTCCAATTATATCCAGCATAAAATCCAAAATCCTTTGCAAGGCCTACAAGGCCCTGTGAATCCTGCCCCTACCTGCCCATCGCAACTCACGCTAAGCCACCTGCTTTACTCTTCCCAGACACACTGGCTCCCTGTTTCTTCCCCAAACAAGCTCTTTCCATCTTGGGGCCCTCACACTCTTCAACCACATACCTCTCTTCACATCTTCAGGTGGCTGCCTTCTCAATTCAGATGGCAGCTTCTCAGGGACCCTTCTGTAACATCTTTAAAGCATCAATTCCAGTTACTCTTTAGAATATCATTTCATTTCTTAAAAATAATTTGTGCATTTGTTCATGTGTGTCCCATGGTGAATAAAAGAGTAGACTCGGGAGTAAGTCTAACTGTGTGACATTGGATGCCTTCAGTTAAACTTGCTGAGCCTCAATTTCCTTATCTATAAAACGGGGGAAATAACAGCATGCATCTCATGGGGTCATTATGAGAATTGAATGAGTCGATATTTAGAAAGTACTTAGAGTCCTGCACCCAGTAAGAAGCCCTGTGAGTGCTGACTGTTCATCATTGTCTGCCTTTCCTTCGTAGGATGCAAGGTATTCTTCATAGGAGTTGTGTAGCCTAGAGAGTGGTGAGCACTTCCGTGAACATCTGCTGCCTGCCTGCCCCTCTGAAGTGCAGTGATTTTATTTGTAGATTAGCTCCTTTAGTGATGGAGTCGATGCAAAGTTCAAAGATGCACTAAACTTATACAATATAACTAGAAATATATCAAAATGATAACACCAGTTGAATTACGGAGTTGTTACCTACACAGAACATGTTTGCAGGCAGATAATTTTGTTCTTCTGTATTTATTAAAACAATTATGAGTAAATAAAATTTCAGAACTTTGAAAATTAAAAAAAATCAATATAACATTTTATAAAATGATATCCTAAAAGTATAAATTTCTTTGTTATGTGAATGCATGCAGTTTTGGTTCTGTTTTATTATGCTTTGTGTTGAGTCATTTCCAAATTGCAGATGACCTAGTTTCAAAAATGGAACCGGACAAATAATTTCTGTAAGAATCCCTGTGGAGATGAGCTTCTGTGGTTTTTATTTAAGACATGTTAAAAGCCAAAAGACATGTTCCAGAAGACAAATAGAACATAACTTTGGCCTGGAGACAAAATATAATATTTACCAAAGAGACCAAATTATGTGCAAGTGTGTGCGAATCCTTTGTCCCAAGAGCTTCCATTTATGGTTAATTTCCATTCACAGGAATTTTCCGCATAGGATTCTCCCCTGAAATGATGCCATTGTAAACTAATTCAGAGTGGGTGCATCCTTAGAGAGCCTCAGGGTCTCAGAGTTATCACTAGAAAATTTGGTTAGGAAAAACACATCATATGGGCCCTCTGGGAGTTATCATCTGGATGAAACTCAGCTCAGATGAAATTTAGGGAAGCTTTAGAAAGAAAAACTATCCTAAAATGGCTAGGTAAGGGAAGATGTATTCATTTATTCATTCAACTAATATTGAACCCTTACAAAGTGCTAACTCAGCACTGTGCTGGGCACATGGCCTCCATCAGTGAACAAAACCTAGAATGATCCCTGTCTTATGGGGCTTCCATTCACATGGGAGGTAGAGGGGAGATCCGTGATAAATAAATGAGATAATTCTGGGGGTGATAGGTGCCTTGAAGAAGGAATCAGCTGGGTGAGAGTGACAAGAGAGAGACATGAGTCTAGAAAGTGCACTCAAGGAAGCCCCTTTGACAGAGTCGTCATCTTCACTGGTAGACCCTAATCAATATTCCTAATTAATAGAAGAAGCAGAAGCCTGAATCCCTGAGGAAGGAGTAGAGCAGATATCCAGGGGAAAAACATTCGGGCCGAGAGGAGAACAAGAGGGAGCTTCGTGGGGATGGTCAATGATCACGTGATGTAAGTACATCCTTGCTCCCCCAAATCACACCCTCTAATAACACAACCGCAATCGTATCTTTTGTCAGCTCCCAGATGTGCAAATTGCTTATGAATGAATAGGATGAGCAGGAGAAGGTGCACGGTGGAGGAATGAGGTCAGCAAGACAGTTGCAGTAAGATTGTGGAAAGCCTCGAAGGCTGGTGAAAAGGGCTGTGGATTTTATTCACTCTGAGATGGGGAGCCCGTGGAACATATTCAGTGATGGTTTCTGGCTCATGTTTATTTTAAGTTTAAATGTTTTTAGTATTAACTCTGGAGGTGTGTGAAGAATAAAATGAGAGAGAGAGGTGGAAGCAAGGAGACCATTTGGATATTGCAATAATTTATTGATAGCTGATGGTGGCTACTATAAGGATATAGCGATTATAGAGAGAATTATTCGCCTTCTGGATACATTAAAAGAGAGAGCCAACAAGATGTCCTGGTTGGATGGATGTGGGATATGAGAGAAAGAAAAAAGCAGCACAATATCAAGGTTTTTAGCCTGAGTAAATGGAAGAATGGAGTTACTGTTTTCTGAGTTGGGGAAGATCAGATGGGAAACAGACACTTGGGAGATTATTCAAGAATTCAGAGATGCACATGCTAAGTCTGAGATGTCTATTAGACGTACAAGTGCAGATGCCTAGTGGATAGCTTGCTATGCGAGTCTAGAGTTCAGTGCGGAGGTCTCAACTGGGGAGGTAAAGTTGAAAGTTACCGATCTGTAGATGGTATTGGAGGCTGAGGGACGGAGTAACATCAGCTGAGTAATGAGTGTAAAGATAAGTTATCTGAGGACTGAGCCCAGGGCCAGAGAAAGGATGATGAGGAACCAGCACAGGATGCTGAGACAGAGTAGGTACAGAGCTAAGGGGTCAAAAGCAGGATGCTGAGACAGAGTAGGTACAGAGCTAAGGGGTCAAAAGCAGGATGCTGAGACAGAGTAGGTACAGAGCTAAAGGGTCAAAAACTACTCCCCACAATAGCCAGGCCAAAAGACTATTAGGGAAGAGAGGGAGAGATCACTTCTGCTGAGGATAGTTGAACAGGCTGAGATCTCAGAGTATCTGAACTTTGGATCTGGCACATGAAGGCAGTTGTGGAATCTGACAAGAACATTGTCCATGGACTGGTGTAGATGTAGAAGAAAAGGCAGGGAAGATGGAGTTGGGGAAGGACTTGCAGACACTACTTACAGACTACTCTCCTTTTGATTGTTGCTGTAAGGGGGAACAGAGAAGTGGGGTGGTGGCTAGGAATGGATGTGGGAAAGAGTTATTTTAATTACAGAATCTTTGTATGTTGTTGATGATAATGATCTAGTAGTAGGAAAAATGATGATGGCAAGAAATAGAAGGAATAATTACACAAGTAATGCCCTTGGGCAATCTCGCATGTAGGCCAGGCGTGATGGCTCATGCTTGTAATCCCAGCACTTTGGGAGGCTGAGGCGGGTGGATCACCTGAGCCAAGGAGTTCGAGACCAGCCTGGCCAATGTGGCAAAACCCTGTCTTTACTAAAAATACAAAAATTAGGTGGGTGTGGTGACACACACCTGTAATTCCAGCTACTCGGGAGGCTGAGGCAGGAGAATCACTTGAACCTGGGAGGTGGAGGTTGCAGTGAACTGAGATCATGCCACTGCACTCCAGCCTGGGTAACAGAGCAAGGCTCCCTCTAAAAAATAAATAAATAAATAAATAAATAAATAAATAAAATAAAGAAAACAAATCCTATGTGTAGCTGGAGTGCAGGTGAAGGAGTTTGTGGGAACATGGACAGATAACTCCACTGTAACAGGCAGAGACATAGCACACATGTGTAAAAGATTTGATGGCAAAAGCTGGCCTTGCTGGGCAGACAAGATCTAGTTTTTTCAGTGGTTTGCAATTCCAGCTACATATTAAAATCACACGGTGGACCGGGCGTGGTGGCTCACGCCTGTAATCCCAGCACTTTTGGAGGCCGAGGCAGGTGGATCACGACCTCAGGAGATCAAGACCATCCTGGATAACACAGTGAAACCCTGTCTCTACTAAAAAAAATACAAAAAAATTAGCTGGGCGTGGTGGCAGGCACCTGTAGTCCCAGCTACTTGGGAGGCTGAGGCAGGAGAATGGCGTGAACCCGGGAGGTGGAGCTTGCAGTGAGCCGAGATGGCGCCACTGCACTCCAGCCTGGGAGACAGAATGAGACTCCCTCTCAAAAATAAATAAATAAATAAAATCACATGGTGACATTAAAAAATACCAATGAGAAATGCAAATTAAACTACAATAAGACACACCTGTGTGTATGGATAAAATGAAAAAATACTGACAATACCAAGTTCCGATGAAGATTTGGAATGACTAGGGTGGCCGCACATGGTTACTGGGATTGCAAAACGATGCAGCCACTTTGGGAAACAGTTTGGTAGTTTCTTACCATGTGGCCAAACAATTTCACCCTACAGTATGGACCTGAGAGTTCTATTATAAATAACTAAAGACCAGAAGCAATCCAAATGTTCTTCCACAATCAGCACTGCTGGCTTAGTGGTATCATGGGAGAGTCTCAAAAGTCCTTCAGCAGACAAATGGATAAACAAACTGGCGCATACGCACAAAAGAACAGTACTTGGCAGTGGAAAGGAACAAACTCTTGATCCACACAGCAGCTTGGAGTGATCTCAAGTACATTACGTTGAGTGCAAGAATCCAGTCTCAGAATGCCGAACGCTTCATGATTCTATTTACATCCCATTGCCAATAGACAAAATTACAGTGATGGAGAGCAGACCAGTGGCCGCCCAGGGTTGCAGTGGAACTGAATATTTCACTATGAAGAGGTAGCTTGAGAGGGTAACTTGGGATGAGGGAACTGTTCTGCATTCATATATTAAAACTCAAACAATTGTATCTCAATTAAAAAGGCAATTTTAGGCCAGGCGCGGTGGCTCATGCTTATAATTCTAGCACTTTGGGAGGTCAAGGTGGGCAGATTGCCTGAGTTCAGGAGTTTGAGACTACCCTGGACAACATGGTAAAACCCTATCTCTACTAAAATACAAAAATTAGCTTGGCAAGGTGGCAGGCACCTGTAGTCTCAGTTACCCTGGAGGCTGAGGCACAAGAATCTCTTGAACTCAGGAGGTGGAGGTTACAGTGAGCCAAAATTGTGCCACTGCACACCAGCATGGGTGACAGAGCAAGACCCTGTCTCGAAAAAAAATCGGTAGATTCTGAGTAGAGCAGATGAACCTCTGTAATGTGGTTGAGTGGGCCTCTTCTAATTAGTTGAAGGCCTTAAGAATGAAAGACTGATCTCCGAGAAAGAGAAAAACCCTGCCAGCTGACTGCTTTTGGATTGAAGCTGCAATATTATCTTTTTCCCAGGTCTCCAGCTTGGCAGCCTATGCTGAAGATTTTAGATTTGCCAGCTTCCACAAACATGTGAGCCAGCCTGGGCATGCTGGCTTAAGCCTATAATCCCAGCACTTTGGGAGGCCGAGGCGGGAGGATCACTTGAGCCCAGGAGTTTGAGACCAGCCTGGATAATGTAGGGAGACTTTGTCTCTATTAAAAAAAAAAAAAAATGCTTACTGATAGCAAGTACCCTGGGGAGCATGTGGTGGGCAGACTCCAATTTTGGTGAAGGTGGCAATGGAGACATCCCCTTCCCCATTTCCAGGGCTGCCCTGAGATGGAGGGTCCCCTCTGCTGCCTGGCTGGCCCAGCCAGGGTTCTGGCTGTTCTGGAGATCCTGCACATCTGTGAGTCTTGACTCAAACCCCTTGTTCGAAACGTTTTTTCTTTTTACTTTTTCTTTTTTCTTTTTTTTTTTTTTTGAGACGGAGTCTCGCTCTGTCGCCCAGGCTGGAGTGCAGTGGCCGGATCTTGGCTCACTGCAAGCTCCGCCTCTCAGGTTCACGCCATTCTCCTGCCTCAGCCTCCCCAGTAGGTGGGACGAAACGTTTTAAAAATACCCACGCTTAAACTCTACCCAGCCCCAGCCCCCGCCCCCAAATCCTTACTCAATTATTGGGGAGGGGAGGAAGATGGATTTTTTTTATATATTTTTCATTTTTAAAGTGCTTTACAGGCAGTTATAATAGGCAGCCAAAGATAAAAGGCATGAGTTCAATCAAGACAGCGAAGGCACAATTCAGGAAGAGTTTTAGATTAAGTGGTATTTTCCTGATGAATGACAGCAAGCTGCAGAGAGCATTGCGCCAGACTGGCAGGGTGTGCAGGCCCTCTGGGCATGGGGGTCTGCAGACTGACCCTCACTGGGCACGAAAAGACTAGCCCTGGTGGTCTTCTGGAGGATTGTGGCAGTGAGGCTATGAGGGTTGGGGAAGGGCCAGAGGTCTTGACTGAAGCACTAGAACTTTATGGATCTTCCCTAAGCTGCTCTAACAGTTACGTGGTCAACAAGGGAGTGCAGGGAGGTGGTGGGTGCTCACTGTTGGAACAACCAACAAAGGATGTGAGACAAGGGGAATATCCCACCCATTTCCTCTGGCAATGGGAGAGGGAAGTGGGGTTATGGAAAGATCCTTTCTATGTGGTCATCCCCAACAAGGTTAAATTTACATGCTGAATACATTTGCACATTTAAAGTACTTAAAGGAGTGCCTACAGCATAGGAAGAGCTTAATAAAGGCTAAGGAGAAAGTAAAAGAGATGTCTCTGAAAATGTCTTTCCTTTCTGGGTATCAGTGTAAGAATTTTTGTTTGTTTGTTTGTTTGTTTGTTTGTTTGTTTTTGAGGTGGTGTCTCACCCTGCTGCCCAGGTTGGAGTGCAGTGGCATGATCTTGGGTCACTGCAACCTCCGCCTCCCAGGTTCAAGCAATTCTTCTGCCTCAGCCTCCGGAGTAGCTGGGACTACAGGCGTGCGCCACTACGCCCGACTAATTTTTTTGTGTCTTTAATAGAGATGGGGTTTCACTATATTGGCCAGGCTCGTCTTGAACTCCTGACCTTGTGATACACAGGCCTCGGCCTCCCAAAGTGCTGGGATTACAGGTGTGAGTCACCGCACCTGGCCCTGTAAGGAATGTTTATGTCTTCAAAGAACTAATGTAGTTGACAAAGTCAGTGCATTTACCCATCCGATCTCTCTTTCTGCATCTCCTGGACCTGAGGTAGAGTCTGTGATTTGGCACATTCTTGAGATTGATGGCAAAAAGTTTCCTGCAAATACATTCTAGAAGACCCATGATCCAGAACCCATTTCCAGGGCTCTGCATAGCTGAAAACAGGCAGAATACGCGAGGAAATGCTCCAGGGAGCTCAGCTCCTTTTGGAGTCTTCAGAGTTTGGGATTTACTGGTCCAAAGGCTGCGTCTCTCTCTATCTCCTTTATTTCTTTTCCATAATTGATCCCAGCAGAATTCTGTGAGAGGAGTAGGAAGACAATATGTCTTCTGTTTACTCTGATGGGCCCCTCACACTTTGAAGTTTCTTGTTGAGTGCTACGAAGCAAGAGTGTATGTCTGCTTCGGAGATCATGTGGAACATGTATTGAGAACTCACTCCTTACTGTGTGTTGGGACCTGTGCTTGCTCTCATTCCTGTAATCTCATGATCTTTATGACAATCCTGTGAGGTAGGGTAGGGGAGTCATAGAGATTTTATAGACGAAGAAGCTTAAATTCAGAAAGCCGAGTCTTTCTGAATTTAAGGCCATGGAGTGAGTTGGTAGCCAAGCTGGGATTTGAATTACTCACTTCTCCAACAGATCTTTCTTCTCCCCCAAGTGCTGTGACCCACAGCTTTGTCCTGGAATACAGTAAGCCTCTGTGGCAGTAAATGTCCCTTGGTATCCCCTTAAGTGCTTGCTTCCTCTAGGAACGGGCTGTCCGGTGGGAAGTGAGATTATATTAGATCTGCTCTCAGCCATTCACATCAGTGGCCCCATTTGTTTCCCAAGACTCAACAGTCCCAAGGGTTTGGAAGCACAAAGAGGTGCCTCAGGACACCCACGTCCTCGCTCCCTAGACTGATTTGTGTCCAGGCGCCAGTGTCCTGACCCCTGGTGTATCTGCATTCCACATCTCCTTCTGTCTGTTGCAGGGATAGGAAGTGGGGAAATCATTGACCTTTGACTTAAGAGGAAACGCTGAGAGAATAACAAGCACATGCGAGATGACTGTTAATCAGATGATCGTGCCATCTCCAGATGGCTATCTCCATGCTGGGGACAAAGGAAGGGAGCCTGCCGGGCCAGTCTCTTTGTTGAGGTGTGGTTTCTCTGTGGCTCTTCTGTGAGTTCCTTGGTCTGAGTACCAAGAGGTTGTTGCTTCCTGGGATGTTTAAAAATCAATCAAATATGGAATTTTAACACGTAATTCATTCAGGCAGCCCAGGTGCCAAAGGCGGGGCTGAGAATTAGAACTGGGTTTCTTGACTCTTTATTCAGTGCTTTTTCTGATAACAGTATAAAGGACAATTTTTAGAAATTTCTATTTGGAAAGCAATGTGAAGTTTTCTAAATAACAGGTGGAGATACTGCCCCCTGGCTATGAAGTTCCCAAAGCTGGACCAAATTTGGAAGATGTAATTTCTTACACTGATACAAAGAAATAAAAATGTCTTCAGAGATATAATCCCTTTTATTTCCTCCCTAACCTTTATAACGTCTTATGGTGGGCTGGGCACTGCTTTAGCACTTTAAACTTGAGTTCAGGCATTTAATCATGTATGTAGCTTTAATCATGACCACACTAAAGACATTGCTGGAAAATCATAGCATTGGCTAACGCTCATGTCCATATGCTGACAGAAGTGTTTTGCACATGTTACTTTATTTAACCAAAACTCTTCCTCCGAGCTCTGGACCCAGATCACCACCCACCACTTCAATATCTCCTGTTGAGTGTCTCAACAACACATCGAGTTCAACGTGTCCTAACAGAAGTTTGTGCTGCCTTGCCCCGTCCCAGACTCTCCCAGTGTCCCCTATGGCAGTGAACAGCATCTATTAATACCTAGACTGAGGAGTTACCCTTGACTCCTCCCTCTCCCTAGCACCCCATTTCTGATCCATCACCAAATTCTGTGGATTTTATGGAATCCTATGTTTCTCTCAGGCCTATCCACACTTCTCTACCTTACTACCCTATTCCAAAATACCATCATTTTCATGCTTAGATTTTGACAGAAGCCTCCTAATTGGTCTACCCATATCTGCCTTGCACTCCTTGAATTCCAAATTGCATCGAAGATAATCTCCTTAATAAGACAAATATTAACATATTCTCTTTTTAAACACACATTAACAAGTCCCCACTGCTCTTAGGATAAAGACAAAACTCAGTTTGGTGAGGAGGGCTCTGTATGGGGCTGCTGCCTCCGCCACCCCCTTGGTTTCTATGGCATTCTCCTGCCTCTGCAGCTCTCCTGCCTCTCTCAGCATTCTTTTACTCTTGTTCCATATAATAGTCCCAACAGCCACAGGACCTTTGCACACACTGCTTCCCCTTATCTAGTTAAATCCCTTGTCATTCATATCTCAGCCTTCCCTAGCTTTTAAGGTTAATGAAAATCTCTCCCATTCTATCTTTTCAAAGCATTGTGGACCTCTCACTTATAAGATTTGTCATAATTATTATTTTTATTCATGTGATTCATATCCTTTTTCCATAAGGGCAAGTGCATTTATAATTGCTCAAAATTGTATTCCCAGTGCCAAGAATAGTACCTAACCTATAGTAGACACTCATTTTATAGGTGTTATCTGATAGACGAATGAAATGAATAAACAGATTTGCCCAGCATGGTAGAAATCTTGTTATGCTGTCACTTCTATTTCAGTAAATTCTATGCTGATCATAGAAAACCTTCTACATGTAATGGAGTCACAAACTCAAATGCTCCCAAGGTCAGGCAGGTACTGAAAATGAGAGGATAGCCCCCATTTAAAGGGGGCAATCGTGGGGAATGAAAGGCTCAGATTTTTCAAGAGAAACTGTATATGTGAATTTTTTTCTCAAACATTTCTTGTGGATTGAAAGAACATTGGAGTGGTCAGAAAGATGAAGAAATGGAATAGGGAAATTTTGTTAAATGTTGCTTACAAGGTATAGTGGGTTGATTAATGTCTCCCAAAAGTTCACGTCTACCCAGAAACTCAGGATGTGACCTTATTTGAAAATAGGGCCTTTGTAGAAGTAATTAGTTAAAGATTGAGGTGAGATCATATTGGATTACGGTGGGCCGAAATCCAGTGACTGCTCTTCCCATGAGAAAAGGTGAGGACACAGAGAGCTTTATAAAGAAGTCCGTGTGAAGAGAGGCAGAGATTGGAGAGATGCTTCCACAAGCCAAGTGTAAACCAGAAAACTAACAGCAGATTTTTTAAAACTAGGACTGAATGTTAGTTGGATAAGACTTGGATACATGAGAGTCATTAGAAGCCTTTGCTGGTGGCATGGTGGCATTCCAGAGGAGAGGTTTGAAAAGTGAAGAGTGAGTGAGAAAGTGAAAGTCATTGTCTATTCCTGCCCTGACCCACCCATCCCCCCACACACCAATTCCTGCTGTGAAAAGAGGCTTCCTGGTAAACCTGATGCCCTGGGGGTGTTGCCTGCCTGCAACCTGCCTGCAGGTCTGTCTGAAACACACAGAGATGAGGGACTTCCAGTCCTTGGCCATCTCCCTAGGAACACGTGAGACAGGCTGGGCGCAGGACCAAGGAGAAGTTTGGCTCTGCTCAGGGAAAATCACATGACTCAGGTGAGAGAAGTGAAAGAACCTGGTAGCAGGAGGAGTTGGGGGAGCTGGGGACAGAGAGCAGCTGGGGAAACAAATGTGACTGTGGAGGCAGTGCCAGCCAGCATACAGCCAGAGAGCCCTAGGCACGGTCCTGATAGATGTCAAGGTCAGGCAGGGTTCAGAAAAGCACGTCAGGAGGCCCAGTCAGCCAGCAGGGAAGCTGGCAAAGATTCCAAGCAGTGGCGATAAGAGAGGAGTCATGTGGATGTACCTTGCCGTTCTAAGGTACCTATTCTCGGCTGGACTCTGGTAGCGGAGACGTGTGGACCGGGATGTGCTGCCTTTAGAAAGGAGTCTGGATCTAAGGAGACAGTGCTGGAGGAAGTCACCACTGCCCCAGGGGACCCCTGCGGTCAACTGATGGAGCAGCAATGGGAGTTTATAGGCTGTACAAATGACACTGCCAGCCATCAGAGATGGTGGAGCTCGGTGGAACATTACTGCTTTCCATCCCTTCGCCTGGATGTCCCTGGTAAAGCTTAGGACCCAAGGATCAACATGATTGGCCAAACTTAAAGCAGTCATTCCAGCACTGGATGCTTTTAACAAGGTCTCTATCTTGCCCTAAGCCTTAACCTCTCTTGGATAAAATTTGTGCTTATGTTGGACAGTGTGACTCAAGTGTCTGGGCCTCAGCTGGGGTGGTTGGACCCCTCTTTCCTTCCTTGGGATTTCTTATAGACAGGGAGCCTCTCCCAGGCCTCTTTGCAACTTGGTGGTCTCAGGTTTCAAAAGGGTAAAGGTGGAAGTTGCAAGGTCTCTAAAGGCCTTTCCCTGACTTGTGCAATTTTGAGCCTCTCCCTCTGTGGGATTTCTTATACTCAGAGGCTACCCAGAACCTTTTCAGAGTTTAGTGCTCTCAGATTTCAAAAGGGTAAAGATGGAAGCTGCAAGATCTCTTGAGGCCTTGCCCTGGTACTCACACAATGTCACCTCCCCACTTTCTATTGGTTAAAGCAAGTCATAGCCTGGTTTCAAAGGGTGGACAGAAATTGACCCAATTTTGATGGGAGGAGCTACAAAGAAACTGTGACCATTTGTCATCTACTACACCAAGCCACTGTGTTCCTGGACTCAAAATCAGATGCAGAATGATGTAAAAATCATGAGAAAATTGCTGAAGTTAATTCACCACGTATATCACAGTATATAAAGTATGCAGTATATTAACTATATAGTATATTAACTATACAGTATAACACAGTATATTAACTAGTTCCTGCTACCCAGACCCTGGCTGCCCTTTTCTGTGCTTTCCAACCCTGTTTCTTTGGCTTCTCCTTGGATTCTGTGAACTCTACTATATCTTTATTGACTTGGATAGATTGGTTCTGTTGCCTACATTTAGTGAACCCTAGTATAAATTCTCCTTCATGGGAGTACTGTAGGGATCAAATGAGATAATGTAAATAAGGCATTTAGTAGGGTCTAAGTCCATAAAAAGCACTTAAGACATTTAGTTATTATAATTAAATTAAAGTGCTTTGAACTTTGGAAGGGTGACTAGAAAGAAAGGTATAAGTAAAGAAGTATGACATTAAAAAGAGTCTTGATCAATGCCAGGCACGGTGGCTGACACCTGTAATCTCAGCACTTTAGGAGGCTGAGGGGGGTGGATCACTTGAGGGCAGGAGTTCAAGACCAGCCTGGCCAATACAGCAAAACCCCGTCTCTACTAAAAATTAAAAAAAAGTTAGCCAAGGATGTAGTCCCAGCTACTCAGGAGGCTGAGGCACAAGAATTGCTTGAGCCTGGGAGGCAGAGGTTGCAGTGAGCCAAGATCTTGCCGCTGTACTCCAGCCTGTGTGACAGAGCAAGGAAAAAAAAAATGTCTTGCTCTGTCTCCCAGGGACACTATGAGCATTGGTGATGACACTGTGTCTGGCACCACATGCGGGCCAGGACTCTTTTTTTTTTTTTTTGAGACGAAGTCTTGCTCTGTTGCCCAGACTGGAGTGCAGTGGTGTGATCTCGGCTCACTGCAACCTCTGCCGTCCGGGTTCAAGAGATTCTCCTGCCTCGGCCTCCCTAGTAGCTAGGATTACAGGTCCGTGCTACCAGGCCCGGCTAATTTTTGTATTTTTAGTAGAGACGGGGTTTCAGCATCTTGGTCAGGCTGATCTTGAACTCCTGACCTTGTGATCCGCCCATCTTGGCCTCTCAAAGTGCTGGGATTACAGGTGTGAGCCACTGTGCCCACCAGGACTCTTTTTTATTACTTCTACAGACCGGCACAAAAAGCCTCAGCCCAGTCATTGGGAGGCTTTACTGTTATTTTTATGTGATTTCATAGTAAATTTACTCTCTAGAAAAGAGAATAAGTGTTTGCCAAGAGACTGCCACTTTCTGTATCACAGTTTCTTCAGAGGGCTAAAAAAGGCATTAAAGCAAGAACATATTAACAATAGTGATCCAGACCAGGTATGCTGTTCTTGTTCCCCTGCCAATGAGATTACATTCTCTGGCAGATTCACTCTTTGGGAGATCTGGTCTTTAAAAATCTGAAACAGAATCAGTAACATGGGAATGTAGTATACGATTATTAAAATAGCATCTCAACATCAGTGGGGAAAAGTACTACTCAATGAGTGACAATTGTGGGAATTATTTAGGGGTAAATGCCTCAACCACTAACTCCTCATAAATCCAATATTAAAATATTTTTTAAAAAGATTAATTAAAGGACTAGAGGAAAATACGGAAGAATTATTTTTTATGTCTTTGTGGTGGAAAAGCCTTTCTCAATATGACTCAAAATCAGTAAGACCTAAAAGATTGATAAAGTTGGCAACATATAAATTTAAAGAGTTGTTCATAATAAAACACACACACGTACATGCCATAACCAAAGCCAATTGATAAATGATAAACTGAGAACAAATATTTTACAAACCATATCTCGGACACAAGGTTAATCTCCCTAATACGCAAAATATCTCTAAAAATCAATAGGAAAAAACAACCTAATGGAAAAGTGAGAGACAATTTAGAAAAAAGGAAATAATAAATAATTCCTACACATTGTCCATTTGGGAATAAACTTGCTAAACACACATATGGAAACACGCACAACTTAAAACTATGCTGCGATAGCATTTTCACCTCTCAAATTGGTAAAATCTTCAGGATTTGATAACACTCATAGTTGGCAAGGCTGTGAGGAGGAAATTGGTATTTTCAGACATTTCTGTTGGGAGGGTGAATTAGCACAACTCTGTCAGAGGCCAATTTGTCAATAAATACTAAAATTGTAAATACATATGCTTTCTGCCTGGGAATTATAGTTTTAGGAATTTCTATTACAAATACACTCACATACATATGAAGTAACTTGTAACAACAAAGTTAAGAAGTAATTTAAATTTCCATCAATAGGGGACTGTTAAATTATGGAATATGTATATATACACAATGGAACTCATTCAGTGGTTAAAAAAAGAAGCAGAAGAAAAGGAAATGAGAAAACTTTCTATGTACTGATGTAGAAGTTCCTCTAAGATTTCAAGGGAGTAAGTATGGAACAACGGGCATAGTGTGACATCATTTGTGGTTAAAAGGCGGAAACGCAGGGGATAATGTATTTTGAAATGGACAAATGCCTTTGCCTTCTATATTTATCCAAAAGATCTGAGAGCTCACAAAAAACAACCAAAAAAACCTAGTAACAGGAGGCGGTGGGAATTTGGAAGATGGGGAAGGGACATCTTTTACCGTTATTTTTGCTTCTCCAACTTCTTGAATGTATTGTTTAGCTAAGAAATAGTAAACATTTTGAAATTAAACAAGAAAACAAATTAGGTTATTGTCTTTTAAGGAAGACTCAGGAATTCCAGTCCTACCATGTATTGAAGCTCTAATGAGAATAATTATGACTCTTACAGTGTAAGCCTATACATTTTACAAAGTATCTTCTTCTCCTCCATGATAGCTCTAAACTGCACGATTGCTCCCTTAATTCTTTTTTTTTTTTTTTTTTTTTTTTGAGACGGAGTCTCCCTTTCCCCCTGCCGCCAGTGCAGTGGCGCTATCTCAGCTTACTGCAAGCTCTGCCTCCCAGGATCATGCCATTCTCCTGCCTCAGCCTCCTGAGTAGCTGGGACTACAGGTGCCCGCCACTGCGCCCGGCTAATTTTTTTGTATTTTTAGTAGAGACGGGGTTTCACCGTGTTAGCCAGGATGGTCTCGATCTCCTGACCTTTTGATCCGCCTGCCTTGGCCTCCCAAAGTGCTGGGATTACAGGCGTAAGCCACCGCGCCCGGCCACTCCCTTAATTCTTAAAATGACTTATGAAGTTGGTTTTGTTATCCCCATTTAGTAGCTGAGAAAATTGAGCCTCTGAAGTTTGACAATCCCCAGATCTCACAGGCTGACACAGAGCTGAGGCATAAGCCGGGGTCTCCTGGCTCCAGGCTGACCTCCAACCCTGACGTGCTGCCACTGGGCGCTTGGCCTCAGCTGGTGGCTGGGTGGCTGTACTCTGTACATTCCCATTGCCCGGTGGAATATACAGTACATACTGATTCCCTGGGGTGATAACACAGCATCTCTCCCACTTATCCACGGGGGATGTGTTCCAAGACCTCCAGTGGAGGCCTGAAATCACAGATAGTACCATACCTGATTGTAATCAATGGGAACACATTTCTGTGCCTGTTTTCCATTCACAAATGTAATGCTTTTTCCACCTCAAGCACTTATCGTGTACTGTGGCAGTAACTTTTGCAGCAGCAAAACGAGCACAAATTTCTTTTTCCTTCTTCACAATTTCACAGATAGAAGATTCCTTCTTACCATAGATCTTAGCAACTTCAGCATGACGTTGTTTTTTTCTTTCCTTACTAAGTCGAGAACTTTCACCTTTTCTCTTAAAGGAAGGACTTTATGGCTTCCCTTTGGCAGATCCTCATTGTCAGCATCACTCCTCTTGTGTTTGGGGGCTATAACTGTGTAAAATAAGAGTTCCTTGAACACAGTGCTGTGGATACTGTGATGGTTGATCTGATAACTGAGGCAGCACCCCAGTGACTTACAGTGGTAGGTGTCTACAGTGTGGATCTGCTGAACAGAGGGATGATTTGCATCCTAGGTGGAACAAAGCAGGATGACACGAGGTTTCATCACAATGTAAAACTTAGAAATTGTTCATTTCTGTAATTTTCCGCTGATTTTTGTTTCTTTTGAGACGGAGTCTCGCTCTGTCGCCCAAGTTGGAGTGCAGTGGCGCGATCTCGGCTCACTGCAACCTCTGCCTTCTGGGTTCACGCCATTCTTCTGCCTCAGCCTCCTGAGTAGCTCGGACAACAGGCACCCACCACCATGCCCGGCTAATGTTTTGTATTTTTAGTAGAGACGAGGTTTCACAGTGTTAGCCAGGATGGTCTCAATTTCCTGACCTCATGATCCACCTGCCTCGGCCTCCTAAAGTGCTGGGATTACAGGCGTGAGCCACCGCGCCCAGCCCACTGAATATTTTTGGACTGCTGTTGGCCACTGGCCACTGGCAACTGAAACGTTTGAAAAGAAAACCTTGAATAAGGGGTGGGGAAACCACTGTACCGACATGTGTACCAGCCCTGTTCCAAACCAAGCCTCCTGGAGTCTCCTTCCTGTGCAGGAACATGATGTTGTTTCCCTGAACACAATACCGCTGTGATCTGTTAAACATCTGATTTCCCAAATGGACACTCCTAGCAGATGGCATCTGTGTCACCCAACTGAACCAACGATGGCACGCTGGAACAGTTCCATAATTTCTGCCATGGAGGGAAGCTGTGAAAGTTGAAAGTGAATGAGGTAGGATGGATGGGGAAAGGCAGCGGGCAGGTAGTGGGAAACTCAGTCCCTGCAGGGAGGATCCCAGATGACTCACAGAGTGTTAGTTCTACCATAGCAGGAACTTTGGAGATGGCATAATCCCCTCATTTTACAGATAGTAATAGGAATCTATTAGAATAATGAGGAGATATAAGGCTTACATGCTAGGCACAGTTTAAAGTGGTTCACATTAGTAACTCATTGAATTCTCATACCAACCTTGTGAAATAGACACTATTGGAAATCTCCTTTTCATGGACCGATAAACAGAGGCACAGAGAGTTTAAGCAACTCACTGAAGGTCACACAGCCAGTAAGTGGTAGAGCAGGCTTTTAGAATCCAGATAGACTAATTCTGAGTTCATGCTCTCAACCGTTCAACTCTGTGGTAAAAGTGATTTGTCCAACTCAACTAGTGAGTGAGCCAAACTGGGTCTAGAACATACAAATCTTGAGGACATCCAGTGTAGACACACAATAGGGACTGTGTGGAAAGGACAGCCACAAATGACAGAATTAGAAAGATGTATCAGGAAGGAAGGAAGGAGGGCAGGAAAGGGAAGGGAAGGAGGAAGAATCATTTTCCTTGTCCCAGGGTGTATGATCCTCCTTCCCACTGGCCTCTCATCCATCTGCAGACGAACAGCTCTGCTGTTGACATGCTGGTTTGCTGCAGGATGCTTTACACAGGAAAGTGACGTCATCTGATCACTTTGGCCAAGTTTCACCAGATGGATTATGTTGTCTTCACTACTTGCCTTCTGTGTTCTCTTGTCAATTAAGGGTAAATCGTCTTGGTTAACAAAACTATACTCCTGTGTTTTTGGAATAATCATTATAAACAAGAACAATTTGTTGAGCTGTTTAAATACATTATCTCATTTGATCATCCTAGAAAACACTGATGTATATATTATTATTCCCATTTTGGAGATGAAAATATTGAGTCTCAGGTAGCTTAAGTAATTTGCTCAAAATTACATAACTCATAAGCAGAAGGACTGAGATTTGAACCACGATTATTTCATTCTAAAGCTAGTCTTTAGTATGGTGATGTATTGTTTCCGCAGAGTGTATATGGAATCCTCTAGATAATTTCATATGGTGAAAACATTCAAGTGCTGGCTGGGTGTGGTGGCTCATGCCTATAATCCCAGCACTTTGGGAGGCCGAAATGGGCGTATCACCTGAGGTCAGCAGTTCGAGATCAGCCTAGCCAACATGGTGAAACCCCGTCTCTACTAAAAATACAAAAATTAGCCATGTCTGTAATCCCAGCTACTCAGAAGGCTGACGCAGGAGAATCGCTTAAACCTGGGAGACAGAGGTTGCAGTGAACTGAGCTTGTGCCACTGCACTCCAACCTGGGCTATGGAGTGAGACTCTGTCTCAAAAAAAAAAAATATATATATATATATACTCAAGTCCTAACATCGTTATATTAACCAATTTGAGCAAATAATCTACAAGCCTCTGTTTTCAGATGGCAGAGAGGTGGCCTCTTTTCCATCCCCTCTCTATTCCCAGCAGGTCGGAGACTGACTTTGACCAGATCACAGTGAGGTAACTGTGTACTTGCATAAAGAACTGACCCAGAAGCAAGCCATTTGAGAATAATTTAGCACTACATTCTAGGCCAAGAGAAAATAACTCAAGATAAGAATATAACCCCCAAAGGGGAATAGATTTCTTGTTGGCAGAACTCTATATGCTTCCCAGTTCTGCAGCAACAGCAGATTTCTCCAAGTTACTGAGTTCAGAGGATGTATTTTGTTTAAACAAACAACAGCAAAGAAAGCTCAAGAGAGAGCTTGTTTTTTCTTTTGTACTAAGCAACATATATTTTTTGAATGCCTATTAAACATTCCATCATCTGGCATGGGGCTCTCCACATGTTCTTTCCCCTGTGGGGCTCTTACAACCCATCTCAGGGAACCCACAGCCTTCCCTGAAATATGGCTCATTTCACTAGTAGGTCAGCAAATGTGGCAAATTGGCAAATTGTCTATTCGAAATTGACCTTGCATTTCTCAATACTCTTTCCTGGGCAGCAAGCAAGGGGAATTAAAACTTCATTGAAACGTCCTGGAGTCTCAAAAGGAATCGGAGCAAAAGTCAAGATTGATAGCAAAGTGCTGAAACAGACATTTTATTGGGTGGAGCCATTTCAACTGACGTGCAAAAGGCATCCTGGTAAGGAGGCGAGCCTCTGTCTTTGAACAGCTTTTTCCCTTTCATACATCTGACTTTTTTTTGAGTGCCTACCAATTTTCTAGACTTTATTTTTGGTTTAGGATCCAAAACATTATAATCACTGCCCTCCAGGAGCTTCTATTCTGATGGGGAGGAGAAAACATAAACAAAGGAAAAGTAAATTAAATTGTGCATTAGACAGTGATGTGTTCAGGAGAAAAAAAATGAAATAGGGAAGGGTTTAGAAAATGCTAGGAGGTGAGCATTTTAAATACTGTGTTGTCAGGGAAATCTTCACTGAGAACTTGATGTTTGAATAAAACCCAAAGGAGGGAAGGTAGCAAACCAAGCTGATGTTCCGCAGGAGAGTGTGCCAAGCAGAGGGAAGAGCCACTCGTAAGGCCCTTGGGGACAGGTACTGGAGGAATGCAAAGGGGCCAGTGTGGGTGGAGTGGATGGGGCTAGCAAGAGGAGACAGATACTGCAGGGTCTTGTAGGCCATTGATAGATCTCAGCACCCTGCTAAAACCATGACAACTGTGTCATTTGTAACCCCCGACATTTGCAAAGCATTCGTTTTCAGTGTTTGCTTATATCCTTGATCAAACTTTGTCCTACCCCGAGAGGAAGAGAAGCAGACCAGTTCTCATTGTCTCCCCTTTAGAGATAAACCAGACTCAAAGAATACTGAATAAATTACCAACTTCTCAGAGGGTGATTTGACCTCCCGTCTCTTAATTTCTAGACTGTTGCTTTTTCTACTGCATCTTGATTCTATTTCAGGCTATTTGTGCTTTTAAAATGGAGAGCTAATAAAAAGGAGGAAGCTCAAGCCTTATTCTCAGCAATTATCTTGGATCTTTTTGATCCAAGGGCTCTGTCATTTCATTTCTCAGTTTGTTTATCTCATTATCCACAGCTACAAAGGAGTGGTGTGGGGTACACTCAGCCCAGCTGTACTGGGCGGGCACCATTCGTACAGACTGCAGTGTGAATTGTACCCCTTGGTGTTGAGCCAAGTGCAGGCACTGCTGTGATGTACCGTCTTTCCTCATCTTGACTTTGTCTCTTATTTCTAGCCTCACATTTGAATTCTCTGTAGCAGAATTTTATCTTCCCAGTTTTGTATTTTGGCAGTCCCTAGATAGAACATGGTTTGCACCCACACTGTTGCAAATAATTGACCTAGACCCAACCCAGTCTTGAGACCTCTTCTGGCATTAACTGCCTACAAGGTATCTCAGTTGCTCCTGTTCCCTCCTGTCCGTCATGCCCAATAAGAGATGGGACAGTTTTGAAACCACTTTTCCAAAAATTTTAACGATGTGAAAATTATGACAGTTGAAGAGATCTGATCTAACCAGTTTCCATCTTGCCTTTAACTTCCAGATTGCCCTTGGCCATTCCTAGGCTTGGATCTAGCTAACTTTGGGAGAAATTTAGTTTATCATTTAAATAATAATAGCTCTTCCCCAAAACGAAACCACCTTTCTAAAACTAATGAAAGACTACCAGGTTAGGAAGATCAGAGGAGCCTGAATTCTGCTAAGATGTAGGCAGGATAAACTGTTACCTATAAACAAGGTAATAAACCATTACCAGCTATTATTCCGGAGGTCACAAGATTTGCAACTTCTCCAATTACTCCTGCAGATAACACCGCTATTGTGGAACCTAAAAAGATTGGCCTTTTGAGATGGCCTTTCAGGTTTTTGCATTTCTATCTAACAGATGGCCCACCCGGACCCAGGAGTCTGTTCCTGTGGCTCCTGCCCAGAAGCGACTCTGTACAAGGACCACTGTCCACACCCCTGTGATTGCATCCAATCAAGCAGTACCCATTCCCTCAGCCCCCTGCCCACCAAACTATTCTTAAAAAACCCTAGCCTCTGAATTGTCAGGGAGATTGATTTGGGTAATAACTTCATCTCCCACGTGGCATGGCTGGTCTTGTGTCAAACTTCCTTATTGCAGTGTCATGGTTGCAATGAATTGGTTTTGTCTGGGCAGTGAGCAGGAAGAACCCATGGAGCAATGACAGTTCCCTTCTACATCTAACTATCTACCCTTGAGGAAATCAGCTCATAGTCTTAGGGAGTTGGTATTTATCTCTGATTTTTGTGCTTATTTCAAATCCTCCCAAACCTTGGGCTGCAAATTTTTTCTGTATGCTGTCTTTGTGGGGTTTTTGGCAGTTTTTTTTCACAGATGACTAAGCTTGAGCCAATTTGATGAATGGAGTCTTCAGAAGCGGACTCTCATTTGACAAACAGATCTGCTAAGCTGATAAACTTTGTTATGAGCTGAGCAAATTTCCTCTTCTGGAATCTTCCCTGTGTTGGCCGGGCTGTGCTGGGGAGGAAATCAGCTGCTTTCTCAAGGGTCTTTGTGTCCCCAGCCCTTGCTGCAATTTACAGAGGAGTGACCACGGCCATGTACTTTCCCACGCCCCACCTCCTGACTCGGGTGTGCGAGTGAGTGTGAGAATCCTTGAAGTTACGTAACGGAGAGCTCAGGCAACAGACTGCTTCTGGTTTCTCCATCATCAGGAGAGCTTACTTCTGACATTGCATCCCAATTCTTCACTAAGGATGCCTTGTCGTTTCTTAAACTTCCTTTCACTTCCTCTAACCCTTCAATCTTGGATTCCCTTTGATCACATAGTTCTCTTAACCCACAGCCAGGAAGTTTTTGGAAATAACGGAGGCACCCTTTATCTCTTAGCATATGAAATACATACAGTATATAAGTATATGAGCACATGCAGTACCAATATGGCACCATGCAAGGATAGCCGTCAGAGGAAATCCCTACAATGGAACAGAAAATTTTCTTGCTTTCTTATTTACTTATTTTTATTTTTTGAGATGGTGTCTCACTCTGTCACCCACACTGGAGTGCAGTGGCCTGATCTCGGCTCACTGCAACCTCCACCTCCTGGGTTCAAGCGATTCTTTCACTTACCCTCCCAAGTAGCTGGGACTATAGGAGCGCATGCTAATTTTTGTAGTTTTAGTAGAGACGGGTTTTCACCGTGTTGGCCAGGCTGGTCTCGAACTTCTGACCTTGTAATCCACCTGCCTTGGCCTCCCAAAGTGCTGGGATTACAGGCGTGAGCCACCGCACCTGGCTTACCAAACCAAAACCAAACCAAACCAACCAACCAACCAACCAACCAACCAAACAAAAAAACCCCTCACAAAGCAGGCCACGCTGACTCTCCCAATAGTGCCACAAGACAGAATTTCTGGGAGGGGTGTTATAAGAAATTAAGAACTGTATATTTGATTTCTGCCCCTGGTTCCTGGTACAAGAGCGTCTAAGAACCCCTTGGAGCTCCCTGAGTGATGGGAGTGGGAGGAGCTTCTTTTGTCGTTCCTAACAAGTTAGGGGCTGGTTGCCAGAGGAATCAAAGGCTGGAACTTTCAGCCTCATCACCCCACCTCCCCTAAAGCTGTGGAAGGGGAGAGAGGCTGGGCATTGAGTTAATCACCAACAGGCAATGATTTAATCAATTGTGCTTATGTAATAAAACCTCCATAAAAACCCCTAAATAATGGGGTTTGTAGAGCTTCTGGACTGGTGAACACGAGGAGGTTCCTAGACGGTGGTGCTCTGGAGAGGGCATGGAAGCTCTTTGCCCCTTCCCCATACATCGTACTGGGCGTCTGACACGGTTTGGCTGTGTCCTCACCAAAATCTCAACTTGAATTGTATCTCCCAGAATTCCCATGAGTTGTGGGAGGGGCCCAGGGGGAGGTAATTGAATCATGGGGCTCCGCCTTTCCTGTGCGTGCTCTTCTCGTGATAGTGAATAAGTCTCACGAGATCTGATGGGTTTATCAGGGGTTTCCGCTTTTGCTTCTAATTCTCTCTCGCCTCTGCCACGTAGGAGGTGCGTTTTGCCTCCTGCCATGGTTCTGAGGCCTCCCCAGCCATGTGGAAGTGTAAGTCAAATTAAATCTCCTTTTCTTCCCCGTCTCGGGTATGTCTTTATTAGCAGCGTAAAAACGGACTAATACAGCATCTCTTCCTTACGCTGTTCCTGAGTCGTGTGTTTTATAATAAACGCGTAGACTCTTTTCCTGGATTCTGTGAGGCAGTCTGGCAAAATATTAAATCCAAGCATGGGGTCGTGGGGACCCCTTATTTATAGCCAGCTGGCCAAAAGTGTGGAGGTCCAGATTTACTACTGGCATCTGAAGTGGGGGGCTTGTGTGTGGGACGGAACCCTTCACTAGTGGGGTCTGATCTAACTCCTGGTCGTTAGTTTCGGAATTGAGTTGAATTACTGGACACCCGGTTGGTGTCTGGAGAGTCGGAGTATTGGTGATTGGTGTGGGGGGAGGAAAAAAAAAAACCTTCTGCATTAGGTGTCACAGGTGTTGCAAGTATAAAAGCAGTTTTTCCCTCAGGTGGGCAACATTCACTTTCTTGTTTCTGGGGCAGGAGGATGTAAAGGAGGGAGACGAGGCAGCGGGGCACTGAGTGAATCTGGCCTGGGGTTGGTTAAGGCTGTTTCAGGAGAACGTGTGGAAACTTATGTCGGAATCACACTGAATAATTCCTATAGTCGCATACACCTGCTTCTTATTCATGGTAGTTATGGTCTGTAAAGTCGCTGTAACACTGAATTAGTGAATAATGAGTCATTGCTCCTAATGGAAATACAGGTATCTGTAAGCCTTGGGTTACAGTATTTTCCTCCAATGGTCAGTACATAACCTTGTTTGATGTGTATCACTGTTTGAAGACATTTTATTTAACATTGTTGATTCATTGACATTCAACAGCACTGTCATTCCTGACTGAGCAAACACTTATCTGACACATGTATTTCTCTATCACATATCATAGCCTTCTTGTATTTAGGAACACCAGGACAGCAGTGTTTGGAACCAGGGACTGGTTTCATGGAAGACTTTTTTTTTCATGGACTTGGGTGGGGATAGTTTCAGGATGATGCAAGCACATTACATTTATTTTGTACTTGATTTCTGTTATTATTACATTGTAATATATAATGAAATAATTATACAACTCACCATCATGTAGAATCAGGGGAAGCCCTGAACTTGCTTGCCTGCAACTAGACAGTCCCTTCTGGGGGTAATGGGAGGTAGTCACAGATCATCAAGCATTAGATTCTCATAAGGAGTGTGCAACCTAGACCCCTCCCATGCACAGTGTACAGTAGGGTTTGCGCTTCTATGAGAATCTAATGCCACCACTGATCTGACAGGAGGCGGAGCTCAGGCGGTAATGCGAGCAACGGGGAGCAGCTGTAAATAAAGATGAAACTTTGCTCGCTCACGCACCACTAACCTTCTGCTATGGGGCCCAGTTCCTAAAAGTCCACAGACCAGTACCAGGCCCAGGAGTTAAGAGACCCCTGCACTGGACAAAACTTGAGCAGCTACACTTGAGGGCCATTTTAAATAGCAAAATTACTAACAAAAAGCACACACACACACTCAAAACCCATGATACCATGAAAAGGACACTCGTTTATATCATGAGAGCTGAAACAGAAAGGCAGACTGATCATGTCAGTATTTCAAATGTCTTGCTACTCTATGCATGTGCACAAAGACTGCAGGAGTGGCACAAGTATTGATTCTGAGGTTACAAATACATTTTAGGAAGTAGGCAAATTCACAAATATGGAATCCATGAATCCACATCTCAGTCAATGTATGGTCATGTGCTGCATAATGACGTTTTGGTCAATGACAGACCACATATATGATGGTTATCCCGTAAGATTATAATAGATCCGAACAGTTTCTATTTCCTAGTGATGTTGTAGCTGTCATAACAAATGTCATAGTGCAATGCGTTACTCCCATGTTTGTGGTGACACTGGTGTAAATAAACCTACTTCACTGCCAGTCATATAAAAGTATAGCACATACAATTATGTACATTGCATCATAATACTTGATAGTGATAAAATGACCATGTTACTGGTTTATGTATTTACCATACTGTACATTGTATCATTATTTTAGAGCGTACTTCTACTTATTAAAAAAAGCTAAGTATAAAACAGCCTCAGGTAGATCCTTTAGAGAGTATTCCAGAAGAAGATACTGTTATTCTAGGAGGTGACAGCTCTGTGATTGTTACTGTCCCTGAAGACCTTCGAGTGGAACAGGAGTGGAGGGGGAGGACAGTGGTATGGATCATCCTGACCCTATGTAGGCCTAGGCTAATGTGTCTGTTTGTGCTTTAGTTTTTAAGAAAAAAGTTTTAAAATTAAAACTAAAAAATTTAAAATAGAGAAAAGCTTATAGAATAAGGATATAAAGAAATAAAATATTTTTGTACAGTTGTACAGTGTGTGTTTTAAGCTAAGTGTTATTACAAAAGAATAAAAAAGTTTAAAAGTTTTAAAGTTTATAAAGTAAAAATTTTATGGTAAGTGAAGGTTAATTTAATATTAGAGAAAGAATTTTAAAAAAAATTTAGTGTAGCCTAAGTGTACACTATTTACAAAGCCTACAGTGTTGGACAGTAATGTCCTAGGCCTTTACGTTCACTCATTCAGGGCAACTCCTAGTCCTGCAAGTTCTTTTCGTGGTAAGTGACCTATACAGGCATAGCATTTTTAATCTTTTGTACTGTATTTTTACTGTACCTTTTGTTTTTTATTTTTTAATTTTTCTACAAGTTATTGGGGGACAGGTGGTATTTGGTTACATGAGTAAGTTCTTTCGTGGTGATTTGTGAGATTTTGGTGCACCCATCACCCAATACACTGCACTGTACACTGCACTGTATTTGTAGTCTTCCATCCCTCACCCCTGCAAGTCCCCAAATTCCATTGCATCATTCTTATGCCTTTGTGTCCTTATAGCTTAGCTCCCACACATCGAACAGAACATAAGATATTTGGTTTTCCATTTCTGAGTTACTTCACTTAGAATAATGGTATCCAGTCTCATCCAGGTCGCTGCAAATGCTGTTAATTCATTCCTTTTTACGGTGTGTAGTATTCCATCGTGTATATGTGTACCACAGTTTCTTTATCCACTCGTTGATTGGATGGTCATTTGGCTTGGTTCCATGATTTGCAATTGTGAATTGTGCCACTATAAACGTGTGTGGAAGTATCTTTTTCAAATAATTGCTTCTTTTCCTCTGGGTAGATACCCAGTAGTGGGATTGCTGGATCAAATGGTAGTTCTATTTTTAGTTCTTTAAGGAATTTCCATACTGTTTTCCATAGTGGCTGTACTAGTTTATATTCCCACAAGTGGTGTAGAAGTGTTCCCTGTTCACCACATCCACACCAACATCTGCATTTTGATTTTTTGACTATGGCCATTCTTGCAGGAGTGAGGTGGTATTGCACTGTGGTTTTGATTTGCATTTCCCTGATCATTAGTGATGCTGAGCATTTTTTCATGTTTGTTGGCCATTTGTGTATCTTCTTTTGAGAATTGTCTATTCATGTCCTTAGCCCACTTTTTGATGGGATTTTTTTTTTTTTTCTTACTGATTTGTTTGAGTTTGTTGAAGATTCTGGATATTAGTCCTTTGTCAGTTGTATAGATTGTGAAGATTTTCTCCCACTTTGTGGGTTGTCTGTTTTTACTTTGCGGACTGTCTTTTGCTTTGCAAATAGCTCTTTAGTTTTAATTAGTCCCCAGCTATTTATCTTTGTTTTTATTGCATTTCCTTTGGGTTTCTGGTCACGAAATCCTTTCCTAAGCCAATGTCGTAGAAGTTTTTCCAGGTGTTTCTTCTAGAATTTTTATAGTTTCATGGGTCTTATTTAAAGATCCTTAATCCATCTAATGTTGATTTTTGTATAAGGTGAGGAATGAGGATCCGTTTCATTCTCACTACATGTGGCTAGTCCAATTATCCCAGCACTTATTTGTTGTAAAGGGTGTCCTTTCCTGACATTTGTTCTTTGTTTGCTTTGTAGAAGATCAGTTGAGCTGTAAGGTATTTGGTTTTATTTTCTGTGTTCTTTATTCTATATCCATTTTGGTCTGTCTGTGTGCCCTGGTTTATACGCAGTACCATGCTGTTTTGGTTAACTATGGCTTGATAATGTAGTTGAAATTCAGTAGTGTGGCTGCCTCAAGATTTGTTCTTTTTGTTTAGCCGTTGCTTGGGCTATGAAGGGCTTTTTTGGTTCATGTGGAATTTTAGAATTGTTTTTTCTCTAATTCTGTGAAGAATGACGGTTAGTATTTGATGGGGAATTGAATTTTAGATGGATTGAATTGAATTATGTAGATTGCTTTTGCAGTATGGTCATTTCACAGTGGGGAGATATTACAGCTGACACCATTGAAAAGCAAAAGATCATTCAGGGCTGCTATTGAACCTTTATGCACATAACTAGAAAAACCTAGAAGACGATGTATAAATTCCTGGAAAAAAATACAACCCTCCTAGCTTAAATCAGGAAGAAAATTACATACCTTGAACAGACAGCATAACAAGCAGTGGATTGAAAATAATTAAGAAATTACCAACAACAAAAAAGGATCCAGGACCAGATGGATTCCACAGCAGAAATTCTACCAGGACATTCAAAGAAGAATTGATACCAATCCTATTGACACTATTCCATAAGATAGAGAAAGAAGGACCCCTCCCAAGTTTATTCTATGAAGCCAGGATCACCCTAATACCAAAATCAGGAAAGGACATAACCAAGAAAGAAAACTATAGACTGATATCCTTGATTAACATAGATGCTAAAATCCTTAACAAAATACTAGCTAACTGAATCCAACAATGTATCAAAAAGATAATCCACCGTGATCAAGTGGGTTTCATACCAGGTGTGCAGGGATGGTTTAACATATACAAGTCAATAAATGTGATATACCACATAAACAATTAAAAACAAAAATCACATTTCAAGAGATGCAGAAAAAGCATTAGACAAAATCCAGCATCTCTTTGTGATGAAAACTCTCAGCAAAATTGGCACACAAGGGACATACCTTAATGTAATAAAAACTGTCTATGACAAACCCACAGCCAATGTAATACTGAATGGGGAAAAGTTGAACACATTCCGTCTGAGTACTGGAACAAGACAAGGATGCTCACCCTCACCGCTCTTCTTCAGCATAGTACTAGAAGTCCTAACCAGAGCTATCAGACAAGAGAAAGAAAGGGCATCCAAATCAGTCAAGAGGAGGTCAAACTGTCGCTGTTTGCTGACGATACGATCATTTACCTTGAAAACCCTAATGATTTCTCCAGAAAGTTCCTAGAACTGATAAAAGAATTCAGCAAAATGTATGGATACAAGATTAATATACACAAATGAGTAGCTCTTTTATACACCAACAGCGATTAAGCGGAGAATCAAATCAAGTACTCAACCCCTTTAAAATAGCTGCAAAAAAAATAAAATAAATAAAATACTTACGAATATACCTAACCAAGGAGTTGAAAGATCTCTATGAGGAAAACTACAAAACACTGCTGAAAGAAATCGTAGATGACACAAACAAATGGAAACACATCCCATGCTCATGGATGGGTAGAATCAATATAGTGAAAATGACCTTATTGTACGTTTTCTATGTTTAGGTATGTTTAGACACATGATACCTACCATTGTGTTACAATTGCCTACAATATTCAGTATAGTCACATGCTGTTACAGGTTTGCAGCCTGTTAGAATAGGCTAGACCATGCACCCTAGGTGTGTAGGAGACTATCCCATCTAGGTTCATGTAAGTTCAGTCTATGATAATCACACAACAATGAAATCACCAAATGATGCATTTCTCAGAAAGTATCCCAGGCATTAAGCAACATGTGACTGTATATAGTGTATGTATCTGGTTCTTATTATAGACTGTGGTCTTCATCAAGTCCTCCCAGGCATTGTATGTACATTTGTGGGCTGGGTATAATGGATTCTTCCCGACTATTCAAATCAAAGCTTATTGCCCAGAGTGTGCAGGACTAGGTAAAGAGAATGCATTCAGCAAGGCTTACCTGGGCCTGGGCACATGGCCTATTATTACTCATGTGCAGTTGGCAAAAGGATGCCAAGATCAAATAGATGTGAGTCTACGCACTCAGACATACAGCAGCTGACTCACTTCTAGGTGGACTGATACAGCCGCAGGTGAAAGGAGTGACGACTTTCCTCTGTCACTGGCCTGGATGGAACTCAAGAGGGGGTTGGAATCACCTATTGGAATCACCTATGCTCCTCTTTTAGCATTACTTCAAAGGTTCCTGGAAGTTGTCTTCCAGTGCTGAGGCCACATGAGCTACTGGATCACCTGCTGCCTGGGAAGCTGCATGGGGGCCTCACCACTGCTTTTGGTTCCCACTGCCAGGCCGCTGTGGCCAACGGCTTCTGCCTCTGTCTGTCACCTCCACAACACCTCTCTTGAGCTTCAGTGCTGCACCTTCCAGGACCCCAAGAATCCAACACCAATTGTTATTCTGAGCAGATGCAGAAAAATTTTTGTCAGTCCTGAGGCTACCAGAACAGATAATCACAAACGTGATGATGTAAAACAACAGGAATTTATTTCTCACATTTCTGGAGGCCCGAAGTCTGAAATTTAGCAGAGCTGTGGTTCCTCCACGAGTTCCAGGGGAGATTCTTCTTTGCTTCTTTCTGCTTCCAGTGGCTCCAGTCATCCCTAGGCTGGTGGCCACATCACTTCTATCTCTATCTCCATTTTCTTTTCTTTCATGGCTCACTGCAACCTTCTCCTCCTGGGTTCAAGCAATCCTCCTGCCTCAACCTCCCAAGTAACTAGGATTTCAGGCACCTGCCACCACTCCTGGCTATTTTTTTTTTTATTTTTAGTAGACACAGGGCTTCACCATGTTGGCCAGGCTGGTTTTGAACTCCTGACCTCAAGTCATCCTCCAACCGTGGCCTCCCAAAGTGCTGGGATTACAGGTGTGAGCCACCACACCCAACCAGAAGATGCCAGCTCTTTCCTGAATCTCCAGGCTGCTAGCCTCCACGATCAGATTTTGGGATGGCCAAGCTTCCACAGTAGCATGAGCCAATTCCTTAAATCTCTTTCTCTCTACGTACACTCACATCCTATTGGTTCCTTTTCTCTGGAAAACCTTGACTATGCTATGCTGTACTAAAGGACAAACACAAAGCCAGTGGTGACAACATTTTTTTTTTTTCCTGGCTTTAGTTGACATGACTCTGTTTACTATTGAGTTAAAAGGCTTATAATTCCTAGAAGTCACACTGTAATGTTTATTTTTTTATATCCCATTATCTCAAACAGTAAATACAGTTCATTTTTTCATAAACATACTTTTTAGATTTGAGGTTGTTGATATGAACCGTTTCCTCATGGCTGTGTCTGGCATCTCTGTAAAGTTTTATAAGCAGGGATGGGAAACCCCCCTTCAGACTGGCTCTCAGTTAGTGGTACTCAAAGTGTCGTCCTCAACTAGCAACATGGGCATCCTTGGGAACTTGTTAGAAACACACATTTTCAGGCCCTACCTTAGGTTTATTGAACTAGAAACTCAGGGAGTGGCCCGGCAATCTATGTTTTAAGATTAAGCTAAAGTTTAAGAACCACTGCTTTAATTGTAGAAGACTAAGACATTTCCCCAATTTCCTGAGTTATAGAAGATATAAATAATCCTTCAAATAACTCTCTTGAATGATAGAGTCCTGACTAGAATTTTCCAGATGGGTTATTAAAAAATGTATACAACCAGAAATGCAGGTAGATTTAGAAAACGGTTCTAACTTGACTTTTGTTGCATCTCAGAAATTAGCAACAGTGATGAAAACAATAAATCTCAATCAGTGCTTAGCATGTAGCCGTCACATCATTAGTTAGACTCATTTCCTCTTCATTCCTGATTCTGTGCCTTCCCTGTTACCTAAATGACCCATCCTTCTTTGTAATTCACTGATTCATTCAAGGCCCAGCTGAGGTTCTTTCTTCCTTGAAAAGCCTTTTAGCTACACTGTTCTCTCCCCCTTTACCATCTACCTGGTTAGATTATTGCATTTTCTCATTTAGTTAAATAATCTTGGACTGCATTGATATTTATATTTTCTCCCTGTCTGCTCCCTAGAAAATATTGCAAATATCTGGAGGGAAAGACATGCAAATTTAGGTGGTTGTCTATGCCCCACAGCACCTAGCATGGTTTTGCCATTAATGGCAAAAACCAGTATTACTTTTGCTACCAACATAATACATAAGCAACTAGTGCTTGTTAAGTTGAATTGAACTACAGTGGTATCATCAGTTTTGTTGGTATCTGGCAACTGCTAACAGATTTGCTTATCTTTTATTTAGCTATCATGAAAAAGTCTCCACTCCTTGCCTTGGGGGAGTTACAGTCTAGAAAAGGAAAGTAAATATACACAAGTAAATACCGAAAGTCAAACTAGGCCCTTGCAGAGGCACAAGCCACATGCCACAGGATCACACAGGTGGGAGCAATGTAACAGCATCCAGGAGAGCTGTACCTTCAGCATCCAGAGCACTGCTAGGGCTCAGTAAATATTTCTGATGAACTAAATGGTGTCCAGATTTTTAATTTTTTACAGTAACTAGACTGGAACTTGATACATACTCAAAAAATTGTTCATGGGCTGACAAATCAGCTCTCCAATTCTAGTGCCATCTGAACTAATGCCATCCCAGCCTCACAGGCCAGGAATACACCTGATATGTAGTGGGCACTCCCGATTCTAAAGTCTGTGAAACTTAGTTGATTCTATAACAGGAATTTCCCTTTGCATATAATGCATCAGGAGTGTGTTCCTCCTGCACAGGGCATTTGGAATTCTGTCGTGGTGACTACATCTGGCTTCCTTTAGAGAGTAAACAACGTACTCTGCATCATCTCACGATTCTCAGGCATCTGCTCAGCAAGCTCTGCATCCCTGGGGAGCTGAACAATTTGGTTCCCCCGGAGGTCCTAAATTTGATCTTGTAGAACTCAGTAAGTCAAACTCCCGATGCTTTTGCTAACGTGATTCACAATTCCACCAACACAGCTGCCTTCCTTTGAGCTCTGGGACTGCTGAGAAACCCTGGGCTGAATAAAGGACCTCTTCTTGAATAGGGATGGTGACTTCCCTAGCCCAGGGGTTTGTTACTCATTAGGATAAAAGCAGTTTACCCATAAATTGGGCAACTTGTGGGTATACTGGCAAGAAGACTAGAATGAGAGCCAGGAGATTCCAGTTCTGAGCTCCATCATTAGCTAATTGTGTGACTATGGGAAAATTACAACAATTCGTAGGCTTCAGTATTTTTTCTGCAGAACAGTTTGTCCAGCTTATAAAATCCTTCCAGCTTCAACGTTCTATTATTTGTGATTTCACTGTGCTTTTATGCCTATTTATTATCAGTCTCCATATAACAAAGAAGATGTTTACCTGAAAGCACTATGTCTAACTTGTTTATACCTTCATACTTTCTCAAGATTCAGGCCAATTTATTATTTTCTACATCCTTCTGGGATTTTGGTGAATTCTAATATATTAATCTCTTTATGTCTGGTTTATAAAGCATAGGACTAATCTTGAGTTTACTGTTTCATTTGCTGTATTTTAAAATCAACCCTAATTATCCAGACTATAAGATCAAGTTCTAAACCATAAACAAAAGAATTTCCATAATTTAAATCATATTTTTCATGGACAGACACTCACTGGAGATCAGAGAGATTGGAACTATTGAAACTCAAATCACTTAGATGTCAGTGTCTATGAGACTGCCTGGCCCAGAATGGCTGGTATTTTTAGAAGCTGATACAGAGTTCTACTGAGAAATGTTGAGTGTGATAAAATTACTTCCAGCAGTATTTGTTGGCTGAGCTGAACAGTCTTGAAGCCTGCTTTGTATCTGATGACAGGGTGAACAAAGTGCATGGGAGTATGGGATCTGACGCATTCACGGATCCTTTTTTATTTTTTCCGTAAGCTTCTAGGTAGAGCTAATCCCAAACACCAAAAAACAAACAAACAAAACAAAAAAACAAAACACATTCTCTTTAAGGGACTTTTATGGTATCTTTGGTTGACTTGAGGGTTGCAGTATTAGGGACTATGTGGTTCTCAATTTAGGATCGTAAGAGGACACTTCCTTATGTCACATTTGACATAATAGCAGCAAAGGTGGCATACCAGTGGTGAGAAGGGAGGGAAGTCCTGGTATTACCGCTGGGCTCAGGAGTGTGGGAGGGACCCAGAGCCCTGAGACAGTGAGAAATTAAAGGCTATATCTAGGCTGGCATAGTGGCTCAGGCCTGTAATCGTAGCACTTTGGGAGACCAAGGCAAATGGATTGCCTGAGCTCAGGAGTTCGAGACCACCCTGTGCGATATGGTGAGACCTCATTTCTACTAAAATACAAAACATTAGCCAGGCACGGTGGCAGGCACCTCTAGCCCCAGCTACTCAGGAGGCTGAGGCCCAAGAATTGCTTGAACCTGAGGGGCAGAGGTTGCAGTTAGCCATGATTGTACTACTGCATTCCAACCTGGGCAACAGAGCAAGACTGTCTCCAAAAAGTAAATATATAAAATAAAAGGCTGTATCTAGATGTTCTCAGGTTAATATGCATAAGGTCTCATAGACAATCTCAGGAAACATTAGTGAGAATTCTTGGTTTTCTGGAGTTGTGTTTTGTTTTGCTTTGTTCTTTGTTTTAGACCATCCTTGGGCAGGAAATCCAAACTTCCCATTATTAATCGTATCAATGACTCATCTTTTGAGGACCTACCACAGCCTAGACCTGTGATGTCTAGCCACATTGGACTATTTAAATTTAAACTTAAATTTTAAAATTAATTCCTCACTCATATTAGCCACATTTCAAGTAGTCAGCCACCTATGTAAAACTAGACAAAACAGGGAATTTTCATCATTACAGAAAGTTCTATGAGACAGTGCTGTGAGCACTCTGTAAATATATTTTGGGCATTATTCCTAATTCTCACACCTCACTACAGTCAGTATTATGACCCCATTTTGGCTGCTGAGGAAACAGTTTCACAGGGATTTAGTGACTTGGCCAAGTTCATGTACAGAGTACCTGGCAGAGGTAGGGCTCGATTTTCAACTGGGCTGATTCCTAAGGTCCTCTACCTCTCTTTACATCTCTCTCTCTCTTTTTCTCCCCTCTCCTCCCCTCCCCTTCCTTTCTTTCCTTTCAACAAGGTCTCAGTCTTTTACCCAGGCAGGAGTGCAGTGGCATGATCATGGCTCACTACAGCCACAAACTCCTGGGCTCAAGTGATCCTCCCACCTTGGCTTCCCAAGTAGCTGGGACTATGGATGTGTACCACTATGCCAGCTAATTTTTAAATTTTTTTTTGTAGAGATGGGGTCTTACCATGTTACCCAGGCTGGCATACCACATTTCTTGATTATAGTTTCTCACCATGGCAATGTCTTTTTCAAAAAATCTTGCATCAGGACATTCATCAAAAAATACAGTTATCTTTAAATTATTGAGATTTTAAGTAGACAGTTCTTAGACACAGGGATGCAGTGTAGGAGTATCTCAATAAAGTGATTTAAGTAGTCAGGAGAATGGCCTAAGAGCTTCAGTGTGTTTATGTATAAATACATTTTTTTTTTGAGACAGAGTCTTGCTCTGTCGCCCAGGCTGGAGTACAGTGGTGTGATCTTGGCTCACTGTAACCTCTGCCTCCCAGGTTCAAGTGATTCTCATGCCTCAGCCTCCCATATGAGTAGCTGGGACCACAGGCGTGTGCTACCACACCTGGCTAATTTTTGTATTTTTTAGTAGAGATAGGGTTTCACCATGCTGGCCAGGCTGGTCTCAAACTCCTGGCATCAAGTGATCTGCCTGCCTCGGCCTCCGAAAGTGCTGGGATTACAGGCATGAGTCACCACACCTGGCTTTGTCAATACACTTTTATCACATTTAGTCTTAAGTAATGCAAACCAGATTTGAAGCTGTTAGACTATACCTGATATAGTCCAAGAAATGAATGTGTACAGCCTAGAATGCATCATTCTAACATGCTCCTACAGTCAACAAGGGCCAACCTGCCGTTAGGTGTTGCCTAGAAACCCAGAGAAATATGCAGAAAATATGACTCCATCTTATAGAAAAGTATGTTTTGTCTAAACCTCGAAGAGACTGTATATAGTTCTAGAATGCACCTCAAGGAAGTCTTAAAAGCACTGGATGGAAAGAGTCCAGACATGGGGAACTAAATTCATTAAAGAAATGGATAACCTCTAAGTGAAGGGAGAAAACACATGTGAGCTTTTGCCAATGGCGTTCTAAAGGCAGGATTGTGACTGGAGCAGCTGGGCTGTTTTCCAAGACAGACAATGGACCTGGCTTTATCTTTTTTTTTTTTTTCTTAACACCTTTGGTGTGTTACACATTACTGGTAGATGGTTCTTGCTCATTCATCATTTATTGACTTGAACCATATGTAAGAATTTTTTGCCTCCACCAATCCTGACGAAAGAATTAGAATAATGGGATAGATGATATAGTGAGGCATTTTCTGTTGAGTTTTGGATAAGTAGCTTCTCTCTCCTCTAATGTGCACATTCTCTTCTGCAACACATTTGTCTTTGATGCTGTGATTGGCTTACTTGGCTAACACTGTGGTTGGCCTCACAAACGTGTTGTGAGAAGACAAGTTTCATTATACCCCTCCGATATGCCGATCCTTCAAGGTCAACAGAACTTCGCTCCAGGGGAATCCATGTGCATGTGCCCCAGCTGCCCACAAGATGGTCCCAGTGCAGACTGTGAGTCCTTGAAGCTTGAATGTCTGCCCTGGAAGGCAACCTGGACAGAGATGACACCAGCTGCACTCAAAAGGGAGCAAAGGACAACATGTTTATGACACAGGGGATAGGAATTGAGCCAGAGGGCAATGGAGGGAATGGGGTGGCCAGAGGGAAACACGGTGTCATGCCAACATTTTTCTAGAGGCAGTTAGTCATTTTCAAAGCCACTTCCTGTCAAGGTTACAGTGATGGGAGGCAGATCCTGCCTTAACCTCACATGCTGTGGATGCTCATACCTCGTATTAATAAGACATTATCAGGCCAAGTGCCAGGTGAGTCTGTGATTCACAAGGGACAAAACAATGGCACGTGCTGGGTGGTTGTCAGCTTTCCAACAGATCCGAATCCCAGACTGTGAGTTCCTGCTCTGCCTACCAAAACTCATAAAAAACTACTATAGAGCCTTCTGAAATGTGACATTTCTACAAGCCAGAGAACAAGATCCATGTTGGAGATTGGTCCATGATTGCCATGTAAGTTTTATGGCACCTAAAGCAACTCCCTCTTGGATGCTAATCTGCTGTGTTGACTTCTGATTAACTCCAGTTCCAGGAATGCCTCTAAGATTTCTATTTTATCTACTGTTCCTTGTGTAAGGACATGTACTAACTGTAAATCTTGCCCATAAATCCTGCCCTTCACATAGGATTCTTGCCTTTTCCTACAGTTGTCCTATATATTCCTTCCCTAAGGTATGTGAGCTCCGGGTCTTGAGGTGTGATGGCACCAGGATCCACCATCTAGACTCACAGCCACCCAACACACAGACATGGTGTCTGTTTGCAGCAATTAAATGTGTGTGTTTTTTTAATAAGAAACTGGATTTGTCAACCTCTTTCTTTGACCTCTCAGCTTCTTTGGAATTCAAGGGTAGGTTTGCATTGGTCTGCCCACCTCAGAACAATTTCCCTCTACTATGGACTAGTAGGGGTGTGGAAAAGGAAGGATCATTGTAGCACAAAGAATGTTGTAAGGCTAAGAAGGAAAGGAGGTAATCCCCAGCTACTCTTACTCTCTGCTAGTTTCTAAACTCCTCCATAGAGGACTTTTGTGCCAGGTCAGTACATTTAGGAAGCTGTCTAGTCATGCTGGGAATTCATTCAGTCAATCTTCAGTGGCGTTTGGCCATGAGGGGTCTGTGAGCACATAGGAGGGCACCTAAGCTAAGCTGGGTTTGGGGAGCAGAGAAGATTCTGCCCAGAAAAAGATTCTCAGATGAGATGTGCAAAATAAGTAGCATTTCGGGGGGGAGGGTGGAAAAAAAAAGGCCTTGCAGAAAAGTGTTCCATGCAGTGGGAGTAGCATGTGCAAAGGTGAGTGAGAGAATGAATATTCAGGAAAAAGAAGCTTATGGTAACTGCAGCCTTAGACACAAAGCGCTAATGGTATAGATGTGGATGGAGAGATGGGAAGGGCCAGCCGAGCCCCATCAGCCACTCAAGCATCAGCAGCTCTCATCATCTGGGTACTGGTGCCAACTTGCCACTCTGTTTCATGGGTATTATTTTATGTACTCTTCACAACAACCATAGGAGGTAGTTGCTGTTGTTTTCCCCAATTTTAAAGATAAGGAAACTGGGGCCTAGTGAATCTACATAAGTTGTTCATGATCATCCTTCTGTAGTTGATTAATGAGAGTATCAGAATTTGAACCCAAGCAGTCTGTCACCAGGGTGATAATGTCAAATCTCCAGTTGTATCAATAATATCATATATATATATATATATGTTTAGATCAAGATCCAGTCAAGGATCATGCACTGCATTTAGTTGTCATGATCCTTTAGACTTCTTTAATTTGGTATCCCAGCCTCTTTTTGTCTTTCATGATTCTGACATGTTTTAAGGATTCAGGACCATCATTTTCTTATATAGTCATTCAGTCTTTTCTTATATAGTCATTTTTGTGTGTCTTGTTTTTTTTTTTTTGAGACGGAGTCTCACTCTGTCACCCAGGCTGGAGTGCAGTGGCGGGATCTCAGCTCACTGCAAGCTCCGCCTCCCGGGTTTACGCCATTCTCCTGCCTCAGCCTCCCGAGTAGCTGGGACTACAGGCGACTGCCACCTCGCCTGGCTAGTTTTTTGTATTTTTTGTTAGTAGAGACAGGGTTTTACCGTGTTCGCCAGGATGGTCTCGATCTCCTGACCTCGTGATCCTCCCGTCTTGGCCTCCCAAAGTGCTGGGATTACAGGCTTGAGCCACCGCGCCCGGCCTGTGTGTCTTGTTTTAAAATATTTTTCCTGCCTCAAAATCTGAAAGATATTCATGTGTGCTTTCTATTATGTTTTTTCCCAACATTTTATTTTTAAAAATTTCAAGTCTACAGAGATATTATAAGAATAATACAAAGAATATCAATATACCCTTCACTTATATTCATCCAGCTTTATGAATTGTTGATATTTTGCCATGTATACAAATTATGCTATTATTATTAGTTTGCTGAAATATTTAGGAATAAGTTGCACACATTTAACACTTTACCCTTTACCCCAAATATTTCAGCATGTTTCCTACATTCTCCTTTGTAACCACAATATAATTAATATAATTACAATGCTCAAAGAAATGTAACATTGATACTGTTTTATTATTCAATATGTATTTCATATTGTAATTTGTCCAGTTGTATCAATAATGTCATATATATGTATATATATGTTTAGATCAAGATCCAATCAAGGATCATGCACTGCATTTAGTTGTCATGATCCTTTAGGCTTCTTTAATCTGGTATCCCAGCCTCTTTTTGTCTTTCATGATACTGACATGTTTTAAGGATCCAGGATCATTGTTTTGCAGAATGTCCTTCTGTGTGGATTTTTCTGATTGTTTCCTCTTCTTTAGATTCAAGCTAGTATAGTATTTGTTCCCGGTTTTCCTGGCAGTCACAAATCCTTGGTAAAGGTTCCCATCTCCTTTGGGACTTCTGCTAAAATTCAACCTCCTTTTAGTCATTGTATTAATTATGGCTCCTGTAATAGAGAGATCATAACTTTGGGGCTCAAAGAAGATAGGTTTTAATTTCTCTTTTACATAACAATCCACAAGTGAGCAGTCTGCAGTCCTGGTGAAATGACTTTTGCTCCACAATGTCATCCAGGGATCCAGGCTCCTTCTGTCTTACTGCTCCATCATTGTCATCCTCAAGAATTGATTCTTACAAAGTCAAAGCTCTCTCACTAGCACCGCATTCAAACTTCAGCCTGCAGGAAGGGGAAAGAGAAAGTTAAGAGCATTCAACAGTCTCTTTCAAAGTATGAGATCTAGAAATTGCTCTTGTAACTTCCGTTTGCACGCCCATCTAGTCACCAGGGAGGCTGAGAAAAGCAGTCAATACCTGGGAAGCCAATTGTCCAGCTGTAATATCGTGAAGTGTGTATTTGGTATTTGTCACTGTTTCCTGACATATAGCTCCTAAAATCCTTGGATTTGGGGTATCTTTTGTATGCTAATGAGATGACTGGTGGCTGAGAGCCCATAGATCCCTTCAATATAGTGACTGATCACGAGAAAGACCAAGGCATGATTAGAGGTTTGGGACTTTTGGCTCCACCCTGCATCACCCTTCCCAGTCTCTGGGGAGAAAAGTGGCTGAAGTTGAAGTTGATCTCAGTGGCCAAAGATTTAATCAATCATGCCTACATAATGAAGCTTCCATAAAACCCCAAAGGACTTGGTTCTGGGAGCTTTCTGATAGCTGAATGTGTGGAGGTTCCTGTAGGGTGTTATGACTGGAGAAGGCATGGACGCTCCTGTGCCCCTTCCTTTATGCCTTGTTCTATGCACCTGTTCCATCTGGCTATTCATCTGTATCCTTAGTAATAGCTTCTAAAATCAAACAGAAAATGCAAGTAAAGTGTTTTCCTGAGTTCTGTGGGCTGCTCTAACAAACGAATCAAACCCAAGGAGGGGATCATGGGAACCCCAATTTAGAGCTGATTGGGCAGAAACCCAGGTCACAAACTGTCCTTGCAACTGGCATCTGAAGTGGAGACAGTTTTGGGGACTGAGCCCTCAACCTATGAGGTCTGACGGTATGTCCAGGTAGACAATGGCAGAATTGAGTAAAATTAGAGGGGCCAGGCATGGTGGCTCACACTTAAGATGCTAGCATTTTGGGAGCCCAGGGCAGGAGGATCACTTGAGGTCAGGAGTTTAGACCAGACTGGCCAACATAGCAAGACCTCATCTCTGCAAAAAATTAGCCAAGTGTGGTGGCATGTGCCTGTAGTCCCAGCTGCCGGGGAGGCAGAGGTGGGAGGATCCCTTGAGCCCAGGAGTTGAAGACTGCAGTGAGCTATGATTGCACTACTGCACTCCAGCCTATGCCACAGAGTGAGACCCTGTCTCAAAAAAATTAAGAAGACATCCAACTGATACTCACTGCAGAATTGATTGGTTGTTGTGTTGGGGAAAATCCCCACACATGTGGTATCAAAAATGTTCTGTGTTCATAATTCAGACCAGCTAAAACTCTGGTGGTTATATTAGTAAAAGGAAGAAGGAAAGAGGGCCATTCAGGGAGCATTACTGGTCTCTGCCACAGCCATGCAGTAGGCGGTTATGTCCTCTGGTGAAGACTCAATACATGAACAAGCAGTTCAACTTACTAACCTAACCATGACTTCAGGTCCTCTTTCATAATACTTATTCAGATGTTTTCATCTCTGGGTAGAGGTATTAGAGATTTTTCTTAATGTAATTTTAAAATATCAAAAATACTTTGTATAATAAAAGGAACAACAGACACTGAAGCCTACTTGAGGGTAGAAAGTGTGGGGAGAGAGAGGATTAAAAAACTACCTATTAGTAATAGGCTTATTACCTGGGGGATGAGATAATCTGCACACCAAATCCCCGCAATGCGCAATTTACCTGTATAACGAACCTGCACGTATCCCTCTGAACCTAAAATAAAAGTTAAAAAACAAACAAAAAAAACTTCTTTAAAAAAAAAAAAAGTCACGAGATCAAATTTTCAAGAATGGAAGGTTGTCATCCCGGGAAATGTTTATGTACTTATATTCTCTCAGTGAAAATAAAAATTGACGGGCTGGGCATGGTGGCTCACGCCTGTAATCCCAGCACTTTGGGAGGCCGAGGTGGGTGGATCACGACGTCAGCAGATCGAGACTATCCTGGCTAACACAGTGAAACCCCGTCTCTACTAAAAATACAAAAAATTAGCTGGGCGTATTGGTGGGCGCCTGTAGTCCCAGATACTCAGGAGGCTGAGGCAGGAGAATGGCATGAATCCAGGAGGTGGAGCTTGCAATGAGCCGAGATCAGGTCACTGCACTCCAGCCTGGGCAACAGAGCGAGACTCCATTTGATAAAAAAGAGAAATACTGACAGTGATGAGAAAATTAATTTAAAAAGCAGAAACAGTGTGATTCAGTCTCAGAATCTAGTCTCCTCACTTTTCATTCATCACTGAAGAGCCCTAGGGAAAAGAAAAATAAAGTGTTTTTAGATGGTTGTTTTATTTAAAGTATAAAAGGCACAACAACACTAAGGGCTAGCAATAGCATGTTAATGCCCACAGTGACCTCAGTCATTACTTAAACTTATTTCCTCGTTTTATAGGTAAGGGCAAACCCCAGAGAACTGATGATAATTGTAGATGTTGGCTGGGCGCCATGGCTCACGCCTGTAATCCTAGCACTTTGTGGGGTTGAGGCGGGTGGATTGCTTGAGCCTGGGAGTTCGAGACCAGCCTGGGCAACATGGCTAAACCCCGTCTCTACAAAACATACAAAAATTAGCTAGGCATGGTGGTGGGCACCTGTAGTCCTAGCTACTCAGAAACTTGAGGTGGGAAGATCACCTGAGCCCAGGAGATAGAGGCTGTGGTGGGCCGTGATTGTGCCACTGTACTCTAGCCTGGGTGACAGAGTGAGACCCTGTCTTAAACAAAAAGAAACAATTTTTTCATAAAAGAAGGTTGCAGCTAGTTAGCTAAACTCGAACCAAGTTTCCTGACTCTGGTCCATATTCTCCTTCCGTGTCACACAACCTCTCATTGGTTTAAGTCAATTTCTCCTTTCTTACACATTTGGTTCCAGTCACCGCATAGTCCACGTAATGCCTTTATCCCTTCCACGTTCTCTGTAAAGAAGTGCGTTAAAATAACCGCAGCAACAACAACAACAAACAGTTGTTGAAAGTATTTAAGTTATGTTTTGGAATCCCTTTCAAAGTAAAAGGAGAACACATGATATCTCAACTCTGGCATCTCCACCTCCCCTCATGCTTAGGGATGATTGTTTGTTCTGCCTTTGCCAAATTCCATTAGCAGTCACTGCCCAGATTCCAGTGCCCTTGATGATGTCAAAATAACGTAAACCTGTTTATGACAACAGCTTCCACAGCGTCTTAGAAAAAACCAAAATCAAGCTGAAAGACATAAGCCTATCTTTTGAACACTCTTTCCACTTTGCTGTGAAAGGGACCCACTTTATTTTACTTATTTTGCTTTTATTCTTTTAGATTTTATTGTTAAATATTGCAAATATAAAATAAGAACAGAGAATAATATAATATATATCTACCACTGAACTCAAAGGACCCTTAATATTTTGCCATATTTGCTTCAGATATTTTCAGATTTTTTTAAAGGATATAAAACATTAGAAATGCAGTCAAGGCTTGATTCCATCTTTCTGCCTTCCTCCTCTCTCTTTTTCCTTCTCTAGAGGTAACCACTGTCTTGAACTGAGTTTTTATTATATGTTTAGTTTTATATTATTAATAAAAAGCTCAGGTCTGTTTTCTAGTATTTGTTTTATTGGTAGTTTGAAATTTTCTCCACTGAGGTCTTTCATACCTGTTTATCTGTTAGCTTTATTCACTTGTCCATTATCATCTTTGTTGCTATCATGCATGGACTTCTTTTTACCTCTGCTGTTTCAAAGCTGTAGAAAGATTTCTGTGTTTTTTGTTTTTTTTTTGTTTGTTTGTTTTCAAGCTTTGTTTGGTTGTTGTTTTTAATTTAGGAGGTGTATTAGATTTCTCTGGCTGCCATAACAAATTAGCACAAACTTTGTGGCTTAAAACAAAGGAAAGGTATTCTCTCAGAGTTCTAGAGGCTAGAAGTTCAAAATTTAGTTGCAGGCTGGGCTGAACTCCCTACAGAGGCCCTAGGGAAAAATTCTCCCTGGCCTCTTCCAATTTCTGGTGGCTGCCAGCATTACTTAGCTTGTGGCCCCATCACTCCAGTTTCTGCCTCCATTATCTGTGTTGCATTCTCCTTGTTCATCTGTCATCAAATCTCCCTCTGTCTCCTTCCTAGAACACTTGTGATTAGCTGATGAATTCTCTTGATTAGTTCTCCATCTTGTATCAGAATACCGTTATTTTGCCTTCGCTCTGGTGATAGATTTGCTGGGCGCACATCCTGTTTACTATTATTTCCCCTTAACACTGTAAAATATTACTCTATTGTCATCTGTTTTAGCTAAATATGCTCTACATTCAATTCTTTGTGGGTAATTTACCCTTTATTTAAAGAGTGTTTAAGATTATCTTTATCTCTAATGCTCTATGTTTTATCCTGCCCAGTCCTGGGCACCTTCAATCTGAAAATTTACATCTTTATTTAATTTTGGGAAATTCTCATTATTTCTTCAAATACTGCCTCTCCATCATTTCCTTCATTCTGTTCTGCCAGAGCTCCTGATAGTCAAGTATTGGACATGAATGCCTTTCAAAGTGTCTTATAGCTGCTATTTGCTTGTTTATTTCTTTGTCTTTCTGTGCCATATTCAGTTTAGATTTATTTCAGTTCTCTAATCTTCCATTTCACAAATTCTCTCTTCAACTGTTCATTCGAGACTTAGGCATAGGCAGCATTAGGAGGCTGTTTTAAAGCTAAGAGCTCTGCTGCCAGCCTGTCTAGATTCAAATTCCACTTCTATTCTTATCTATTGGGCTTGGAAAATGACTGGCTTCTCTGGATCTCAGTTTCCTCATGTGTAAAATGGGAATAATATAGTTACCTCATGGTGTTTATAATATTTAGAAAGCATATATATATATA
>NW_016819176.1:4665-16272 GCF_001698545.2 Rhinopithecus bieti | reverse complement strand
GAACTAGAAATACCATTTGACCCAGCCATCCTATTACTGGGTCTATACCCAAAGGATTATAAATCATGCTGATATAAAGACACATGCACACACATGTTTATTATGGCACTATTCACAATAGCAAAGACTTGGAATCAACCCAAATGTCCATCAGTGACAGACTGGATTAAGAAAATGTGGCACATATACACCATGGAATACTATGCAGCCATAAAAAAGGATGATGAGTTCATGTCCTTTGTAGGGACATGGATGCAGCTGGAAACCATCATTCTCAGCAAACTATCGCAAGAACAGAAAACCACACACCGCATGTTCTCACTCATAGCTGGGAAGTGAACAATGAGAACACTTGGACACAGGAAGGGGAACATCACACACTGGGGCCTGTTGTGGGATAGGGGGAGGGGAAGGGATAGCATTAGGAGATAAACCTAATGTAAATGACGAGTTAATGGGTGCAGGACACCAACATGGCACATGTATACATGTGTAACAAACCTGCATGTTGTGCACATGTACCCTAGAACATAAAGTATAAAAAAAAATCACAAGAACACTTAACAGATGTTCAATTATGGGAGAATTTTAAGAGAATCTTTATGCTTTTAAGTAATTTTCAAATCACAATTAGTATATTTCACATATATAGTGAAATTCAAATTATTTTTTTAAATTTTAACACAGACATATGCCATATGATCATGGTGACAGACTGAATCTTCCAAAGATAGTTGTGCCAATGTTTACCCCATCCAATATGCTCTTATAATGTGACACTAGAATTTCTCCATCAAGAAGTCTGTGTTCCGTCCTCTTGAACATGGGCAAAACTCTGTCACTGTCTGAATCGGGAAAATACAGAGCATTGACTCTCTATGACTCTTGAGAATAGATTATAAAAAATACCTGGCTCTCTTTCCCTGAGAACACTTGCCTGTGGGATCCAGCTATCATGTCGTGAGCAAATCCAGGCCACATGCAGAAGTCATGTGTGAGTGTCCAGCTGGCAGCCCCAGGTAGGTACAAATGAAAGAGAAGCATTCAGATGATTTCAGCTCCCAATCTTCAAATCTTTTAGCTAAGGCATGGATGAACCAAGATAAAGTGTCATTTCTCTACCCCATCTGAATTCCTTTTGCAAATAAATCATTAAAATAAGTGATTGTTGTTGTTTTAAGCCACTACATCTTGGAGTAATTTGTTATTCATAGTAGGTAATCAAAATATTGAAAATAAAATTATCAAATTATCTGGCAATTCTACTTCTGTGTCTATACCCCAAACAAGTAAAAGCAGGAATGTGAAGAGACATTTGTACACCCATTTTGTAGTGGCATTGTTCACAAGAGCTAAAACATGGGAGCAACCCAGGTGTCCATGGATGGACGGGCAGAGAGTGGGATTTGCATGCAGTGGAATATTGTCCAGCCTTAAAAGAAAGGACATTCAGACGCGTGTTACAGCATGGGTGAATCTTGAGAACATTACGCTGAGTGAAATAAGATAGTCACAGAGACAAACACTGTATGAAATACTTAGAGTAGTCAACATCATGGAGATAGAAAATAGAATGGTGGCTGCCAGGAGCTGGTGGGAGGCGGAAAATCACGAGTTATTGTGGAATGTGTATAGATTTTCAGTTTTGCAAGATGAAAGGAGTTCTGGAGATGAATGGTGGTGAGATATGGAACATTTCCATCATCTGGAAAATTTCCTCTTGCCAGTTTCTAGTTAATACCCTTCCCCAATCTCCAGCCCTTCATAATCAAGGGTAGTGTCTCTGTCCTTACTGATTTTCTTTTTTCAAATATCATGTAAGTGAAACCATACGACATATACCTGCTGCGTCTGGCTTCTTTCACTTATCGTAATGCTGGTGAGAATCATCCGTGTGGCCGCATCTCCCATACTTTGTGCCTTTTGATCGTCGAGTGGTATTCTATTGTTTGTGCCACAGTTTATGTATATATTCATCACTTGATGGACATTTAGTTTCAGTTTTGCTACTTTTAATAAAAGTGCTGTAAGCATTCACATACATGTATGCTCTTTAATAAACACAAAAGTGAGATTGCTGAGTTGTTTGGTAAGTGTTTGTTTGAATACAAAAGGCACTTGCAGATTGTTCTCTGGGTTAGTTTTCCCACTGCATTCCCAACATCATGTGAGAGATCTGGCCTCTTCATATCTTTGCCAGCATTTGCATTGTCTGTTTCTGTTCTTGTTTTAATTTTATCATTCTGGTAGTATGTAATGTAGCTCAATGGGATTTTGATTTTCATTTTATAATGACTGGTGACTTTAGGCATTATTTCATGTCTGAATTTGCCATTTATATCTCTTCTTTTGCACATGTATGGTTTTGGTTGTAAAAGTCCTTTATATTTTTTGAAAGTAAAATCTTTATCAGACATGTATTACGTAAATATGGTCTCTCAGACTACAGCTTATGCTTTTAGTTTTAAAAAATGTTTACTGATGACTAATTTATTGTTGCTTTCTATTATGGTTTATACTTTCACATCCTATATATGAACTATTTGTAAACGATAAGAACACAAAATTTTGTTTCATTTATTCTAGAAATGTTACCATTTTGGTTTTACACTTTTGTTTCAAGTTGATTTTATATGTGGTACAAGAAATGGATAATGATCCATTTGGTACAAGTTGTCCAAGATATCACCACTTGTTGAACGTAGTGTCCTTTCTCTATTGACTTACCTTAGAACATTTGTTAATGGTCAGTTTGGTATCTGTGCGGGTTGTTTTCTGGACATCCTTTTCTGTTTCTTTGACAAACATGTCTGTCCTTATGCCAGTGCCAGATAATCTTGATTAACTGTACCTCTGTAGTAAATTCTAAAATCTAATAAAAAAAGCAAACAATGTATTGCAGAGTAACTCAGGCAGTAATATTTCTCTAGACTTTATAATTTTGCAGAATTTTAAATATTCGTAATTTATTACTTCTTATTGTGTAAATAGATGTTGGCTTTTATCACTAATTTCATGATGGTTATTTTCTTAGAGTTTCGCTCTTCATAATTACATAAACTTCAGGCCCCAACCATGGATCTGTGTGGGAATGTACAGTCTCCCGAACATACTTGCTGATTATCTGCCTCTGAGACCACATTGTTTTCAAGGAGTGTTAAATTAGAAGTCAATACTTCTGCTCTTAATAGACTAACAGGGATTAGCACCACAGATGATAATTATGAGATAATAAGGCAGAGACTGCTGGGGTTTCAAGGAGTGGGGAGGAATAAAATGGAATCAGAAGATATGTGTTTGCTTAGTGTGCATGGATGGCTTTGTGCATATCGAAGACTATTTGTGGCTACTTTGAACAAAATAATTTTAATTTATTATCATAATAATTTAAAATCCTAGTTCTCTTTAAGCCTAGTTGGTATTAAGCTTTAAATTCATTTTATTCTAATTATAAATACAATAAACTTTAAAATCATTTTAAGGAAGTTTTGATTACCATGTAATCAACTTATTCTGAATAATGAAAATATCCTAAATAATCAACTTTATGACTTTATGTTTGCAAACATTTTAAGNCATATATAGTGAAATTCAAATTATTTTTTTAAATTTTAACACAGACATATGCCATATGATCATGGTGACAGACTGAATCTTCCAAAGATAGTTGTGCCAATGTTTACCCCATCCAATATGCTCTTATAATGTGACACTAGAATTTCTCCATCAAGAAGTCTGTGTTCCGTCCTCTTGAACATGGGCAAAACTCTGTCACTGTCTGAATCGGGAAAATACAGAGCATTGACTCTCTATGACTCTTGAGAATAGATTATAAAAAATACCTGGCTCTCTTTCCCTGAGAACACTTGCCTGTGGGATCCAGCTATCATGTCGTGAGCAAATCCAGGCCACATGCAGAAGTCATGTGTGAGTGTCCAGCTGGCAGCCCCAGGTAGGTACAAATGAAAGAGAAGCATTCAGATGATTTCAGCTCCCAATCTTCAAATCTTTTAGCTAAGGCATGGATGAACCAAGATAAAGTGTCATTTCTCTACCCCATCTGAATTCCTTTTGCAAATAAATCATTAAAATAAGTGATTGTTGTTGTTTTAAGCCACTACATCTTGGAGTAATTTGTTATTCATAGTAGGTAATCAAAATATTGAAAATAAAATTATCAAATTATCTGGCAATTCTACTTCTGTGTCTATACCCCAAACAAGTAAAAGCAGGAATGTGAAGAGACATTTGTACACCCATTTTTGTAGTGGCATTGTTCACAAGAGCTAAAACATGGGAGCAACCCAGGTGTCCATGGATGGACGGGCAGAGAGTGGGATTTGCATGCAGTGGAATATTGTCCAGCCTTAAAAAGAAAGGACATTCAGACGCGTGTTACAGCATGGGTGAATCTTGAGAACATTACGCTGAGTGAAATAAGATAGTCACAGAGACAAACACTGTATGAAATACTTAGAGTAGTCAACATCATGGAGATAGAAAATAGAATGGTGGCTGCCAGGAGCTGGTGGGAGGCGGAAAATCACGAGTTATTGTGGAATGTGTATAGATTTTCAGTTTTGCAAGATGAAAGGAGTTCTGGAGATGAATGGTGGTGAGATATGGAACATTTCCATCATCTGGAAAAATTTCCTCTTGCCAGTTTCTAGTTAATACCCTTCCCCCAATCTCCAGCCCTTCATAATCAAGGGTAGTGTCTCTGTCCTTACTGATTTTTCTTTTTTCAAATATCATGTAAGTGAAACCATACGACATATACCTGCTGCGTCTGGCTTCTTTCACTTATCGTAATGCTGGTGAGAATCATCCGTGTGGCCGCATCTCCCATACTTTGTGCCTTTTGATCGTCGAGTGGTATTCTATTGTTTGTGCCACAGTTTATGTATATATTCATCACTTGATGGACATTTAGTTTCAGTTTTTGCTACTTTTTAATAAAAGTGCTGTAAGCATTCACATACATGTATGCTCTTTAATAAACACAAAAAGTGAGATTGCTGAGTTGTTTGGTAAGTGTTTGTTTGAATACAAAAGGCACTTGCAGATTGTTCTCTGGGTTAGTTTTCCCACTGCATTCCCAACATCATGTGAGAGATCTGGCCTCTTCATATCTTTGCCAGCATTTGCATTGTCTGTTTCTGTTCTTGTTTTTAATTTTTATCATTCTGGTAGTATGTAATGTAGCTCAATGGGATTTTGATTTTCATTTTTATAATGACTGGTGACTTTAGGCATTATTTCATGTCTGAATTTGCCATTTATATCTCTTCTTTTGCACATGTATGGTTTTGGTTGTAAAAGTCCTTTATATTTTTTGAAAGTAAAATCTTTATCAGACATGTATTACGTAAATATGGTCTCTCAGACTACAGCTTATGCTTTTAGTTTTAAAAAATGTTTACTGATGACTAATTTATTGTTGCTTTCTATTATGGTTTATACTTTCACATCCTATATATGAACTATTTGTAAACAATAAGAACACAAAAATTTTGTTTCATTTATTCTAGAAATGTTACCATTTTGGTTTTTACACTTTTTGTTTCAAGTTGATTTTTATATGTGGTACAAGAAATGGATAATGATCCATTTGGTACAAGTTGTCCAAGATATCACCACTTGTTGAACGTAGTGTCCTTTCTCTATTGACTTACCTTAGAACATTTGTTAATGGTCAGTTTGGTATCTGTGCGGGTTGTTTTCTGGACATCCTTTTCTGTTTCTTTGACAAACATGTCTGTCCTTATGCCAGTGCCAGATAATCTTGATTAACTGTACCTCTGTAGTAAATTCTAAAATCTAATAAAAAAAGCAAACAATGTATTGCAGAGTAACTCAGGCAGTAATATTTCTCTAGACTTTATAATTTTGCAGAATTTTAAATATTCGTAATTTATTACTTCTTATTGTGTAAATAGATGTTGGCTTTTTATCACTAATTTCATGATGGTTATTTTTCTTAGAGTTTCGCTCTTCATAATTACATAAACTTCAGGCCCCCAACCATGGATCTGTGTGGGAATGTACAGTCTCCCGAACATACTTGCTGATTATCTGCCTCTGAGACCACATTGTTTTTCAAGGAGTGTTAAATTAGAAGTCAATACTTCTGCTCTTAATAGACTAACAGGGATTAGCACCACAGATGATAATTATGAGATAATAAGGCAGAGACTGCTGGGGTTTCAAGGAGTGGGGAGGAATAAAATGGAATCAGAAGATATGTGTTTGCTTAGTGTGCATGGATGGCTTTGTGCATATCGAAGACTATTTGTGGCTACTTTGAACAAAAATAATTTTTAATTTATTATCATAATAATTTAAAAATCCTAGTTCTCTTTAAGCCTAGTTGGTATTAAGCTTTAAATTCATTTTATTCTAATTATAAATACAATAAACTTTAAAAATCATTTTAAGGAAGTTTTTGATTACCATGTAATCAACTTATTCTGAATAATGAAAATATCCTAAATAATCAACTTTATGACTTTATGTTTGCAAACATTTTAAGCTGGTTTTATAATTGTAATATACTTTATTTCTTTTGGAACATTTAGAATGGCTAGCCTAAAAGCAAATCCTCTTTACCTACCCATTCCCCTAAATCTAATTAAAACAATCTTTAAAATACAGTGAATCCCAAGTTCCCTTAAACATTCTAGTATTGTTCACAAACTTGTTCTCTTATTCATTTTGACTAAAAATTTCAAGCTCTAAAACAAATTAATTATACATTTTAAATTGGAATCACAGAACTAATCTGTCAGACACACAAATATGCCAAATTCTTAAACATAACACTCTAAACATCAAATGCATGAATTATTCCTGAATTTAGCCCCAAATTATTACTGAGCATTTGATTTACTATCTCTGTATACTTCATTCTAAGTCTTTCCAGAATTAAATGTTTTCCCATCCTAGGTGAATTGGGGTCACCATCCTCAGGGACTTGTGGCACTTACTAATTAGAGAATTGAGCCAAGATGAGAAACTCAGCAGTCTCCAAGAATGGCTTCTGGATGAGCCATGCCTCTTGGAACCCATACCCTTGTATAGTGCCTGCTCTCAAATCTGGCCTGGTACTATGGCTTCAAAATGGTTTTATGTGAAACCAATAGAATTGGCAGAATAAAATGCTACTGGCAACTAGTGTGCTGGAATGTTCACACTGAGGGAAGCCAGCTGCCATGTAAGATGCTTGACCAGCTTCAGGTCACCAGGTCCTGGAGAAGCCCAAACAAGCTATGTGGAAATGATGTGTGTGAAGAGAAATGCCTGGTTAGTCCCACTCTCCCAACCCCAAACCATTCATTCCAGCTGGGGGTCCAGACGCTGTACTTGTGAATCAAACCATCCCTGCAGAACTCCATTTGAATTCCTCACCTACAAAACCGTGAAATATAAAAATATCAATTGTTGTTTTAAACTACTAAGTTTCAGGGTAGTTTGTTACACAGCAGTAGCTAACTGGAGCCCCTACAAGGTGATTCATCTCCCAGGCCACTAATGACATGCTGAGTCCCCTTTCATGGTTTCTGTAACATGGGATTCCAGGCACATCGCTTTCAATTAGGATTTTATTATTCCGGTGTTTTATTGCATTTAGTGTTGCTGTAACAGAATGCTCGAGACTGGGTAGTTTATAAAGAAAAGAGGTTTGGCTGGGCGCGGTGGCTCAAGCCTGTAATCCCAGCACTTTGGGAGGCCGAGACGGGCAGATCATGAGGTCAGGAGATCGAGACCATCCTGGCTAACACGGTGAAACCCCATCTCTACTAAAAAATACAAAAAACCAGCTGGGCGAGGTGGCGGGCGCCTGTAGTCCCAGCTACTCGGGAGGCTGAGGCAGGAGAATGGTGTAAACCCGGGAGGCGGAGCTTGCAGTGAGCTGAGATCTGGCCACTGCACTCCAGCCTGGGCGACAGAGCGAGACTCCCTCTCAAAAAAAAAAAAAAATAAGTAAATAAAAATAGGTTTATTAAGCTCATGATTCTGGTGGCTGGAAAGTTCAAGATTGGGCATCTGTACCTGGTTTTGATTACCATGTAGTCAAAAAGGTTCTCAGGCTGCTTCAACTCATGGTGGAAGGTGGAAAGCGAGCCAGCACGTGTAAACAGATCACATGACAAGGGAAGAGGCAAGGGAGTGAGCAGGGAGGGGCCAGGCTCTTGTGAACCAGCTCTCATAGGAACGAAAAAAGTGGTGGGGTTTTGCTCATGTAATTATCTATTCATGAGGGATCAATCCCTATGATCTAAACAGTTTTCATTAGTCCCACTTTCTAACACACTGGGGATCAACTTTCAACATGGGGTTTGGAGGGGACAAACATCCAAACCATAGTCCCTGGTTATGTCTGTCCCTAAGTCTTCCATCTGATTTCAGTCAGCTGGCTCCCAGCCCAAAGATCACAGAAACTTCCTTCATGGCTTGATTGGATCTTGATTTTTTGTGTGTTGTTTAATTTGTTTTCTTTTAGTCCAGGCTGAATTTTTCAAAGACATCAAATGATGTCTGATTGGATTCTGCATTTCTTTCTTTGCCATGCTCTGAAGCCACAGCACTAAAGTCATGCTAATGAAATGGAGACCTGTGCCTCTGTCAGTGGCCAGGGTCCCCCAAATCCGCACCATAGAAAAACTTCCCTGAAGTGTGTAGTGCTTCCTCAGTACCTTTCTGTTGCTGCCATGAGACCAGGTAGGTAGAAGGCTTACAGTCTAAGAGATTTTAACTTATTAAGGCTTGAGACCGGAAAATATAATCATTGGCTTCAATATTTTCCAAGAAAGCTGCAAAATCAAGCTTGAAAAATATTTGACTAAATGTCCACAAATATATGTTAATGTTACTAAATGCTGAATTTAATACTTACAAAAAGTTCATTACATTCAAACACAACTTCAGGCTAGCCTTTTTTCACTTTACAAGAATTCCTGAGGAGGCCTGTCGAGTACCAGAATATCGTAAACTGTAAATTGCAAATATATATATCAAAAGGAAAAATGTAAATACATTTTACATTTTCAGTTAAAAAGTATATATAATGTGGGCTAGGTGCAGTGACTCTCACATCTTTAATCTCAGCACTTTGAGAGGCTGAGGCAGGTGGATCACTTGAGGTCAGGAGGTCGGGACTAGCCTGGCCAACATGGCGAAACCCCATCTCTACTAAAGATACAAAAATTAGCCAGGCATGGTGGCACATGCCTATAGTCCCAGGTATTCAGGAGGCTGAGGTAGGAGGATTGCTTGAACCTAGGAGGCAGAGGTTATAGTGTGCCGAGATTGCACCACTGCTCTCCAGCCTTGGTGACAGAGCAAGACTAGCTCTCCAAAAAAAAAAAAAGTAATGTGGATTAAGGTACCTTTATGATATTTTTATGATGTCCGGTGGGTTTGGATTTCTACAAATGTGAGTACTATGGCTCTTCTATGTCCTATGATGGTCTTGGGGACCTGACTAGTTTGCTTTAAAAACAGCCCAGATCCATTTTGTATATACAGTCACTCCTCCAGCCCACTCAGTTTTCCATGGCTGCATGCTGTTCTTTGACTTCATCTCTTACAGAAGTAGATCTTGATATTTTAGTCCTACCCTTAGGCAATCAGTATATTATTGCCAGTTTTAGAAATGTCACCAACAGGTTCGTTCCAAGATGGCCAAATAGGAACATCTCCAGTCTGCAGCTCCCAGTGTGATTGACGCAGAAGACGGGTGATTTCTGCATTTCCAGCTGAGGTACTTGGTTCATCTCACTGGGACTTGTTGAACAGTGGGTGCAGCCCACGGAGGGTGAGCCAAAGCAGGGCGGGGAATCGCCTCACCCAGGAAGCGCAAGTGGTCCGGGGATTTCCCTTTCCTAGCCAAGGGACGCCGTGACAGACTATACTGGGAAAATCGGGACAGTGTCACCTAAATACTGCACTTTTCCAATGATCTTAGCAAAGGGAACACCAGGAGATTATATCCAGTGCCTGGCTCAGTGGGTCCCATGTCCACGTAGCCTTGCTCACTGGTAGTGCAGCAGTCTGAGATTGAACTGCTAGGCGGTAGCCTGGCTGGGGGAGAGGCGTCTGCCATTGCTGAGGCTTGAGTAGGTAAACAAAGTGACCTGGAAGCTTGAACTGGGTGGAGCCCACCGCAGCTCAGTGAGGTCCACCTGCCTCTGTAGACTCCGCCTCTGGGGGCAGGGCATAGCTGAACTAAAGACAGCAGAAACTTCTGCAGATTTAAACATCCCTGTCTGAAAGCTCTGAAGAGAGCAGTGGTTCTCCCAGCACAGTGTTTGAGATTTGAGGATAGAGAGCCTGCCTCCTCAAGTGGGTCCCTGACCCCTGTGTAGCCTAACTGGGAGACACCTCATACAGCCAGGTTGTGCCTCTGAGACGAAGCTTCCAGAGGAAGGATCAGGCAGCAATATTTACTGTTCTGCAATATTTGCTGCTCTGCAACCTCCACTGTTGATATCCAGGCAAACGGTCTGGAGTGGACCTCCAGCAAACTCCCAACAGACCTGCAGCTGAGGGACCTGTTAGAAGGAAAACTAACAAACAGAAAGGAACAGCATCAACATCAACAAAAAGGACATCCACACCAAAACCCCATCTGTAGGTCACCATCATCAAAGACGAAAGGTACATAAAGCCACAAAGATGGGGAGAAACTGGAGCAGAAAAACCGAAAATTCTAAAAACCAGAGCGCCTCTTCTCCTTCAAATGATCGCAGCTCCTCGCCAGCAATGGAAGAAAGCTGGACAGAGAATGAGTTTGACGAGTTGGCAGAAGTAGGCTTCAGAAGGTCGGTAACGACCAACTTCTCTGAACTAAAGGAGGATGTTCGAACCCATCTCAAGGAAGCTAAAAACGTTGAAAAAAGATGAGACAAATGGCTAACTAGAATAAACAGTGTAGATGTAGAAAAGACCTTAAATGACCTGATGGAGCCAAAAACCATGGCACAAGAACTGCATGACACATGCACAAGCTTCAGTAGCACAATTCAATCAAGTGGAAGAAAGGGTATCAGTGATTGAAGATCAAATGAATGAAATGAAGTGAGAAGAGAAGTTTAGAGAAAAAAGTAAAAAGAAACAAAACCTTCAAGAAATATGGGACTATGAGAAAACACCAAATCTACACTTGATTTGTCAGGAGCACATCAAAAAGTTTATTCACCACGATCAAGTGGGCTTCATCCCTGGGATGCAAGGCTGGTTCAACATAATGCAAATCAATAAACATAATCCCGTGTATAAAAAGAACGAAAGACAAAAACCAGATGATTATCTCAATAGATGCAGAAAAGTCCTTTGACATAATTCAACAGCCCTTCATGCTAAAAACTCAATAAACTAGGTATTGATGGGACATATCTCAAAATAATAAGAGCTATTTATGACAAATCCACAGCCAATATCATACTGAATGGGCAAAAACTGGAAGCATTCCCCTTGAAAACTGACAGAAGACAGGGATGCCTTCTCTCACCACACTCATATTCAACATAGTATTGGAAGTTCTGGTCAGGGCAATCAGGCAAGAGAAAGAAATAAACGGTATTCAAATAGGAAGAGAGGAAGTCA
>NW_016819176.1:0-3882 GCF_001698545.2 Rhinopithecus bieti | reverse complement strand
ACCATTCAGGACATAGGCATGGGCAAGGACTTCATGTCTAAAACACCAAAAGCAATGGCAATGAAAGCCAAAATTGACAAATGGGATCTAATTAAACTAAAGAGCTTCTGCACAGCAAAAGAAACTATCATCACAGTGAACAGGCAGCTTAAGAATGGGAGAAAATTTTTGCACTCTACCCATCTGACAAAGGGCTAATATCCAGAATCTACAAATAACTTAAACAAATTTACAGGAAAAAATCAAACAACCCCATCAAAAAGTGGGCAAAGGATATGAACAGACATTTTTCAAAAGAAGACCTTTATGCAATTGACAGACATGAAAAAATGCTTATCATGACTGGTCATCAGATAAATGCAAATTCAAACCACAATGAGATATCATCTCACACCAGTTAGAATGGTGATCATTAAAAAGTCAAGAAACAACTGGTGCTGGAGAAGATGTGGAGAAATAGAAATGCTTTTATATTGTTGGTGGGAGTGTAAACTAGTTCAACGATTGTGGAAGACAGTATGGTGATTCCTCAAGGATCTAGAATTAGAAATACCATTTGACCCAGCCATCCCATTACTGAGTATATACCCAAAGGATTATAAATCATTCTCCTATTAAGATACATGCACACATATGTTTATTGTGGCACTGTTCACAATAGCAAAGACTTGGAACCAACCCAGATGTCCATCAATGGTAGACTGGATTAAGAAATTGTGGCACATATACACCATGGAATACTATGCAGCCATAAAAAGGGATGAGTTCGTGTCCTTTGTAGGGACATGAATGAAGCTGGAAGCCATCATTCTGAGCAAACTGTTGCAAGGACAGAAAACCAAACATCGCATGTTTTCACTCATAGCTGGGAATTGAACGATGAGAACACTTGGACACAGGGAGAACATCACACACCGGGGCCTGTTGTGGGGTTGGGGAATGGGGGAGGGATAACATTAGCAGAAATACCTAATGTAAATGATGAGTTAATGGGTGCAGCAAACCAACAGAGCACACTTTTACATATATAACAAACCTGCACATTGTGCACATGTACCCTAGAACTTAAAGTATAATAAAAATAAGAAATAAATAAATTAAAAAAAAGTCACCAACAAATGGAACAATTTGCCCATAGGTCTACAGCTAACAGGTGGAAGAAGGGCCAAGAATGGCACCCATGTCTCCTCACATTCCTTGTCCTCCTTGATTTTCCCTTAAAAGCCTCTTGTAGTATTCATTTTACTCACATGTCAAAAACTATTGATGGTGGCAGGAAAGGTACACAATGTGATTGTCCTCTTCTGCTGAGACATGGCCATTGGGTGGCCAAGGACTCACCCTTACAACTGTGCTTTGAAAAAAATGGAATTAAAAAGAAAGGCTACACAGACAGGGGAGAAAAGCAGAGTCTGAGTGAAGAAGCACACATGACAACAAAAACCGAAACTACTTCATAACATTGTCTAGGGCCAGCCCTCCTCCTCATTTCCATTCTACATGGGGCTTGGATCAAAGGTCGGAGTGCAGGCACTAGGGTAGTTTTCTGTGACTGGATCCTGGAGGTGGGAGACAAAGATAGGATTTGTTGGACAGATTGATCATCTTTGGGAAACTTGCATTCTCTCTGCCTTCAAACCAAACCCGGTTCCCAGAAAAAGATCTGCTCTTGGTCATTTACACAATCCAAGTAGCAAATGACCTCCCTTGGGGGTGTATGCATTTCAGCTGCCTGATTTTGGTTGTGAGGAAATAGGACTGAATTCTGGCTCACTTACTGATCACGCAGGGCCTCATGTCCTGTCTTTGTGCTTACTCACACTCCTCTGCTTTCATGGTAAGATTTGGCCTCAATTTTCCTTCCCACCAGTTTTATTGCAAAATCATGTATATTTTAAAGTACCTCAAAACCTTTTCATTACTAGGCAGCGTATAATTTACTAAGTTGAGAAATAACTGGGTTCCCAAGAACCGAGAAATGTTTATTTTCCCTGGGGCATTGGTACCTCCTAAATCACACCATGTAGTTATTTAGTCCTGGCCCTATACCATCGTCGGCATCCCCCAAAGAAGCTACAGAAGCCTCGCATTGACCCATGGGAAATCTTTTCTGGAGCTCCAAGCAAAGGATGAACCATGCAGGTGGTCCATGCAGGAGGAAACTTAGAGAAAATCAGCCAAGAGGCAGGGAAAATAAGAAAGAAACATTCAAACAAAGCTTCAAAACATTTAAAGCTAAACAAAGGTTTTCTCCTTTTTAATATTTTGATAAGGAAATTTAAATAATCCCAAGTAGCAACAAGTGGGTGTACCTTGCCCTTGTGTTCTCTGCTGAGTCTTACTTCAATCCTTCTCTCTCTTTTTCCTTTTTTTTTTTGAGGCAAAGTCTCGCTCTTGTCCCCCAGGCTGGAGTGCAATGGCTCTATCTCAGCTCACTGCAACCTCTGCCTCCTGGGTTCAAGTGATTCTCCTACCTCAGTCTCCTGAGTAGCTGGAATTACAGGTCCCTGCCACCATGCCCAGCTAATTTTTGTATTTTTAGTAGAGATGGGGTTTCACCATGTTGGCCAGGCTGGTCTCCCACTCCTGACCTCAGGTGATCCGCCCGCCTCGTCCTCCCAAAGTGCTGGGATTACAGACGAGAGCCACCACGCCGGGCCAATCCTTCTCTCCTCTTGACCATGTCCTCCCAGTTTCTCCCATTCATCCAGTGTGGTCCTGGATCCATCTCTCAGACATTTCTGCAGGAGGAATATCTAGGGGGCTGCCTAGGCTATCCTGTGTGACTCCCTGCCTTTAGCATGCCTTCCGGCGGGAGGCCCTTATTGCTGGATTGGAAGTGCTGAATCCTACCCAGTCCTGGGGGCAGGCCTGCCGTTTCCCGTAGCCACACAGTCACCTGCACATCTCTCCATCCTTCGCTGCCCTGCTGTAACCCCAACAGCTCTTGCGTCAGGCAGAAATCAGAACTGTCTGGGAAGCAATCACTTGTGTGTCTGGTGAAGATGACACACAGGTAGGATAAATAAGAGACGATTTAGCAGCTCTCCCAGAAACAGAACATGCTCCAGTGACCTAGTTTTTGAGCTCAGACTAAGAACCTGGAGCGCTTTAATGATGTTTTTTTTTTTTTGTTTTGTTTTGTTTTGTTTTTTGTAGCTCCAGTCCCTTCTGCTCGAATTGCTTTTTTTCTGCAGGCTCAGCAGAGATGAAACACAGCTGGTTGTCATTAGATCCCCCTCCAGTAGTCTCCATGCTATTGAAAACAACTGCGTCAGATACCCCTTCTCCAGACGAAACCATGCCAAAATGCTAAGTATTTCCTCTATGTTCTCTTTTCCCATTCAAGTCATCAATGCTAACATGTCATTTGGGGGCTTGACTTAAAATTAGTGTCTTTCATAATGGACAAATATTTAAATTAGATAAATTAAATCTAGATTAGATTATTTAAATTAGATAAATTTTAAATTATTATTTTTATTTTAAACAAATAATGTATGCATATCTACAAAATTTCAAAGGTACATAAGGGGATACATTGAAAGCAGGGTCTCCTTCCTGCATCTGTCCCTCAGCAACCCAGTTCTCAGATCCAGAAGCAATTGAGACTTGAAAATACAATCACTGTTACTAGATTCTGAGGGTTCTAGTAGAAATGGTTAAAAAAATATGGTTTTATGTGGTCAACTTTTTAGATTCCACATATGAGTGAGATAATGCAATATTTGTTTTTATGTGCCTGGCTTATTTCACTTAGCATAATGTCCTCCAGGTTTGCTTATGTTGTTGCAAATGACAGGATTTCTTTCTTTTTATGACTGAATAGTATTCCATTGTGTATATCTGCCACATTTTCTTTTTTTTTTTTTTTTTGAGACA
>NW_016819175.1:0-306 GCF_001698545.2 Rhinopithecus bieti | reverse complement strand
TGTATCTCTGTGCAATGATTTCACTCATCACAAAGAAGTTTCCCAGAAGGCTTCTTTCTAGTTTTTATCTGAGGATATTTGCTTCGTCAAAATAGGCTTCAATGCAATCCAAAATATCCCTTCTCAGATTCCCCAAAAACAGTGCAACCAAACTGCTGCATGACAAGAATGGTGTAACTCTGTACAATGAATTTAAACATCCCAAAGATGTTTCTCAGAAAGCTTCTTTCGGGTTATTATCTGAGGATACTTCCTTTTTCATCATATTCCTCCATGTGTTCTAGAATATCCCATTGCAGATTCCAC
>NW_016819174.1:0-921 GCF_001698545.2 Rhinopithecus bieti | reverse complement strand
CCCTGGAACCAAGGGATACATTAACTCTCATGAGGCTGCAAGGAATTATTTGTTAAGTTATATTTAATGGGCAGTAAATAAAACCCTAAAATGTGTAAGAATTAATTCACTTCAAATGAGCATGCTCTTGTATCTCAAGGATTACTGTGGTCATACTGTTCGATTCAGGAGCACGACTTTGTGAAATAGCATTGGTCTCGATGGAGCACCCCATTAACTTATAAAAAGTGTTGCTCTACAAATAGACTGTTTGATTTAAGTTATGCCAATTATTAGAAGCTTTGTCTGTTTAAGACAGGCTCATCAATCAAGTATGAAACACAAAAATAATGAAAAAACGAGCATGAGAAGAAGGAAAGCATTGAGTAAACCTTAACACTGTAAGCACTAGTCTATGTAACAAATAACACTATGTATAAGCACCAGTCTATGTAACCAATCATTTCTCAATTATTTCTTCATAAGATGGGCTTTAATACGAATGGCTTATTCTGTAATAACTCATTTCTTTTATCAAATATTGAGGGAATTGAAAAGCAAACAAATGGAGGGGTATAATTCAGATTATGAATTCATTCATTCCACAAATATTTGTGGAACGCCTCCTATATTCCAGCTATTGTCATAAGTGCTGAAAAAACTTGTTTTACCTGTCTGCAGTCATATATTGATACATTTCTAATTATTACCATAAATTAGGCCACTTATTTAGAGGGAAGAGGGTATTCACTCCATTCCTCTCTCCCCTTAAAAAAATATTGTAACTTTTTCCCACTGGGCTAAAGATACCACTTACATGTGTAATATTTTATTTTTCTCCTTCACCATTATTACTAGATAGGCAGCAGTATGTGCCAACTTCTTGCACAAAAAAGCCTCCTCAAAATAACCTTGACTATGATGGCTTGCAATTACAAACAA
>NW_016819173.1:374657-393835 GCF_001698545.2 Rhinopithecus bieti | reverse complement strand
ACGACTTAAACAAATGCCCCTAATGACCTGTCACTTAGTGGACCCCTACAGGTAGAATCTGCAGATGAAATCCTTTCAGCTAAGTTCCATCTGGTTCAATTTAGAATGGGGTTAAGCTATAAATATTACAAAATTAAAAATAAAATGGCTAAATATGGTTAAAGTTTATCTTATGTTAAAAGATGCATAGAGATGGTACAGAATTTGTACAATTATCAGCTAACTTGATCCTTTTCACCCTTCTAAACCAATATATTTTGCAGGTAAATAATTCCTACAGATGATAGTTTTGGGTGATCTTTTAAAGAAAACTTGTAATTCCCAAATAGATACATTAAGCCCAAAATGCATATATTCTGGATATGTACTTAAATACTTGTATCCAGAACATATATCATATATATATACATATCTCACACATAAAGACCAAATTGCATTTGTAAACTCTAATGCAAAACAGTCTAAAATATTCTTAGCATGATACAAGGACACATCATGTAAATGATTGGTTCTGATATTGGTGAAGAAGGAGTGAGGGATATGAAGTAGGCATTCTTCCAGTCTTAGTCCATTTGTGCTGTTACAACAGAATACCTGAGACTGAGTAATTGATAATAGGCAGAAATTAATTTTCTCACAGTTTTGGAGGCTGGAAATCTAAGATATAGTTACTACATCTGGTGAGGACCTTACTGCTACATCACCGCCTGACAAAAGGCAAAAGGGCAAAGAAGCAAAGAGGGCCAAACTCCCTCTTTTATAATGGCGTTAATCTTACTCATGAGGTCCAAGCCCTCAGGACTCAATCACTTCGTAAAGATTCCACCTCTTAATGAAAATGAAATTCCAACATAAGTTTTGTGGGGGACAAATATTATAGCTTCTCCTGATTCGCCTATCATCTTCATTTGTCTGGGCTCTAGTTAGTACTTGTCTCCTCAATTACTGTAATGGCTATTTGTTAAATGGTCATCTCATTGCCTTCTTTACTCTTTACCTTAAAACATACACAGACAGACATTAGGCTTTCATTTTAGGTTTGTGAATATACTATGCCTTGGAGGCATGCTGTTGTTTATCTGAGGAGAAGATCTTTTCATGTGAGGTAGAATCCAGTCTCAGCCTGCAAACTCTCTCTCTTTTCCTAAGTTTAAGATCTTAGGGCAGTTTATATTTCTGCTGCTGCTGTAACTAGTGTCAATGTGTGTTTGGAAATGCCCATGTTGTTTCATAGGTGGTGGCTCTAAACATGTCTCGTGGTTTAGCTTTTCATGTTTTAGATTCAAGGATCCACTACTCTTATTAAAAAGGTAATTTACTCAGATCTTAAGGCTCAGAGTTGTTGGATCTTTCTTCAAATCAAATTTGACCCTACCGCCCATAGAGTTATGGTGGCCAGCTGGCAATAGTCCTTGCCAGAGTGATTTCTCCCTGGGAGTCTCAGAGAAAGAGATCAAACCCCATCAGCAACCTCAGTTGATTAGTTAACTGGTTCAGCAACTGAATAGTAGAGACAATGTATTCACAAAACTAACTTTGACTATGTTTGTCTGTGAAGTGTATGCATGGAGAAAGTGAGATGGTGGTTAGGAGACTTGAGAGACTGAAGACACTCAGAGGAGGATATGACAATTACTTGAGCTTTCCTGTGGAGACAAGGTTGTGGATGGGAAGCTTTTCCAAAATAACCACAAGGAAAACAGCTGCTGGCATCTGCAGAGAAACGAGAAGCAAAGTGGTAGAAGGAACATCAGGCTGGGAAGTGGATTGGCGTTTTAGTTTTTTTCCCCACAACCATTGTATAGTGGTTCAGACACTTAAATTCTCTGAACCCCTGTCCTCTTGTAAGAGGGAGAAATGAACCACATGTGATTTCGTCCATGTATAACTTTCCATTCTTTCCAGTTGTTTCAGAATTTTGCAGCTTTTTCAGGGTGAGTGATAGAGCAGAGAGGTGAAGAGCACAGATCCTGGTGTATCATTGGAACCTAACGCTATCTGTGCCACTTGCTGTAATTACTGTGCCATCCTGGGCAAGTCACTTTACCTTTCTGTGCATGAAGGTTTTATCTTTTTGCCACTGGTATCTATCTTCTACGTAGGGAGACTGAAAAGGAATCAACATATTTAAAACACTTATATTTTTCAGAACATGAAAATCATAGTGCAAGTGTTTGTTAAAATGAAATAATATGGACCTACTCTGGACTAGAAAAGGGTGTATTTGAACACTTTGTACCAGAATTATAGTTTAAGCTTTAATCATCGCTATCATGTGTTTAGCAGAAAGACAATAGTTTTCAGAGGTTGTTAAGTTGCATGAATTGTCATTACCATTACTTTACTTCCCTTCCTCCTCACTGCATCTGGCAACAGTTCTGAGGAGGCATTAGAGTTGATTTATTAATTGGGGCAGTGAGGTGTAAGGTGCAGTTCCCAGAACCCTTTAGCTTCTTCCATTGGAGTTTCTCCTTTCAGTGCATGCCTGGTCAGGAGAGGAGGCCTCCATGATGAATGATGTTAGCTTGTGTCTCTCCCTTTCTCCATCGTCCCAAGCAGGATGCTCCACTTCTTCTCCTGCTGCCTCCCTCGTCCCACAGATGATTCTGCTCCAGGCTCACACACTTGGTGCCCCTCCTCCCAGGGTCCTCCCCTCACACCCATTATCATCATTCCTGGAAGGTCGCTGCTTCTTCCTGGACTGCTCAGCGCCCTGGGAACTGGGCATCTCGTTGCTGCTGGGGAAGGGCAAAGCCTGCCCTTGACTTGCACAGTTTGCCAAGTTGTTTGTGGAAGGGAACTCTTATGTGACCACTCCCAGGATGTGCCTGGAAGAGGCTTCCCCTGATGCTGGGCTTTCCTTGCATCAGTGCCCTCTGTAGGGCCTGTGAACTTCTCTCATTGCCCTCTGCTTAAAATTCCAAATTAAGACCTTCTTTATAGACAGGGATTCGCAGGAAAATAGCTTCTCTTCTTGGATTTGAGGAATTCACAACTTTTCTTAGACTCCATACTCAAATTAAAAAGCAAATAATGGAGTCTCGATATACTATGTGTTTTTGAATGCTCAAGGATGCAAGACTTAGAGAGAGAGAGATCTTGGATGGCTTTCTCTAAGAGTTTAGTCCTTTCTGAAGAGTTTTGTGTCCTTTATTTTCTTTTTTTCTTTTTTTTTTTGTGTGTGTGTGTCCTTTATTTTCACGGACAAGTCCTGAGACATGAAAAAGAGAGAGGAAGAGTCCTGACTTGCTTCCTATCTTTCCAAGTTTCCATCAAAACTTCAAGTGTTATCCGACTCCATTTGTTTGTGACTTTTGTTGGAGGTTGGTCGTATTTGTGCTAAGATGAAAAAAAAAAATTCTCAATTCCTCCAAACACACACAAATACGATTGTGGTACTGGTCTATACAAAAGTCAAATTTAATTGTGCCCTAAGGATTGGGTGCATAGTGTCTAACATTTATTTACTTTTTACGATCTTCCTGTGGGGCTTGTGGCTGTGGCTATGATTCATAGGTATGTTTTTACTGAATCCAGTAAGGCTTCAGAGAGCTGGATGAATTGAATGTGAAGAAAACTAGAGGGATTTCAGAAAGATAATTGTGATAGCTAAATGACCCTAGAGCAAAACTTATGCTTATGTTTGATTTTCACTTCAATAAATAGTAGCTGCTTGATTCTAGGTAAATTACTTAGGTCTTCTCTGACTCTCAGTTTCTTCATCTGTTAAATATGGTTGCAAATGGCACCTCTGTTTTTAGGATGTCATGGGGATTAAGTGGGTTCCTGTTTGTCAAGCATTTAGAATAGTGCCTGGCATAGAGACCATACAATGTAAGTTTGTTTTAAATAAACTAGAGTTTTCCTGTGAAGCAGAAGAGGCTAAGTTATAAGGAGGTTTTCTTACATCTACAGAACACATCAGGCTGTGGAAGATCCTTGGTGCATCTGGTATTTCCTTTTCTTTCCAGTCTGAAGTTAGCAGAAAGGTTGTTATTCACATTGCCTGCCAAGAATTTAAACAAAAGGGTGAGTATCTCTCCACAGCAAGTTTAAAATCTAGATTATAAGGTGAGAAAGCAGCAAAAAGCTTCTGGAAGATGGCCAATAACATAAAATATCATCCATCTATTTGAAACTTCCTAAATGTTATTGGAGGCTTATCAAGGAATTGCCCCACCTGGGGACACGTTAACACTAGATGTGCAGGATATATTCACCCTTTCATCTATAAGAATACTCTCAGAGAAAATATGATGGGAAAGACCTGAAATGAGTTTCCTAGAACTTTGCAAAACTAGGTCAGATAATAGGACCATGTGGCTGCTGAAGACAAGGAGATACATTTTTAAGGGACAGGAAATATGACTTCCCTGAAAAAGGCATGACTTTGCAACCAAAGTGACTGCCAGTAAATGTCCTCAATTTTATTACCATGCATGTGAAATTTGGCCTGCTACATATGTAAGTAATAAAGGTAACTATCTCAATGGGTGTACAGCTATTGGGGCAATAAATATTTTTTTGTGGGAGAATTTTGTCAGTTGTTATGTGTTTTAAATCTCTCTCTTTTCCATATTGTGCTAGTGAAGCAGGATATTTCCCTGACCCCTTAACAAGCCTCACAACAGGGGTGCCTCACTAAGCCTACAGCTGTCAACCCGTTGCAGGTCGGGGAGCACACATTTGAGCAGGTGCAGGAGCCAGGGCAAGCACTACTGGGCACCAGCAGGAATGAACTCCACACCGGCCCTGGGACAGCATCTAGGGGGGTGCCTGTGACCTCTGAAGCCCCGGAGGGAGAGTTATGGTCAGTGTTCTTTTAGCGTTGCCATCCCTGGATGGCTTATGTGTTAACAGCTCAATGGAAGGTCAGTGTGACAGTCTTTTGCACGCACACTTGTGGCTCCGAGCTCTTGTCTGCTATCCAGGAAAAATGAGGTCGCATAAATGAATTGAAGATGGTAAATGCAGATTTTATTGCTGATGAAACTGGATCTCAGCCAGCGGGGAGCTTAAAGGGGGACAGAGTGGGAAGGTAATCGTCCCCTGAAGACTGGCTGTCCCTGGCCGGACCCCTCTTTGAAGCTATGCTGTCAAGCTACCCCTCTGAATTCAAGCCACTTATCTCTGACATCAAATTCTAGTCTCTGACAACCAGCTGCTTCTCCTCTCTCTGCCACCTGAGCCTGCGGTTTTTATGGGCACAGGATGTGGGGGGTGGGCCATGGGTGGTTTTGGAAAATGCAACACTGGAGCAGGAAAACAGGAATTCAAGTTCTCACTTTGGGCCATGGTTCCAGGCTTGAGGGTGGGGCCTTCACCGGGGATCTGCCCTGCCCTCTTCTGCCCAGAATTTCCCTGCTTCCTGTCCCTATCATTTCCCGCCTCTGAAGAGACACATCTAACTGTTGTTAGAATACAGATGAAGACCGGTCTTAGCTACTTTCTTCTGACAGGGGGCATTGTTTTGGGAGAATGGCAGTCAGACTCTTCCCAGAGGCCTACCTAAGGGTTCCTGGCAAATGGGAGCCATTATCTGAGGCCCCAGTTGCCTGACTTTTTGGAGTTTGATGGCCTCTGGATGAGAAGAAATAAGCTTTACAAGGTTAAGCATGCATGGATCAAATATGTGTATTGTACAAAGAGGAGTTAAAAAGGAGAGAATCTAGTGCCAAAATGACAGAAGTAAGTGAAATATACAAATCATTCTAAAAAAAATATGATGCCCCATGGTATAAAACAGAATGAAGGTAAGAACAGCAAGCATAGGCAAGACTATGAAAAGGATGACTCACCTTATGAAGATTCTGCCAGTTTCATTTTGTATAAACATCCCCAGCTGAGTGTGGTTTAAACTGTAGAATGCTATTGATGTTAAGGGCTTTCTAAAGATCCTTCTATAAATTTGGCCACTACCATGACAGCCATTCTCTCACAGACAATTTTCAAAGATGTTTTGCCACCTTTCAGATTGATGTCAGTGATTCTTCCTTAGTAGTCTCTTCCCATGTGTGAAACCATCTTTGTGGAGGAATGGATAATGGTGATGCACACTGAAGGTCTTTCAAGATTCTATTCAGCTTGTTACATATTGTATTAGGGTGCTCTGGCAGCTGTAACAAACTTGGTGGCTTAAAACAACAGAAATGTATCCTTCCACAGTTCTGGAAGAGAGAAGACTGATATTATCATTACTCTACTTCCCTTCCTCCTCACTGCATCTGGCAACAGTTCCAAAGAGGCATTAGAGTTGATTTATTAATATGGGGCAGTGAGGTGTAAGGTGTAGTCCCCAGAACTCTTTAGCTTCTTCCATTGGAGTTTCTCCTTTCAGTATCCCTGGGAAAAATTTCAGGTGTTGGCAGCACCACATTTCCTCTAGATTCTCTAGTGGAGCATCTTCCAGCAGCTGGCAGTTTCTGACCTTCTTCAGCTTGTTGCTGCATCACCCAATCTTCATAGCCACCATCTTCAAATCCCTTTATTCTTCATCTTCACATTGCCTTCTCCTCTGTGTATATGAGCCAAATCTCTCCCTTATAAGAGCAGCTGTGATTACATTTAGAACCCACCAGTATAACCCAGGATTATCTCACTGTCCCCAAATCCTTAATCACATCTGCAAAGACTTTTTTGTTCTCCAAATATGTTAACAATTACAGGTTGTAGGAATTGGAACATGATAGCTTGGGGACCGTTTTTTTCATCCTACACACAGTTTATCTCAGTTAATCCTGAAGTAAGTATGTATACCCTCCCTTTACAGGTGAGGAATCTAAGACTCAGAGAGCTTGATGTTTTTACATTAAGTTTTTTATTGGCCTCCTAATGTGTTTTAAATGCTCTTTTGGTTTCTAGGACACCACAATCTCTTGGTATCATTTTTACCTCATTGGCCACCCTTTTGTTCTCCTTTGTGGCTACTCTCTGCTCCTTTTTTTTAGCCTCAATATCCGACATTGCAATTCTTAATTGCTGAACCTCTTCTTCCCTTCCCTTTTCTTCTTTATTCTCTCACCACACTCTAACCCCCAAATCTTCCTTCTAGGAGTCTTAACGTGAATGTTTTCATAGATACATCAAACTCAAGTTCAAAATTGAACACCTGATTTCCCCCTCTCTCTTACCCCATAAAAAACATTGCTCCAGCATCAGCCTCTCCCATCTCACTGATCCATCGTTCTGGTAGCTCCAGCCAAAACCCTGAAGCCATTGCTCATTCCTCTTATGCTTTGTTCCACTCTATATTCAAGAATTCCTGTTGGTGTTTCCTTCAAAATAGATCTCTCCTGGGCCACTCCCCAACTTCTCCAGGACTGTTTCAAGCCCCATCTTCTTCTTGCTTGATTTATTGCAAGTAATTCCTAACTGGTCCCCTGCTTCTACTTCATTGTCTGTGTGTTCTGTTTACTAACTAGCCAGAAGGAGCCTTTTAAAACATGAGTGAGATAACTCAGACCTCTGCTCAAAATCGTATACTGGCTCTTCACTTCACTCATAGTGAAAGCCTGCAAACGCCAACATGATTTGGTGCTATTTCCTCCCTGATTTCTGCTCTTTTAACTCTTCCACCCCGACTGTGTTTCAGAAATCACCACGCATTCTCTTAACTAAGTCTTTGCATGGCTGTGCCTTCCTTTAGAACATACTTCTAAATATGTTTGCATGGCTAACGTCCTCAGCTAAATATTTTAATGAGCCAACCCTAACCTGTATAGTTATAATTTTGATAACATTCATCTCCTCATGCTCTCCAGTTCTATTGCTTCTCTGCATTTTATTTGTATCCTTAACCCTTCTTATCTTCTAGATAATTTACTTGTTTATTAAAGACTGCTCAATATAAGAAAAAAAACCCTGAAGGTGACCTTGGGTTCTTTCTTATTCGTGCTGTGATCTGGAGCCAGACCCAAGACCACTGTCTTTGTCTGTTTTGTGTTTCTATAAAGGAATACCTGAGGCTGAGTAATTTACAACAAAAAGAGGTTTCTTTGGCTCACAGACCTGTAGGCTCTACAACAAGCATAGCACCAACATCTGCTTCTGGTGAAGGCTTTAGAGAACTTCCACTCATGGAGGAAGGTGGAGGGGAGTAGGCATGACATGGCAAGAGAGAAAGGAGAAGAGAGAGGGAAGAAAGTGCCAGACTGTTTTTAACAGCCAGATCCTACAGAAACTAAGAGTGGCTCACGCCTGTAATCCCAGCACTTTGGGTGGCCGAGGCGGGCGGATCACAAGGTCAGGAGATCGAGACCACGGTGAAACCCCGTCTCTACTAAAAAATACAAAAAACTAGCCGGGCATTGTGGCGGGCGCCTGTAGTCCCAGCTACTCAGGAGGCTGAGGCAGGAGAATGGCGTGAACCCGGGAGGCGGAGCTTGCAGTGAGCCGAGATCGCGCCTTTGCACTCCAGCCTGGGCGACAGAGCGAGACTCCGTCTCAAAAAAAAAAAAAAAAAAAAAAAGAGTAGTAACTCACTAAATCCTGCAAGAATGGCACCAAGAAGTTCGTGAGAATTCTGCACCTTTACCCCCAAAACCTCTCACTAGGCGCAACCTCCAACATTAGGGACTAAATTTCAACATGAGATTTGGAAGGAACAAATATCCAAAATACGTCAACCACTATATTGGTAACCTTGGCTAAGTTACTTAATTGTGTTGTGTGTAAAATCAGGATAGTAATGGTATTTGCTTCATAGAGTTGGTTCAATGATTAAATAAGTTAATATACATAGAGCCTTTATAAAATATCTGGCACTTGGTAAATATTTAATAAATGTTAGTTATTATTATTTGGGTAAGGACATTGTTCATTCTGAAGTAATAATCAAATAAGTTCCCTTTTATAAATTATAGGTCTTATGTGTCCAAAGCCTAAGCATTTTTTGATATAATCTAGTCCAAAGATAAACATGTCACTGGCAATAGAATGACTGTTGAGGCAGAACTTACAAATTATGCCAGTTGTTCTTTTTCCATAGTTGAAGGCTTTCGGACACCTTTTTTGTGAATAATTGCTTCAGCGACTCCCTTTAGGAATGTTAATTGAAGAAGTGTAGTCACACATTTCTGTGATTTAACACACTCTAAGTCTGAAAGGCAGAACTTGGGCGAAGAGCTAGACTAATATTCATGTGTAATTGTGAGACCTTCTGGAAGGAAGGGTTTCAAGAATACAGATTTTCTCCCCTGAGGGTTAATCAAAACTAGTTTCTGAAAGGGCATCTGGAGAGAGGAATCTGCTGGAGGGTCACTCAGTACCCAGAGTAAGGGTTTAGCTTTGGGTATTGCTATTTTCCTAAAAGATGGGTAATAACACTGCTTTTGGATCTAAGTGCTCTGAATCCTCTGGATTTACTGGAATTTTCTTTAGGAAGCTTTCCCTGATCCTGACCTACTCCCCAGCTCCTTTTGTCAGAGACAAGATGTTTTATTTTATTTCAAGAGAAAAAGTTTAAAATGAAGATTTTGATAGTGGGATGTGCAGAGCAAAGAGAAGAGAAGAATGTCATGAAAGCAGTGGAAGCATTACAAAGATATGAGAGAACAAAGCACCAATGGTTTTGGTTTAACAGGGGAACTAGTTTTCTACCTAAGATAATCTATAGGTTTCCAAATACCTTAGTAACTTGGCATTTGGACATGGATACTCTGTTAGGCCATTCTTGCATTGCTATAAATAAATACCTGAGGCTGGGTATTTTATAAGAAAAGACATTTAATTGGCTTACAGTTCTATAGGCTGTCATGGCAGAAGGTGAAAGAGAAGTAGGCACCTCACACCGTGAGAGCAGGAGTAAGACAGAGAAAGTGGTTGGGTGGGAGGGGCATGGGGCGAGATATCACACATTTAAACAACCAGATCTCAGGAGAACTCACTCACTATGGTGAGGGCAGCACTAAGCCATGAGGGAATCTACCTCCCTGTCCAAACATATCCCACCAGGCCCCACCTTCAACAAAGGATGGCATCTCAACATGAGGTTTGGAGGGTACATCCAAACTTTATCAGATGCTTTTCTATCTGGGGGAGAGTAAATAGGCTGTGTCAATTTCAAAATGCTTCCAGTTACTGCTTTTTCTCCGTCAGAGGACAGCTTATTTGGCACCCAGTGGTGTGGGGAGTTGTCAGCTTGAAGCTGGCAAGAGTCTTCTACCAGCTGTTCTCACTTCATACTAAGATCCAGAGAGTGGCTGGGATCTCCTGAAAAGATCTTCCACTTCTCTTTTGGTGAGCATTTTGGGTTTTACTCAAGGAAGAGCTGGCACTGCTGGGATGGAAGAAACAGATGGAATATACGGTCTTCAGAGCTCAGATTATGTTGGCAGATGGGGGTGGAGGGGTGTTATAGGTGCCAAGAACCCAAATGGTGGCATACCACATTTAGTAGGCTGCTGGCATGTGCATATTTTGTTTAATTAGCAGTTTTTGTAAGTCTTAAGCATATGCTTTGTTACTTTTTGTTGTTTTAATGTTAAGCTATTATGTACTTTAGTGAAGTCTTATGCCTTCTCTGAGTGAGTTTTGCTTATAATTAGCAACTCAGCACTATATGTCATCCCCAGCCTTTCCTGAACATGCCCCATCTCTCTCTACCACACTGTCTGGTACTGTCTTGCTAATAGGCATTGTGGGAGATACAAAGGAAAGGTAGATGCAGATTCTGCTCTAAGTTCCCTTGTAGGAAAGGAGTAGAAAAGTGGGCCAGAGAAAGGCTCTAGGACCAAAATAATTCAGTGCTTACCTAGGAACAAATGTGCCCTGGTAAATTCCGGTAAGAGATGGAGTGGAAGCCAGAGGTTCCCAGTAGAGTTGGCAATAAAAACTTGGTGAAATCTGACTGAAGCTAGGCAAAGAGAAAACAGACCAAGGGTGCCATTTGCAGGAATAGAGCCTGATGCTGAATTGAAAGTTTGCTAAGATAGAGGCTCCTTTTCTCTACTCCTAGATGCTGAGGATTTCACCAGTGTTTAACTACCAAATTGAGTAACATTGTCCAGTTTGCCAAGAGTCAGGCTCTCATGCCAGTTGACTTTTTTGGAACCCAAGTTTTTATAATGTTCCTTTCTTGTGTGATTGCTACTGTTTTCTATTGTGTGGCTTCATGGCAGTCATGGGCAGAGACCTTTCATTAAAAGCCACAAGTAATTTCTGGGACCAGGCTATGTGTTTCAAAGATTTTATTGATAGATGAAGAAAGTAAATAGCAGAAAATTAATTTCAATGATAAGATGTGGACTTTCTTGTGTCCTATAAACCCAGATTATAGCCCATTGTATTAGTTCATTCTTAACATTGCTATAAAGAACTACCGGAGACTGGCTAATTTATAACGAAATAGGTTTAATTGACTCACAGTTTCATAGGATGTACAGGAGCCATTGCTGGGGAGGCCTCAGGAAACTTACAATCATAGTGGCAGGTGAAGGAGAAGCACCTGCGTCTACATGGCAGGAGCAAGAGGAAGGGGGAGAGATAAGGAGGAGGTGCTGTACACTTTTAAACAACTATATCACATGAGAACTCTATCACTAAGAGAGCAAGGGGGAAGTCTGCCCCCATCATTCAATCACCTCCCACCAGGCCCCTCCTCTAACACTGAGAATTGCAATTTGACAAGAGATTTGGGTGGGGACAGAGGGCCAAACCATATCACTTATCTTCCAAAATGCTTCCCTGCTTAGTCTGTAGGTGGATGCCTTGCGTCAAGGGACAGATTATCTTGCCAAAATGTTAGTACTCTAGAACAGTATGTCTCAGACCTTAATGTGCATTTAAATCACCTGGGGATCTTGTTAAAATGCACGTTATGATTCAATTGGTTGAAGTGGGGCCTAAGGTTTTGCATTCTAACAAGTTCCTAGGTGATGCTGAAGCCCACATTTGAAGTAGCAAGGCCTAGACCATGCCATTCTTTCTCAGAATTTAAGTGCAAACAGTGGTAGTTCTAGAAAGAAGAGGGACATTCTTGTTTCGTGAGCTTGTAGTCTGTTCTTTAGCACCTATTTCCCTTCTTATTTCTCTTCCCTTTTCCTAGGTTAGGTCCTGCTCTAACCTAGGACAGTTGACAGTGTATGCCCTATTCCCATCTTAAGGAGACTCACAGTGGAATAGTAGAGAAAGTATAGAAAATACAGCATTAAGCATTATTCATTTTCAAATGACTCCATGCATGAGGTTTCCATTTTCTAATTTGGACTGTACCTGGTCAGGCCTAAGCCATTCATTGTTTACTTCTAGCTTAAAGTGAAAGTTAGCTCTTGACATTCTTGGATAAACGTATTGAACAAGAGCTCTTTCTGTGCCTGTCTGTCTCTGTCTTTTCTTACTCTTTCCTTGTCTCTGTCTCTCTCACCCCCTGACCCCCCTCCCCACACACCTTCATATATGGACAAGAAACAATGAGCAAGAATAAGGCCGTCAAGTCCAACCCTTCATACACAGAAATATCTCTCCATTAAAAAGCAAAACAAATTCCGGAGACAATTTTTTGAATAACATACACTCAGTTTATGTGACCAAACTGAACACCAAGTTCCAGTTTGAAACATTTGAATTCAAGTACAACAATGACTAGCTGCTTTTATTTGCACAGCTAATCCATCTAATTTGGTGCTTTTCCTAGAAAAAAAGAAAAATATTTGCCTCAAAGGTAAATTTGTGCCTGTCCTTTTATTGTACTAGAAAACCGCTATATTCGTTATCCTCTGCTATACAACAAATTACCCAAAATATAGTGGCTTAAAAGCAACCACTTGCTATCACAGTTTTTATAGGTCAGAAATCTGGGCATAGCTTAGCTGGGCTCTCAGCATCAGTTTTTCACATAAGGTGGTGAATAAAGTGTCATCCATGACTGTAGTCTCATCTAAAGGTTTGGTAGGAGAAAGGTTCAATTTCAAACTCAGTGACATAGTTATTGTAAGGATTCATTTCCTCATGGGCCATTGGACTGAGGGCCTCAGTTCCTTGTTGGTTGCTGGCTGCAAGCTTCCCTCAGTTCCTTGCCACATGGCCCCTCCAAGTTTCTCTCCATATAGGCAGCTCACAATACTTTAGCTTTCTTCATTGGAATGGGTGACTGGGTGAGCAAGAGAGAGTGCCAACAGGAGAGAAAAGAGTAAAAGCAGACAGAAATCCTCGTCTTTTATTACCCCATCATGGATGTGGCATCACATCACTTCCATCATATACTATTGGTGAGAAGCAAGTCATTATGTTCATCTCACATGCAAGGGGATGGGATTAGACAAAGGATGTCAAACCAAGATGCAGAGATTGTTGGAGGTCATTTCAAAGGGTGCTAATCATAGTGACCAAAGATTTGAAACTATATGTTTTCTGGTTTTATCAAGTAAAGTTTAAAAATATTAGAAATGGAGTAATTCTAAGTGATTTCTTTAATTATTGCCAGAAAGGCACCTGACATTACCTGGCTTCACCTGTGACTGCCTCCTTGCATTCTACTCCTATTCAGAACAAAACTCTGAGGGGCAAGTATAGCAAAAGTGTTGGGGCAGTCAATATCCCTTCCAAAGCCAATACTCAGAGTCTTTTTGTATTATTTCTGGGGTACTAGATATTGTAGGTGTGCTGGAGTTGCTCGTTGACTACATTTTAGATAGTTAATAATTTTAGAAACTACAGGGGGACAAGATGGAAGGTAAAACAGGATGGGCTTTAAAAAATGTAGGATGATTTTTGTGTGAGCCAATTTTCAATGTGATAGGAATTCCCTGCACCAATCTTCACTGCTCTTTTCTAGTACATGGCAATTGCTATAGTTAAAATTGCTAGTGAACAAAACTTCTTTTCTCTGTGGTGACTATGACTTATAAATCCTTAGCATGTCCTCCTATAGAATACTTTCTCTTCTTCCATTCAGTTTCTTCAGTGAATAATTGACAATATTCAGAAGGCAAAAGAAGAGCACTAAAGAAAAGAGTGTGTCTGTTTCTCTCCTCTCAGGATGATGTGTATCCAAGGACAGATGGTTAAACTTTCTCTATTTATGCCACATTGGTCCTTAACTTATCCCTCAAAGAAAATTCTTCCTATCCTTCTTCAAAGGGAAGTACTTTTCCAACAGCTGTTGAGGAGCAGAATATGAATTTGGGTAAAGAAAATATAAACAGCAAGACTTTATTTTTAAGAAAATTTAATTCACAAGTACTGCCCATTCACTGGCCTAAAGAAGGGAGAATTTTTAGAAGCAGGAAGAGCAGGCTGTTGTGATTTCCTAATGGGACTGAGCTGAGGAGGGGTTACCTGTGTCTTAAGGAATTTCTATCCCGTTCAAAACTTTACTAGAGTCACAGCCGTAAGTAATACTTTTCTTAGTTTTCCCTCTTCTAAAAAATTTAGGCTAGAATGAGACTGCAGCTTCCTCAAAGAGAGAAACACAAATGTTGAGGTAGGAACTTGCCCTTGCCTGGGGTAGGCACCAGCAGAGGAAGAAGAAGAGATCAAATTTATATCCGAACTGTTCAAGCATTCAAGGTTAAAGAGTTGAGTGTGGAGTGAAAATAAGATGAATCCCAGAGGCTAAGGGGTGCTATAACAGCCAGAAAAATCTGGGGGATGTATTCTAGCTCTGTGATATTAGGCAAGTTATCAACTTTTCTGAGCCTTAGTTTACTCACCCGTACAATGTTATAATATCCCACAGGATTGTTGTTCATTTAAAATGGGATGAGGTATATAAAGCTCAGTAACTCATGATCATTATCATTGTTGACTTGTTGATTAGGAGTGAGAACATATGATAGCCTCAGGTTTACTACTTCTGTGTGAAGATTACTGATTCTACCTTTTATACACATTTTGCTAAATCCTTCATTCATCCTCTCAAAATGTATTACATTTTACTAGAAAACTAGCATTGCTTTATGTCAGCGTTTTGCAACAGCAGCATTATTGTCTTTTTTGACAAAATAAGCATTTGTTGGGGAGTGATATCTTGTGCATCATATTTTGTTTAGAAACAACCAGGGTATCTACCCATTAGATGCCAATAGCTAGCACAATTTCCCCTGCTCTGCCTCAGTTGGGACATTCAAAAAGCTCTCTGGACATTGCCAGCTGTCCCCAGAGGACAAAACTGCTCTCCACTGAGAATCAGTGTTCCAGATTCTAGGGATAGAAATACAAGTTAAGATGCCTGTAGAAGTCCAGAGGGCTAGGGAAAGGGATGAGATAAAGATCCACAACTGGAAATAAAAATAGGTAACGAAAACCAGGAAAAGAGATGAAATCACTATTTGAGAATGTGTAAGTTAAGAAAAAAAAAAAATACAACAATTAAGAATGGAACCCTGATGAATACTGCCAATGTAAGACTGCTTGTGTCCCTTTCAAATCCATTATCCCTCTCTTCAATGGAAATCAAGCTTGATGCTCCATGGCCTTATGACCCAGTTTAGCCACTGGCATATGAGGGGTGGTGATCTGTGCAACTGTTTCGTCTTGTCTAATTTAGAGATAAGCTGATTCTCTTTGGAGGACACTTTGTCCTCTCACGGGCTGCAGTGCAGACAAGGCTGTGTCCCTGCTTCAGACAAACAGATGAGAACAATTAGAGATGCCTCAAAAACAATATGAAAAGAGTCTGGGTCCAAAATCTTATGTGAATGGAAAATAAACTTATATCTTATTTAATGCTTTGTGTCTGCATTTTGGCACCAGAGACTGGTGCAAGAATCAGAGACTCAAAAATGTGAAGAGATCCAGGAGAGTGTGGTGTCATGGAAGTTAGAGAGCCTCAGAAAAGAGAAGGTAATCAACAGTACCATAGAGGCAAGTCTGGTTAGATGGGAGGTGGAAAGGTAAGTTGACAAATGTTGATTCATTGATATCTTTAATGATAGCAAATTCAGAAGAATGCTGAAAGCAGAAGTAAAATTGCAATATAATGAGTCAAGTGGAGATGTGAAATTGAACATGATTAATATAGGTAACACTTTTTCAAAGTTTGAAAAAGAAGCGGAAGAACTAAATGTGAATTATTTGGGGAGGATAATGGATTCAAGGGAGGGTTATTTTCTCGACTTTTAAATTTGAAATAATTATAGATCCATAGGAACATGCAAAGTAATATACAAAAGACCCCAGGCACTTTTCACCCAGCCTTCCCAAACATTAACATTTTACATAACTGTAGTACAGTATCAAAACCAGAGAAAATAATTTAGTAAAATCCATAAATTTCATTCAGATTTTTTCCTTTATACATTCACTTAGGTGTATGTATGTGTATGTGTGACTCCATGAGATTTTATTAGATGTGTATCTTTGTGTAATCACCACCACAATCCCAACACAATATAAAAAAATACAATTACATGATAAGACTCTCTCTTGCTATCCCTTTATAGCCATACTCATCCCTTCTTCATCCCCAGTTTTCTAAAACTATCACCAGTTTTCTAAAACTGATACTCAACTTTTTCCAGCTTTGACCATTGAAAGCTCTTTCAGACTGGCACCTGTCCCCTTTTAATATGACTCGATTCCCTTACATCTATCTATCTATCTATCTATCTATCTATCTATCTATCTATCTATCTATCTACCTACCTACCTACCTACCTTAGGGTTTTCCAGAGGGACAGGCCTAATAGGAGATTATATATCTGAAAGGGAGTTTATTAAGGAGAATACTGATTTACATGCTCACAAGGTAAAGTTGCACGATAAACTGGAGGAAGAAAGCCAGTAGTGGCTCTTTCTGAGTCCAAAAGCCTCAAAAGTAGGGAATCCCACAGTGCAGTCTTCAGTTTGTGGCCAAAGGCCCAAGATCCACCAGCAAGCCACTGATAGATGTCCAAGAATCCAAAAGCTGAAGACCCTGGAGTCTGATGTTCAAGGGTAGGAAGCATCCAACATGGGAGAAAGACGAAAGACAGACGACTCAGCAAGCCAACTTATTGCACCTTCTTCCACCGCTTTATTCTAGCCATGCTGGTAGCCAACTGGACAATGTCCACCCAAATCAAGAGTTGGGTCTTCTTCTTCCAGTCCGCTAACTCAAATGTTAATCTCTTCTGGCAACACCCTCTCAGACACACACAGAAACAATACTTTACCAGCTGTCTAGGTTTCCTTCAACCAAGTTGACACCTAACATTAACCATCATATTCTATCTATCTAGCTAGCTAGCTACCTATCTATCATCTATCTAAGTGTCTATGTATCTATGTATCTATCTATCATCTATCTATTATCTATCTATCTATCTATCTATCTATCTATCTATCTATCTATCTATCATCTGCATGTGTGTTTTTATATTATGGGATCACCAATGCCTTAGTTATATTTTGTATTTTCTCTGGCCCAGTGTGAAATCAATTGCCTGTCTAGAAGGCCCTGATTCCTTTTATAGGAGAATTATTTCTAAAACTCAAGATCCTTATCCTAGCTATGCTCATTGCTCTTGGGACATCCCTGTTTATAGGGGATAGATACAGGAAATAAACTCATGCATGCATACAGACATACCAATTTTTATTTCTATCTCTTTCTCTGACAATTCAACTGCAATCCAGAAGAACGGAGTTCCTCTTTTCCTTATTTGTAACTTTAATCTTCCACAGAGAGAAACATGGTTTTCATTATTTACAACGTATTTACCTATTGATCCAACCCTTCTATATATATAAAGTAGTTTTAAATTGTTATTCTATAGCACCGTGAGAAGCAAATGTATGAATTATAATACAATGTTTATGTAAATTATTTTTTGTCTTTAGTCTTTGTAAGTATCTAGTAAAAATACTGTTATCCAACTTAAGTTAGCTCATTTTCTCCACCATATACATGTAACCATAGTATAGTTATATGATTCTTTGAAAAAGAGTTAGATTCATTCATTTTAGTTTGCATTCTATCTTGAGTTCTTCTTAATTTTGTTCTCTCATAAAAATTTGGATTCTCCTAAATTTGTATTTTTTAATTTTGTAGGTACATAGTAGGTGTATATATTTATGAGGCACTTGACATGTTTTGATACTGGCAGACAATGTGAAATAATCACATCATGGAGAATGGGGTATCTATCCCCCCAAACCTTTATCTTTTGTGTTACAAACAATCTACTCTTAATTATTTTAAAATGTACAATTAAATTATTACTGCCTATAGTCGCCCTATTGTGTTATCAAATAGTAGGTGTCATTCATTCTTTCTGAGTGTTATTTTTGTAGCCATTAACCATCTCCGCACCCCCACTACACTTCCCAGCCTCTGGTAACCATCCTTCTACTACCTATCTCCATATGTTCAATTGTTTCTATTTTTAGATCCCCAAAATAAGTGAGAACATATGATGTATGTCTTTCTGTGCCTGTTTTGTTCACATAGCATAATGACGTCAAGCTCCATCCATGCTGTTGCAAATGATAGAATTACATTCTTTTTTATGGCTGCATAGTACTCCAATGTGTATACGTACCATATTTTCTTTACCATTTTGTTGATGGACACTTAGGTTGCTTCCAAATTTGGGCTACTGTGAACAGTGCTGAAGAAACTTTGGAGTACAGATATCTCTTCAATACATTGATTTCCTTTCTTTTGGGTATATGCCCAGCAGTGGAATTTCTATTCATGTATTTTGCTCATTTTATATTTTGCTCATTTTTTGGATCAGATCATTACATTTTTTTCTATAGAGTTGTTTGAGATCTTTATATATTCTGGTTATTAATCCCTTGTCAGATGGGTACTTTGCAAATGTTTCCTCCCATTCTGTGGATTGTTTCTTCACTTTGTCAATTGTTTCCTTTGCTGTGCAGAAGCTTTTTAACTTGATGTGATCTCATTTGTTCATTTTTGCTTTGGTTGTCTGTGCTTCTGAAATATTACCCAATAAATTTTTGCCCAGCCTCTAACCCAGTAATTTGGGAGGCCGAGGCAGGCTGATCACTTAAGGTCAAGAGTTCAAAACCAGCCTGGCCACCATGGTGAAACCCTGTCTTTACTAAAAATACAAAAATTAGTTGGGCATGGTGGCATGCTCCTGTAGTCCCAGCTACTCAGGAGGCTGAGGCAGTGAAATGTCTTGAACCTGGGAGGCAGAGATTGCAGTGAGCTGAGACTGAGTCACTACACTCTAGCCTTGGAGAGAGAGTAAGACTCTGTCTCAAAAAAAAAAAAAGAAAAAAAAAAAAAA
>NW_016819173.1:311280-374353 GCF_001698545.2 Rhinopithecus bieti | reverse complement strand
TCTTTTTTTTTTCTGGAGATGGAGTCTTGCTCTGTCACCCAGACTGGAGTGCAGTGGTGCAATCTCGGCTCACTTCAAGCTCTGCCTCCTGGGTTCCCACCATTCTCCTGCCTCAGCCTTCCGAGTAGCTGGGACTACAGGTGCCCGCCACCACGCCTGGCTCGTATTTTGTATTTTTTAGTAGAGACGGGATTTCTCCGTGTTAGCCAGGATGGTCTCGAGCTCCTGACCTCGTGATTCACCTGTCTTGGCCTCCCAAAGTGCTGGGATCACAGGCATGAGCCATCATGCCTGGCCAGTTTGAGGTCTTATATTTAAGACCTGCATTTTTATTTGATTTGTATATATGGTGAGAGACAGGGGTCTAGTTTCATTCTTCTGCACAGGGATATCTCAGTTTGTTCAGCATCATTTATTGAAGAGAGTATCTTTCCTCTAAAGTATGTTCTTAGCACCTTTGTCAAAAAGGAATTCAGGGCAGATGTGTATATTTGTTTCTGGGTTCTCTATTCCACGCCATTGGTTGATGTGTCTGTTTTTATGCCAGTGTCATGCTGTTTTGATTACTGCAACTCTGTAGTATAGTTTGAAGTCAGGTAATGTAACTCCTCCAATTTTGTTCTTTTTGTTTGGAATAGCATTGGCTATTCTGATTTTTTGTGTATGTGGTTTCATATAAGCTTTAGCATTGGTTTATTTTCTGTTTCTATGAAGAATGTCATTAGTATTTTGATATTGATAGGGATTGCATTGAAACTGAAGATCACTTTGGGTAGCATGAGCATTTTAACAATACTGAGTCTTCCAATCCATGAACATAGAAGTTTAAACATTTTTTTGATCACCTCTTCAATTTCATTCATCAATGTTTTACAGTTTTTATTATAGAAATCTTTCACTTATTGGGCTAATTCCTAGGTATTTAATTTTATTTGTGGCTATTGTAAATGGGATTAAATTCTAGATTTCTTTTTCATATTGTTTGTTGTTGACATATAGAAATGCTACTAACTTTTGTATGTTGTTTTTGTATTTTGCAACTTTACTGAATTTGTTTATCAGTACCAATAGTTTTTTTTAATGGAATCTTTAGGTTTTACCATAATAGGTTTTTTAATGGATTCTTTAGGTTTTTCCAAATATAAGATCATATCACCTGCAAACCAGGATAATTTGACTTGTTGCATTTCAAATTGGATGCACTTTAATTTTTTTCGTTGTCTAGTTGCTCTAGCTAGGACTTCCAGTACTGTGTTGAACAGCAGTACTGAGTTCTGTTCACAGTGGATCTTTGCCGTGTTCCAGATCTTAGAGGAAAGGTTTTCAGTTTTTCTCCATTTAGTATGATACTTGCTGTGGATCTGTCATAATGGCTTTTGTTACTTTGAGGTATGTTCCTTGTATTGCTAGTCGTTTGAGACTTTTTATCATAAAAAAAAGTTGAATTTTATCAAATGCTTTTCAGCATCAATTGAAATGATTCTATGGTTTTATCCTTTATTTGGTTGATATGAAGTATCACATCAATTGATTTGCATATGTTGAACCATCCTTGGATCTAGGAATAAATCCTACTTGGTCATAATAAGTAATCTTTTAAATCTAATGTGAATTTGATTTGGCAGTATTTTGTTGAGAATTTTTGCATCAATATTCTTCAGAGGTATTGGCTTGTGGTTTTTTGTTTGTTTGTTTTTTGATATGTCTTTGTCTGGTTTTAGTATCAAGGCAATTTGCTTTATATATCTGGGTGCTCCAGTGTTGGGTGGATATATATTTAAAATTGCTGTATTCTCTTGTTGAATTGACTTATCATTATACAATGGCATTCTTTGTCTCTTCCCATAGTTTTTGTCTTGAAATCTATTTTGTCTGATGTAAGTATAGCTACTCCTGCTCTTTTTTGGTTTCCATCAATATGGAATATCTTTTTTTCCATGCCTTTATTTGCAATCTATGTGTGTCTTTATAGTTGAAGTGTGTTTTTTAGGCAACAGATCAATGGGTCTTTTTTATTTTATCCATTTTGTCACTCTTTGTCTTTTGATTGTAGAGTTAAGTCTATTTACATCCAATGTTATTATTGATATGTGAGGACTGACTCTTCATTTTGTTATTTATTTTCTGGTTATTTTGTGATCTTCCTTTCCTTCTTTATTTCCTTTCTGTCTTCTTTTTAGTGAAGCTGATTTTCTCTGGTGATGCAATTTCATTTCTTTCTTTTTTTTGTGTGTGTGTATCCATTGTATGTTTTTTGGTTTGAAGTTAACATGAGGCTTGCAAATACTATCTTATAACCCATCATTTAAAGCTAATAACAACTTAACACTGTTTGCATAAACAAAGAAGCAAAAAGAAAATAAAGACTCTACACCTTACCTTTGTCCCCTGACTTTTTAACATTTTGTTCTTTCTATTTTACCTTATTGTATTTCCTATGTCTTGAAAAGCTGTTGTAGCTATTATTTTTTATTGGTTCATCATTTAGTCTTTCCACGAAGAATAAGAGTGGTTTACACACCACAGTTAGAGTATTATAATATTCTGCTGGTTTTCTGTGTGCTTACTATTATCAGTGACTTTTGCACCTTCAGGTCATTACTTACTGCTCATCAACATCCTTCTCTTTCTGACTAAAATACTCCCTCTAGCATTTCTTGCAGAAAAGGTCTAGTGTTGATGAAATCCCTCAGCTTTTGTTATCCGGTTAAATATTTCTCCTTCATATTTGAAAAATATTTTAAGTGGATATACTATTCTAGGATAAAAGTTTTCCTGTTTTTTTTGTTTTCCTTCAACACTTTAAATATGTCATGCCACTCTCTGTTGGCATCTAATGTTTCCACTGAAAAGTTTCCTGAATTGTCTTGATACCTGTAGATGTTCTTCTGTGTCCAAGCATTGAAGAGATAGGTGCTTATTATGGCCCTGGAAGTCTGGGATTATTTGCACCTGCTCTTCTTAGGAAAACTTCCCAGTTACTCAAAAGGAATTGGATGTTGCAATCTAAGCTGTATCTGCTTTAGGAGGCACCCAAGCCCAGTAACACTGTGGTTCTTGCAGACTCATAGAGGTGCTGCCTTGATGGTCTTGGATAGGACCTGGAAGAATTTTCTGTATTACCAGGCAGCAGCTGTTGTTCTTTTCCCTTACTTTCTCCCAAGCAAACAGAATCTCTCTCTTTCTGAGTCACATGAAACTGAGGGTGGAGTGACACAAGTACCCCATAGCCACTACCACCACGATTGTGCTGGGTCCGACCCGAAGCCAGCACAACATTGGGTCTCACCCAAGGCCTTCTGTAATCACTCCTTGGCTACAGCCTATGTTCACTCAAGGCTCTGGGGCTCTACAATAAGCAGGTGGCAAAACCAGCCAGGACTGTGTCCTTCACTTCAGGATGGTGAGTTCTCCCAGAGTCCAGGCAGATCCACATATGCTGTCCAGTAACCAGAGACTAGAGTTAGAAATCTTAGAAGTCTACCTAGTGTTTTACTGTACTGTGCCCGAACTGGCACTCAAACCATAAGATGCTGTCCTTCTCACCATTTCCTCCCCTTTCCAAAAGCAGAGGAGCCTTACCCAATGGCCACCACCACCACAGGCCCATAAGGAGTGTTCTACCTGATATTCCCTTAAGGCTCAAGGGCTCTTAAGTTAACTTGTGGTGAATTCTGTCTGGCTTAGGAATCCATCTTCAGAGCAGTGCACTGGTCTCCAGCCCGGGGGAGTGGGTGGCGGCGGGGGGAGGGGAGGATCAAGAAATGTAATCCAAGAGCCAAGTTCTGGAATCAGGGATCTCAAAAATCTGCTTGGTGCACTACTGCTCTGTGGCCAAGCTTGTACGAATAGTGCAAGACAAAGTCCCTTTTACTTTTCCCTCTGCTTTTCTCAAGCAGAGGGAGTCTTGCCATGTAGCTGCTGCAGCTGATTATGTGCTGAATCTCACCCGAAGCCAGCAAGTCTGAGACTCACCCAAGGCCCTGGATATAGTACCTGGTTATCACTGCTGATTATTCAGGGCCCAAGGGCTTTTCACTTAGCAGATGATGAATGCTGCCAGGACTGAGTAATTCCCTTCAAGGCAGCGGGTTCCCTTTTGGCCCAGGGTGTGTCTAGAAATATCCTCCTCGAACTAGGGCCTGGAAAGGGGGCCTCACGACTCTGACTCATTCTCTGTCCTGCTGTGGCTGAGCTGGTGTCCAAGATGTAAGACCAAGTCCTCCCTACTCTTCCCTCTCTTCTCTTCAAGCAGAAGGAAGGGGTCTCTTTTGGACCTGCAAGTTCTGCAGCCCGGGGTTAGAGGAGGACCGATGCCAGTACTGTCTTAGCCATCCTTGCTGGTGTTTCAGTAGGTCATGTGCTCCCCAGTCCACTGTCTCTGGGGTCAGTTCAGCAATGGGACTCTCTTAGGATTTGCAGTCCTTGTGGCCTAGACTGTCTTTTGGGTTTATTTAGAGCCCAAGAGCACTTTCACCCTCAGTGATGAGGTTTGTGGGAACTCAGGTTCCCACCAGTGGGATCTGTGATTCCCCTCTGGCTAGGGCTGGTTTAAATGCTCCCTTCGTGGGTGAGAATCAGCAGAGTTTGGTCTGGTTTTTCTTTCTGCTGTAACAGGTCAGCACTGAGTTCAATGTCTCAATTGCTGTGCTCCTTTCCCCAGGGCACAGAAATGCTCTCTGTACCCCACCACTGCTGTTGGGGTGTGGGATGGGGGAAGTTTGGGAAGTTTGGTGTTGCTAATTCAAGACAGTTTTTTCTACTGCTTCAGTGCCTGTTTTAACAATATAAAGTTAAAACTGGGTACTGTGAGTACTCAGTTGGTTTTTGGTTCTTATGAAGGTGCTTTTTCCATGTAGATAGTTGTTAAATTGGTGTCCTTGCAGGGAGGACAATCAGTGGAACCTTCTATTCCACCATCTCACTTTGCTTCTTCCCTCCTAAATTTGATCTATAGATTCAATGCTATCCTTTTCAAAATCCCAGTAAACTTTTGATTTAAAAATGTATATCAAAATCAAATGAGCTGAAGTAGCCAAAACAATTTTGGAAAACAACAACAAAGTAACAAAGCTGGAAAAACATATTACCCAACTTCAAAACTTCTTATAAAACTACTGTAATTAAGGCAGTATGGTACTGATGAAAGGATAGACATATAGCTCAATGAACAGAACAAAGATGGCTAGTCACAGACCTACAAAATAGAGTCAATTGATTTTTTGTTTTTTCTTTTGAGACAGTGTCTAGTTCTGTCACCCAGGCTACAGTGTGATGGTGTGATCTCAGCTGACTGCAACCTCTGACTCATGGGCTCAACCCATCTTCCCATCTCAGCCTTCTTAGTAGCTGGGACTACAGGTGCACACCGCCATGTCTGGCTAATTTTTGTATTCTTTGGTACGGACAGGTTTTCACCATTTTGCATAGGCTGATCTGGAACTCCTGGGCTCAAGCAATCTTCCTGCCTCAGCCTTCCAAAGTGCTGGGATTATAGGCATGTGCCACCACACTTGGCCAAGTCAACTGATTTTTGACAAAGGTGTCAAAGGCAATGAATAGTCTCCTCAAGAAACAGTGCTGGAGCAATTTGATGTCTATATACAAAATAATGAACCTTGATATAGATTTCACAACTTATACAAAAATTAAGTCAGAATGGATAGTAGCTCTAAATATAAATATAAAACTTTAATACGTGAAAAAAATTAACTGTGTAACAACCACACAAGAAAAAGTTATTAAGTTAGACCCAATGAAAACAAAAATATTTTGCTCTTCCCGAGAAATTGTTAAGAACATAAAAAAGTGTAAACTTTTCTCCCATAAACTGGGAGAAAATGTTTCCAAAACATATTTTGATCAAAGTAAATCTAAAATATTTAAAGACCTCTTGCATCTCAATAATAATAAGACAACCCAATACAAAATGGGCAAAACATTTGAACAGACATTTTACTGGAAAGGATCTTTACATGTTAACTTGGCACATGAACAATTTATCAACATCATTTATTATTAGAAAAAGGTATTTTTTTTTTAATTTTAACTTTTGTTTTAGGTTCAGGGGGTACAGGTGCAGGTTTGTTACATGGTTAAATTGTATGTCATAGAAGTTTGGTGTAGAGATTATTTCACCACCCAGGGAATAAGCTTAGTCCCCAACAGGTAGTTTTTGTGTCCTCATGCTCTTCTAGGGTCCCGTGTCTACTGTTCCCTTCTTTGTATCCCTGTTTACTCAATGTTTAGCTCCCAATTATAAGTGACAACATGCAGTATTTGGTGAGAAAGGCAAATTAGTGTCACAATGGGATGCCTTATGAACAGCTTAAATTAGAAAGACTGCATGCAGAACAACTAGAATGCTCATACACTGCTGGTGTTACTATAAATGATAAAATTTCTTTAGAAAACTTATAGCAGTTTCTTAAAAGTTAAGTGTATACCGAGTGCACAATCCAAGGATTTTGCTCCAAGATATTTATGTGAAATAAATAAAAGCATTTGTCTCTACATAACTTGTACACGAATGTTCATAGCAGCTTTATTTATAGTAGACAAAAATACAAAAAACTAGCCGGGCGAGGTGGCGGGCGTCTGTAGTCCCAGCTACTCGGGAGGCTGAGGCAGGAGAATGGCATAAACCCAGGAGGCGGAGCTTGCAGTGAGCTGAGATCCGGCCACTGCACTCCAGCCCAGGCGACAGAGCGAGACTCCGTCTCAAACAAACAAACAAACAAACAAAAAACTGAAAACTACCCAAATGTCCATCAAAAGAGAATAGACAAATTGTGTTATATCCACACAATATTTATTACTCAACATAAAACTAAGTGAGCTATTGATACATGGAATAATAGGAGTGAATTTCAAGATGATTATGCCAAATATAAGAAAAAAGAGAAAGAAGTATATAAATTACTCCATTTATATAAAATTCTAGAAAATGCAAATTAAACCTACCTACAGTGTCAGAAAAGAGATCAATTATTGACTTGCATTGAGGAGTTTGTGGAAGTTGAAGGTGGGAGGTGGGGATGGGGGAGGAAGCCTTTAATGTTGATAGATATGTTTATTGTATTATTTTTATGATTTCATGGGTGCATACATATGTCAAGGCTTTGTATACTTTAAATATATATAGTTTAAAGTATCTCAAATATAACTATATAAGGCTCTAAAATAAAAATAAACAGAATACAAAAGACTCATTGGGATGCGGGGGAGCCAGGTCTGGAAAACAAGAAGGAACCAGGAAAGTTTGGTAGCTAAAAATACAAGTGAGATCATGTAGTTAGAGCCATTTGATTATAAAGCTTAAAGCAAACCACAGCCATTGAGCTCTTATTATCACCACTGTGGGGCCCCAGCTCACAGTCATTATGAATTATCTAATAATCTCTGTGTCACCCCCTGGCTGGGGCATCCCATTGGCATGCCACAATCATATCTCAGGGCTCTAGCCTCCAGACAGTTGGGAAATGGAGAATATCTGCTACCTTTGCTTCTGTAGTGGGAGTTGTGATCCTACCTCTCACTATGAACTACACCAAGGGACATTTCTCAACACATAGGAAATGTTTTCATTCTGAGTAGCCAAGAGGAGATAAAAAAAAAAAAAGACAAATGACTCTCTAGGCAATCACATGACTCATAATTTCAGAAGCCATAAGAAGTCTTCGAGTCTTAGGTCTCTCTGACTTATTCCTGCATATATAGCTTTCTGCAGCCCAGACTCTTGATTCTAGTTAGCTAGTGACACAGATGATTTACCCAGTTCTAACCCCTCTGTTATTTACACACTGTGTATTTTCTTTTGCAAGATTTTCTCCTTCAGTTCCCTGTAATGTGCTACTGTAGTAGATATGTAATCTTAGAGAGCGTAGGAGTAGATTAAACTTTCTTTTCCTTATGTCTTTTTATCTAAGCCCTTCTGTTCTTGGAAGCATCCAGCTCATGCTTCTCATTTTCCCAGCTACTATACTCAGTGCTGGTCCAACTCTCCCTCTAGTGGTAATTTGTTTCATCTGCCCATAGTTACCTAAAAGTGTATGCTTTAGATTGTTGGCATTCAAAAGTTTGACTGCTATTCATAATAAAATAAATTTCATATATGCATATATAACTAAAATAAAAATTTCACAAAACAGTATTTGCCCTAAATTTGTGGAGTATCCTGTGGCATTTTCTATTCGATTCTACTCTACTTTCCTTTAGAAAATTATGCTAGTTATTACCCACCGAATTCAACCATCAACAAACTGCAACCCATGCTTTGAAAAACCATGCTTTAGACTATAATCAAAATTGTATTGACCTTGTGTTCTACAAATTGGTGTTTCTCCCAAATAGAGGCCCACCGACAAGCACACAAAAACCTCCTATGACCAAATACATGAAGACTAGCAAATCTTCTTTTATTAGTCTTTTATTACCTTTATTTTCCTAACACATTTGCATATAATGACTTGGAAAAATCTTGCAGTGAAGAAACCAGCCTAAGTTTGCATAATTCAGTGTTTGCTGAATTTAACCATGGAAGGAATATTTCCAATATATACACATAACAACAAAATTAAACAAATCTAGGAGTAGCTAATGAAACTCATGAAAGGACTATACCAAGGGATGAGATTTCAAGAAATTCTGCTTCATACCTGAGAAGAAAATTCACAAATAAGTCTAAATGCCAAATATACACACAAAACTTAACAAAGATTTATACAGGTAGACAATGGCATCCTGGAGGTGTACTTTAAAAGCTACTTAGGAAGAATAGACAAATATGGTTTGCTGGTAGGAGTTTTGGAGGTAAAGAGGAAATAACTCTGTTAAAGCTAAAAGGGGTGATTTATGAAGTTATACCCAGGGATGTGAGGAAATAGAGTAGCTTGGTTTAGCTAACTCTTATCTTGATGCTCTTGGGGCCTGGTATTGATATCATGTGATTTTGTCTCCTGCAGTCCAGATGGAGAGTAAACTCAGTGGTAGAGGGCACCATCAGAGGCCCAGGAGCCTATGAGGGAGGATTTGCTGATCCAAATGGGAAAAAGATTTTGTTCAGCTCATTAACTCACAGACATTGACTGGTAGAAACCCAAATCTCAACATGTTAAATACATAATTTTAAACACAGATTAGGATTGGGGTAAATGCAGTGAGAGTAGTGAGCAGAGAAGCCAGCTGGACAACTTTTGGAAATCTGAAGAACAGTCCAAGGTGATATGATCCCTGGGGCAATATAGCAGTATCTAAGGAAGGAAATCTACGTCAGAAAGCCAGCTAAAGCCAGCAGGAGAGGCTGACTCAGACAACAGTTGTGCTCTCTGCAGCAAACACTTCCCGAAGTACCTTGCTGCTCCCCTTCTCTGAGAGGTGGCTCTCACCCACAAGTCCTGCTTAAGAGGCAGGTGTAGCATCCATAATAATAACGAGACTCAAATTTTTGGTCCAGGGGATTGGACTGTGGTGAATACCCAGTCCTAGCTGGATTAAACAGATATTTTTCTGAAAAACAATTTGTTCACCGAGAATATAATTAAGGTTTTGAATCCCTGAAGTGAAAACCTGGTAATGGGTTATCCATGTTTTATTACTCTGCTTGTACTGCAAAAGCAAGTAAACAGATTGGCTGAAATAGTACAAACCATAGCCAGTGAAATTAGCAGAGACAGGAGAGAAAAGGAAGAAGAGAATAACTTCGTTTCCTAACTTCACTCTTTTTTCCCCCTAGTTCCTTGTGAAACTTAGCTATATGCTTAATCTTGGGTGTGTTGAGATAAACCCTTGTCCTTTCAAAATCATCTTCTTTTACGTCAGTAAGTTAGAATGCATGTCAGTGTCTTATATCCAAATAACCTTAACTAAATCAGCCTGAAGAAGCCTGTGTCCTTTCTCAGGCAAGACACCTTTGAGCTATCTGTACTCCAGCGAGTGTATGGATTTAAGAAGGGAATCGTGGAGAATTCAAATACTAGATATAACACAAAGTATCTCACATAAATTATAATCATCAGGGTCTAACACACAAGCTGGGTCACTCCTACCTTCTTTTCCAGGAATCCTGGAGGAGTCATTTTTAGAGATAGAAAATAAGAAATCAGAAATGTTAGGGAGAGGGATGTTTTTATTAACTATGTCTGGAAAAGTACAGGTCTGGACTGGCTGGAAGGAATTAAATTATGGAGGGTTCAATGGGACAGACTGGATACAGAGGCAGAAGAGACAGAAATTGCCTGCCTACCTCTGTTCTGGACTTCTAGACAGAAAGGCTTATGAAAGTTCACCAGAGAAAGAAAATTTATAAAATCATTCAGGGAACAAAATGTTCATGAATGAAGACTATGAATTAAGCAAAAGATTCTCTGTAATTGGTATCTCAGGTATTTACATGTTGATCTAGGTGCAGTAGACATCATTAATTGATTTAATAATAGCTATTTGCCTCTAATTTTGATAACAAGATCCTAATTTTATAGGAAAACCATATGTCCAGTCACATACGATAAATCCTGATTGGTCAAAGTAAATCTTGGTGATCCCAATCCCTTTTCTGGTAGTTGATTTGAGAACTGCAATCCATCTTTGGCCAGTGAAATGTGAGATTATGTCTACTAGGGTTTTATGAGAAAAAATGCTTTTCCCTAATAAGAAAGAAAGTATGAGAAGAAACTCTTATTTTTCTCTTCTTTGCTTCTTGATTGCATTGAAAATTGTCATATTAGGATATGATACCTAGGCTTCTGTGCCTATTTTGCATCAATGAGGGAAAGACCAAGATTATCATAGAGAGGTCAACCTCAAGCCCTGATATTCTTGAGCTTTTGTCAAACCCTGGGAAACCCTGTTGTCAGATTTCTTAAGTGAATCAAAACATCTCTGTTATTTAAGCTGCTTATGGTTGGATATTCTGTCACAGACAAAAGCATCAAAATTGGTATAATAGGTGAAAGGAAGCAGATGCATCTAGTGGAGGGAAGGATAAAAAGGCCAAAGCCCTATATTAAGCAAAAGAACAGAAGATGCTAGTCGTGAAGGTCCCACTATAAAAATGACATTCCTGCCTGGGTGCAGTGGCTCACACTTGTAATCCCAGCACTTTAGGAGGTTGAGGCAGTTGGATCACTTGAGCTCAGAAGTTTGAGACCAGCCTAGACAACATGGTGAAACTGCATCTCTCCAAAAAATACAAAAATTAGCTGGGCGTGATGGTGCACACCTGTGGTCCCAGCCACTTGGGAGGCTCAGGAGGGAGGATCTCTTCAGCTGGGGAGGTCAAGGCTGCAGTGAGTTGAGGTCGCACCACTTGCACTTCAGTCTGGGTGACAGAGTGAGACCCTGTCTCAAAATTAAACAAAATAAAAATAAAAATAAATTCCTATTGTGTGAGCATTGTCGGCTCAAAATCAGAGCCTACAATATGTGTATGCGAAGGAAGGAGACAGGGAAATGTTCTAACTTGGGTGGGAGTGGTGGTGTTAATGTGTTGTTCTTGAAGGTACTAGTGGCTTTTGATTCATGTCAAAGGCATAGTACACTGAATCTAACATGTACCCTAAATCTGCTTATATACACCAATGAGGGGCAAGTCTTTTGTGGCCATAGTACTAGTCTGATAGTATTAGACAAATTGTCACTCAATTGAGAAGTTCCTGGTCTATAACTTGGTATGTTAATGTTTAATGTTTTGTAAATAACTGTATATATGTACATAACATGTATATAACATGTTTTATATCATATGTTACAGATTGTTAGATCTAAGAGTGTCATTACATATATTTAATTTGACTGGAAAAGAACCTACAAGCACTAAGTCTGGAGATACCAGAAATAGAGTTCAAAGTTTTATTTCAGGGCAAAGATCTTAGAGGTAGTGAAAAATAAGAACAAATCATTAGCAAAGCTGGAATGAGAAAACCTGGTCGAGAGCGAATGGTTCAAGGAAGTTGCTTCAATACCTGCTGGTGTTTGCAAATCTTCTTGGACTGAAATGAACATTCTGGGTTTGTCTTTCTTAAAGAACAAGGGACAACACGTATCCATAGGTCAGAAGAGGTGGAGTAGAAATCTAAGCCTCATTTACTGACTTCCAGTCCAATTCCCTTTGCAATTCACCCTTATTGCTGAGCTGAAGCTACAGACATGGATAATGATGGGGATAAATAAGTGAGTTCCCAAAATGAGAACTAGCACTGGAAAGACCCCAAGGCTTCTTATAACAAACTTCCTGATGTGTTCAAAATTCCGTCTGTTTCACTTCCCTTTTAAACCACCTCGAAGCTAAAAGCCATGTGTTTCTACCCATGTTAAAGGCATCAGCCCTCCTGGCAGAAAGTACTGAGAGCTGTCAGTTTACATACACAAATAGACCTTATTTTCTTGAGTAAATACTATTGCTTGTCAAGTCACTGACTTCCTATTCTTGTGTATAATATTATTTTTTCATTCCTGATTTGACAGCAATGAAATTACAGCAAAGAAAACTTTTATACATGCAACAATTTTTCCTGTGATACTTAACACTTCCTCTTTTTGTCTACAGGCTTCCCATGGATGTGACCTTCTCCTAGGGAATGCTATAACTTTTAAATTAAGAAAAAGTAATTGATCTTAGTGTAGTTTGATTTTATTTTCTTTTTATTGTATTTATAAACAACTATGTCAATGGGAGATGTGCTCTCCTCTCATTCCTTCTAAATAAATGCATCCAGCCTTCCCCACCAATGTAAGGGACTTTAAAGAGAACAACCTATGAAAACATGTTTTTTTTCATGACTGACAGAAGAAGCAAGAAACATATACTTGCTGAGCTATCAAAATGACCTGGGACTACTGCAGTTAGCACGCATTTTTCTAATTAGGACAATACACCATAGATCTATCTTCACTACTTTCACAGGATGGAGAACATGGTCACCCATACAGCCTAGAGTCCTGGAGGAGCTATTAACACACTATCTTTGTAAGGCGCAGCTATATATTAGGCAAATGGTGGGTTGGACTGCTCTGTCATTCACTTTAAAACCAGTGAAGGTGTTGGAGGACGGAATACCAGGGGCCATTGTCATTATTTGTTTTTTAATGATGCTACCTTCAAATAGGCTTATTTTCCTTTTTTAATACATGGGATTTTATAAATTCTCTTTTTCTTTCCTCTTCTTCTTCTTCTTCTTCTTCTTCTTCTCTTCATTCTTCTTCTTCTTCTTCTTCTTCTTCTTTTTTTTTTTTTAAATGAGACAGAGTCTCACTCTGTAGCCAGGCTGAGCTGCACAATCTTGACTCACTGCAACTTATGCCTCCTGGGTTCAAGCAATTCTCCTACCTCAGCCTCACAAGTAGCTGGGATTATAGGCACATGCCACTACGCCCAGCTAATTTTTGCATTATTAACAGAGATGGGGTTTCACCTTGTTGACCAGGCTGGTCTCGAACTCCTGACCTCAAGTAATCCACCTGCCTCAACCTCCCAAAGTGCTGGGATTACAGATGTGAGCCACTGAGCCCAGCTGTGGGTTCAAATGTTCTTAATTCTTCCAGGGGAACATTAAGAAAATCTTGAAAGTCCTACTACACCTATTAAAGAAATTCCATTTATATTTTTAAATATTCTTACAAAGAAAGCTTTAGGTCCAGAGTTTTCAAGAGTTCTACAAACTACCAAGAAATGAATATTTCTAATCATATACAAGCTGTTTTAGGGAATAAAGAAAAACCAAACCCTAACTCATTATGTGACAGATAATAGAAAAAATCTCCACCAAAAGTACTAAATGGACATATAGTCAATTTTCAGGTGGGTTAGGGTTCCTCTTTTATTGTAGATGGCCACCTGTCTTGGAACAGGTATAGGGAACTTGCCAAACATCAATTAATACACTGCCCATTCATCTTACCTATTTATTTGAGAATGAAAATCTCTGCATAAACATTGCCAGATTAAGCAAATATGTAATATTTGGGACACACTTATACTAAGAAACTATTTGCTGGTCACCTACATTTAAGTTTAACTGGGACTGTGCTTTTGTTTTATCTTGCAAACCTACATATGCAGCAATGCTGAGTTGCCCCAGGTTCCTGTAGATGTCTGCTAGCATTCCATGCCTGTTCAAATGAGGGCTTTTAGCCAATTACTCCATTTTTACACAAGATATAAAGCTAGGAATGTGATGTCAGTGATGTGGTGAGTAATAAAATGATCTAAATATATTTAGATTCATTGAAAATGTGGTCTTCTTTATTCATGTAAGTGGTGATTTTCAAATAAAGCATTATTTATTCCATTTTTTATTTATTCAATAAATATTAACAGAAATCGTGTCAAATATTGTCTTACCAACTCCAGTCCTGACTGAGGCAAGAATATGTTTCTAGGCCACAGGATAAAAAACCCACTGAGGCGTTTCATGACACTAACTTAAGAAAGTGAGTCTATTCAGTCCTGTAGGAACAAGGTAACTAACCACGTAGTCCGTGGAGTGATCGTGGCTCTCAAACCTGTGTGTTCCTTGTTCATGGCAAGGTAGGCACAAAAATTGAAAGAAAGATTTTAGAAAATATATACCAACATGACAATTAATTTTATTGAATCAAAAAATTAAAAAACAAAAGGTCTTACATGTGTTTTGTTTTATATTTCATTTTATTAATTTTTTAAATTTAATTCCTAGAATAGTTTTAGATTTACAAAGTTATTGGGTAGATGTACTTGCTTCTATTTTCTGAAAGAAATTATAAACAATTGGTATCATTTCTTTTTTAAATGTCTAGTAGAATTCACCAGTAAAATGATGTACATCTGTGTTTTCTCTTGTGGAAGGATTTAAATTACTGATTAAATTTATTTAACAAATATAGGCCTATTGAGTTTATCTATTTCTACTTGAGTTTTAATGATTTGTATCTTTCAAGAAACTAATTTGTTTTATCTAAATTACAAATTTTGGGACATAGAGTTGTTTGTAGCATTCCTTTACTATCTTTTAAAAATTATTATTATACTTTAAGTTCTGGGATACATGTGCAGAATGTGCAGGTTTGTTACATAGGTATACACATGCTATGGTTGTTTGCTGCATCCATCAACCCGTCATCTACATTAGGTATTTTCTCCTAATGCTATTCCTCCCCTAGCCCCCCACCTGCTGATAGGCGCTGGTGTGTGATGTTTTCCTACCTGTGTCCATGTGTTTTCACTGTTCAACTCCCACTTATGAGTGAGAACATGTGGTGTTTGGTTTTCTGTTCCTGAGTTAGTTTGCTGAGAATGATGGTTTCCAGCTTCATCCATGCCCCTGCAAAGGACAACGAACTCATTCTTTTTTATGACTGCATAGTATTCCATGTTGTATATGTGCCACATTTTCTTTATCTGGTCTATCATTGATGGGCACTTGGGTTGGTTCCAAGTCTTTGCTGTGGTGAATAGTGCTGCAATAAACAAACATGTGCATGTGCCTTTATAGTAGAATGATTTATATTTCTTTGAGTATATACCCAGTAATGGGATTGCTGGATCAAATGGTGTTTCTGGTCTAGATCCTTGAGGAATTGTCACACTGTCTTCCAAAATGGTTGAACTAATTTACACTACCAACAGTGTAAAAGTGTTCCTATTTCTCCACACCCTCTCCAGCATCTGTTGTTTTCTGGCTTTTTAATGATCACCATTCTAACTGGTGTAAGATATTGGCGTGAGGTATCTCATTGTGGTTTTGATTTGCATTTCTCTAATGACCAGTGATGATGAGCTTTTTTTCATATGTTTGTTGGCTGCATAAATGTCTTCTTTTCAGAAGTGTCTGTTCATATCCTTTGCTCACTTTTGATGGGGTTGTTTGTTTTTCCTTGTAAATTTGTTTAAGTTCTTTGTAGATTCTGGATGTTAGCCCTTGGTCAGATGAATAGACTGCAAAAATTTTCTCCCATTCTATAGGTTGCAAATTGACAAATGGGATCTAATTAAACAAAAGAGCTTCTGCACAGCAAAAGAAACTATCATCAGAGTGAACAGGCAACCTACTATCTTTTTTCATCAGTGGATTCAGTAGTGATGACCTCTGTATTAGGTTACTATTGCTACTGTAGCAAATTCCCTGAAATACAGCTGCTTAAACAGCATAGATTGATTTTCTTTCAGTCCTGAAGAACAGAAGTGGTCAAGACATTTACAGGTCTCAAATCAAGATGTTGGCATGACTGTTTCCTTCTGGAGGCATGAAAAGAAAATCCATTCTTGCCTATTCCGGGTTTTAGAGGCTGCATGTGGCCCTTTCAGCCATCTTCAAATAAAGCTGCATAATCTTTTGTCTCCCCTCTGACTTTCTGCCTCCCTCTCATAAAGACCTTGTGATTGTACTCATGCATCCAGAATAATCACCCTATCTTAAGACTCTTAATGCAATCACATCTGCGAAGTCCATTATGCCATTCAAGGTAACAAATTCATAAATTCCAGGAAGAAGGTCTTTTGAGGGAGGCCATTTTTCAGCCTCCCTTGATCTCTTTTTCATTTCTGACATTACTAAATTGCACCACCTTATTTTATTCATGGTTAGTCTGCCTATAGATGCCTAAATTTTATTGATCTTTTAAATCAGTTTTTTATTTATTATTTTCCATTGTTTTCTCTTTTAAATTCATTGGTTTCTATTCTATTATTATATTTCTTCTTCTTCTTGCTTCACAATTAAATAGCTTTTATTTCTCCAGCTTCCTAAAGAGTACACTTGGATTATTTATTTTAGATCATTTTTTCTTTTCTCATATATTCAACTAATATTATATATTTTCTTCTAAGCACTGCTTTCATTGTATACCACAAATTTTAATAAGTTGTATTTTCATTTTCATTGAGTTCATCTTTTTAAAATTTTTTTAAATTTCCATTTAAAAAAATAGAAATAGTTTAAATAACTATTTAACTAGTTAAATAGTTAAATACTTTAAAAAACTACTTTTAAAATTTCTCTGTGACTTCTATTTTCCATGTATTATTTAGAAATGTGTTGTTTTAACTCCAAGTATTTTGGAATCTCTCATCTATGTTCCTGTTTTTGATTTCTAGTTTAATTCCACTGTGATCTGACAGCATACTTTCTATGATTTCTATACTTTTAAATTTGTTAAAGTGTAATTCATGCCTGGGAATGTGGTCTATTTAGGTAAATGCTCCATGTGACTGTGAGAAAAATGTGTATTATGCTGTTGGATGCAGTATTCTTTAAGTGTCAATTAGAACAAGTTGAATGATAATGCTATTCAGGTCAACCCTGTTCCTAATTTTCTACTTACTTGTTCTATTAGTTACAAAAAGAAAAGAAGTCTCTGTGTACAAAAAAAAAAAGATTTCTCTAGTTCTCCTTGTAATTGTGTAAGTAATTCTCTCATGCATCTTGTTCTCTTGTTAGGTACATACATGTCAAACATTGTTAGGTCCTTTTGGAGAATTGACCCCTTTTATCATTTTGTAATACCCCTCTTGATTCCAAATAATATTTATATACTTTTCTGAAATCTGATTTGTCTGAAGTTAACATACTACTCAAGCTTTCTTTTGATTAATGTTGGCATGGTATATCTTCCTCCATCCCTTTACTTTGATCATACCTGAGGATGTGTGTTGCAAGTGGTTTTATGATAGACAACGTACAGTAGGGTCTTTCTTAAAAAATCCTTCTGATAATCTCTTTCTTTCAATTGACACATTTAGATCTCCCAGATTTAAAGTGATTATTGATATAGTTGGAATAGCATTTATCATGTTTATAACTGTTTTCTATAAGATCACTTACTCTGTTCAGTTTTTTTCTTTCCTTTTTATGCATTCACTGGTTTTAATTGAACAATTTATATTATTCTATTTTATTCACTCTCTTATATCTTAATTGCATTTTATTTTAAATTTTTATAGCAGTTGCTATAGAGTTTGCAATATACATTTACAACTAATGCAAGTCCGCTGTCAAATAATATATAGTGCTTCACTTGTAGTGCAGAAACTTAAAACAAAGCACTCCAAATTTCTCCCTCTCATCCTTTATGACACTGCTGTCATTCATCTCACTTGTTCATGTGCTGCACTCACAGGAAACAGTTACTATATTTCCTTGAAGCTAATGGTTATCTATTAGCTTGATGAAAAATGAGGTAAACAACATATTTCATTTAACTTTTTTATGCCTTTAACATTCTTCTTTAAGTAGATCTGAGTTTCAGACCTATATCATTTCCCTTCCCCCCAAAAAAAAACTTCTTTCAATATTTCTTCCAAAGCAGTTCTGCTGAAAATAAATTCCCTTTTTTGTTTGTTAGAGAAAGTCTTTTATTTCTCATTCACTTTTGAAGGATAATTTTGCTGGCTATACAATTCTAGTTCGGTTGTTATGCCTTCTAATTCGTTAAGTAGTCTATTCCACTAATGGTTTCTTATGAGAAATCTGTTCTAATTCTTGTCCTTGATCCTCTATGGTAAACTGTCCCCCAAACTCTCTGGATTCTTTCAAGATTTTCTCTTAGTCTTTGGTTTACTGAAAATTGAATATAATATGCCTAGGATTGGTTTTTGGTATTTATTCTACTTGCTGTTCTCTGAGCTTCTTGGATCCAGGGTTTGGTGTCTGTCATTAGTTTTGGAAAATGCATGATCATTATTACTTAAAATTTTTCTTTTGCTTCTTTTTTTCTTCTTCTTATATTGCAATTATATATATATTAGAGTTTAAAAATTATCCCACAGTTCTTGGATATTCTGTTCTACTTATTCACTCTATTTTCTCTTTGCATTTTAGTTTGGGAAGTTTCTGTTGACTTATTTTCAAGCTTACTGATTCTTTACTTGGCCAGGTCCAGTCTACAGGTAAGCCCTTCAAAAACATCCTGGTTAGGAGGCTGAGGTGGGTGAATCACCTGAAGTCAGGAGTTCGAGACCAGCCTGGCCTCTGGTCTCTGGTGAAACCTGGTGTCTACTAAAAGTACAAAAATTAGCTAGGTGTGGTGACTGGTGGCTGTACTCCCAGCGGCTCGGGAGGCTGAGGCAGGAAAATTGCTTGAACTCAGGAGGCGGAGGTTGCAGTGAGCCGAGATTGTGCCACTGCACTCTAGCCTGGGGGACAGACTGAGACTTCGTCTCCCAAAAAAAATTTCCTTTGTTTTTATTATATTGCTTTTGATGTGTAGCATTTTCTTTTGATTCTTTTACACAGTTTCTATTTTTCTGCATAGATTATGCATCTTTTCTTTCCCATGGTCCATTTTCTTCATCATGGCCCTTATCACATCAATAGTTATTTTAAGTTTCCTAATAGTTCCAAAATCTGTACCATATTTGAGTCTGGTTTTGATGTTTGATTTATCTCTTCAGACCATGTTTTTTCTTATTGTTCAGCAAAATTTTTAGTTTCTCTTGAAAGTGTCACTTGATGTATTGAGTAGTAATAACTGAAGTGAAAGACCTTTAGTGTAAGACTTTTCATTAATCTCACTAGGATTTAGTTTGTGTTTAATGTTTGCTATAGTTGTGGGTGCAAGAGGCTTAAAATTTCTCTCGTGTCCCTGTTTTTGTGTTTCCTATTGCCTTTGTCATTTCCTAATAATTCTTTCTTAAATAGTGTACCTTGCAGCTCCTCAGTTGTGATCTATTGTCACTAAACTGCATCTCTATTGATGCGGTAGTGTCTGAGCAAGGGGAAGTATCATATAATTTTATGATTAAATCTCAGTATTTGTGTGAGTCTATGCCCCAGGGTCAAGACTTTCAAAAATGTTTAACTCTTTTTCTGTTAGGTAAGATGAAAGGCTAGATGGAGTGGACTTCAATGCACTGGTGCTTAGGCCTGATAAGACACTCATTAGGTCTTTTTACCTGGAAGTAGGTCTTTGTTATTCAGAATGCTCTGGGCTGATTTAGAAATGGTTTCTTTTCTCCTCCTCCTGCCAAAGCCATGAGAGAATTATTCTTGACTCCACCAAGAGAACTTGTTGGGATTCCTGAAGGTAAAATCCATGAAGGCGTGAGGGCTTTCCTAGGAGTGCAATATCCATGAGTTTCTCACTCTTAATGCCAAGCTGCACTCAACATCCAGCAGTTTTTCAAAATCACCATTTAAGTGTTCCTAACAGCTTGTAGCTCTAGAAGCTTTTGCTCCAGGTAAGCAGAAATGTAAACAACTCTGCGTATTTAGGTGCTTTTCCAGATATTGGGGTACCAACTTGCCCTGCTACCTCAGTTCTCTCATTAGCCTAAAGGAAAGTTGTTGATTTTAAGTTTATTCAGATTTTCTTATTTTAAAAAAAAGAGTAACAGCCTCCAAAGCTCTTTATGTCAATATCATAACCAGAAGTTTAAGTAATTCATTTTTTACTGTATTTTACAAAAGTCGCCATGCAACACAGATTGCAAATTAATGAAAAAAAAAAAAAGATCCTTCACAGAAAATTATTTGAGAAGTTCTATTTTAAGTAATGTCAGACTCCCCTAGGACTGATTGTGTCACAACATCAGGGACAATGTGTGGGCGGTGAGTGTGTGGAGAAGCACTGTCTTCATTTCTTCATGACACAAACCCTGCCTGAGCAGGGCCCACACCTTCATCACAAATACACTGATGGGGACATTCATATAGTAATTTCCCCTTAGGGCTGGGTGAAATTGGGAGAAGCCAAGACTCAGTGTTTTGTCCCCCAACTTCTCCCTCCTCTTCCAAAGGCTCTTATTATAAGAATGAAACAAAAGCATACAAGTATAAAGTAACATTATTATTATTATTCTCTGAGATCTCAGGACATGGAAGACAGAGAGGAGCCTGAAATGAAGGTGAGAAAAAAGGAAAAAGAAGGAGGATCACGACCAGGTGGTCAGGTAGGGCAGTTTGGGGAGAATTTTCTCTTTCAGGGTGAGTCTTCACACTGGTCTAATGTGCATGATGGGCTGCACACCAAGCTCAGGCTGCTGACTTCCCATCTGCCCTAGTCCTTGAACTTGCAGTCATAGGGTAACTTTGCATCACAGTTATAATCTTTCCACTTCAGAAATCCTAGGGAGACAGAATACAAAAGGCATGGGGCTGGGGGAACTTGTGAATCCAATGAAGAGGCATCCCAGGTTTTAGCCTAGGATTTAAAGCTTCTTTCTCATCTTCACCAGTTTCTCAATCCAGGAGAACGAGACTCAAAGAAAGCAGAGATGAGAGGAGATGGGAGAAGACACATCAACACTGCATTTCCTAGCTGAAAAGGATTTCCTGAAGGTCAGGCCTAGAAACTGGGGATGAGGAGCGGAAAGTGCTGGGAAGAGGCAGCTCTTCTGTTTCTTACCTGTGCTTCTTGACAGGCTCCCACAGTGGCCAGGGTTTAAGATGGTGGAGGGATTTTTTTCCCATGCAAAGTAATTCATCACATCAGTGCTACTCCACTCTTATCCATCTCCATCAGGCTCTGAACCCTATAAAGAAGAGGAGGCAGCCAGGTGAAGAAAATGGCCATTGCAGCTCTCTTTGCATGGCTCCTGAGCTGTAACAGCTGATTCCTCCCCAGCGTCAGGGATTTTGGTCTGCTCTTCCAGATGCTGCCCTAGAGTCCTCTGCACTGGAACCTCTTCCTTAACTCCTCATTGCTATTGGAAAATCCAAGCCAATAAACACAAGACCTTTGGAATCACTCAAGGTAATACGTTACTTGCAGAACAATAATTGGTGCAGCATTTGTGATTAGCCTGTGAACCTCAAAGATAATGTCTATTCTGTATGGGGGGGGGGCAAAAATTGATCCTATCTTAATTGAGAATTCCCTTAGAATAATAGATGCAGACTCCCTTAAGCTCAGCTAAATTATTTGTAAGGATTCACGTGAGAAATATGTAAAAGTTTTACAAGAGTCCGATTAATTTTATTTAAAGACTAGGGATCTCCACAGAATTCAGATCTTCAGCTGCCTCATGGGCTTCCTATTCTCCCAAATGTCCCCCAGAATCTGAGCCCCATGCTCCCTGAAGTACTTCCTGGCAGGGACAGGGGACAGGGAGTGGATCTGAGCAACAATAGCACCTTGAGATGTAAAAGAGAGGAGAGGATATACCCGCACTTGTGTGGGGTCCTGGAGCCCAATCCAGACATATGAGTAGCTGTTACTAATGCTCCTCACCAGGGAGGACACAAAGGATCCCTCAGCCCCACTGAGCACAGACACCAGGTTTCCAGAGGGCCGCTTCTGGCAGGGCAGCTTTGAGGGAGACAAAGAGAATGAGAGGGAGCTTGAGACCCGCTGGGGGAGAGCAGGACAAAGGGAGGTGGGAGGAGGACTATGTGAAAGTTAAGCGTGTTCATCCTCATTCCCAATGAACTTTTCTGAATGGAGACCCTCCTCTCCCGAGACCTGCATGGATTTTCCCGTCACCTCCTACCCCACATCTAACCACTCACATCTGCATCCATCCAGGATTTTGGTGACAAAAACAAGGCATAGCAGTGGGAGCCATAGGCCTTGGAGCCTATGGGACAGTGGATCCGTGCAGAGGGCAGTTCCTTCTGGGGTTCTTCACCTGAGGTGGAAGAAGAGGGAGAGGGTAAAATGAAGAGTGGGGGTTGGGGTGGGAGATGACCTTGGGGAATATCTAGGCCTGCCCTTGGGGAGGAAGACCACATTCCTGACACCTCTTCATCTTCCCTTGTGTTTTCAGAAGTTCTTTATCTCAAAATAGGCCTAGTAAATGGGACACCATCTAGTCTCTTATTACCCTTTCCCCTTATTCAACCATTCAACACTCTCCTTACTCTGGGCTGTCTCTACATTGGGTCCTCCAATCATTACTGACCCTCCACACTTTCCCACCAGTCTATATTAGAGTCCACTAACTAAATGGAAGCCATCTCATTCCACTGTTAGTGGACCACCGTGGAGCCTCCCACTGCAAGTTAACCTGAAGGAAGGAGTGATGATGCAGGAACTGCAGGCAGGTTCATTAGACACTATGCCATTACCTCATATGGCACACAGGAGCCTTCCTGCTCTTCTTGGCTCTGAGGATTCATAGGAAACCCTGTGCTAGAGGCAGAGCAATCTCACCTTGAACCTGAGACAGGAACATGAAGCAGGAAAGCAGCATCCAAGATAAGCTGGGCAGGGCAATGGGAGGCAACATGGTGTCTGCGACTTGAAGAGGTAGTCAGGAGTCCCTAAAGGAAGCATGGTCAGTGGGAGAACACACAGATACCCTACGGCCTCATGTCTTTTTCCTTCTCTAGTCCCCTAGGACTAAAGTGATCTTGGTCACATCCATCATCTACAGTTCTGAATGAGTTGGAATCTGTGTACTCTCCCATCCCCAAGCCCTCCCAGGACAGCTTTGCTGAGACTCAGAGCTCCTGTGCTCCCTGAAGAAGGGACCCTCCCATGCATTCTCCTGTATCATGTGCAGTAGCCCCTCCCTGGGTCTCATCTTCTCTCAGCTCCCACTTACCTCCCTGGTAGGATATGGTATGGTTTGTCTGGTCAGGAAAAACTGGGTTTTTAGATAAGAGGATCTCAGGGATGGTCATTGGAGTGAATAACAGCAATACGTAGGCAGGACAGGGGTCATGGGGAAGGCTTGGCATTGGTTCAAAAGATAATGCTGAGGGGAGGAGATTCTTCCTGGCAAAGGCTGGGAATTGTCAGAGATGTTGCCTTTTTCTCTGTAGCAGGCCAGCACTTTCCCCACAAACAGTTGAAGATTGCACTTTTTCCACCCTCTTCCAGATATGTTCTTCTGAGAAACTTAAGGGAATAAAGGCAGTCTTGTGAGTCTGGTATTACATAATTTAGAAAATATTATGATATTACATAGTTATGAATAACTAATACCTAAATATATGACACAATGTTGTGCGAGTTGAGCTTTGTGTTTGGATATTCAGTAACCTTTGGATCCTAGATGATTAAGGAAGATCGTAGTGTCTAAAAGAGAGTCCTGTCCCATGGGACTACAGAGTAAAAGGTCATCTACATATTGGAGAATTTTACTATTGGTAAGAGGACAGGAGGCTAAGTCTTTTGCTAGGGCCTGCCCAAAGAAATGGGGCTGTTTCGGAACCCTTGGGAAAGCACTGTCCATGTCAGTTGGGTGGAGGTATGGGTGTCTGGGTCTTCCCATGTAAAAGCAAAAAGAAACTGACAATCTGGGTGCAGGGGAATAGTGAGTATGGGCACTTTTAGATCCAGTACAGTAAAGTGTGTTGTATTAGGTGGAATGAGAGAAAGAAGAGTGTAGGGGTTGGGAACTACCGGATGGGTGGGACAAACAGCTTCATTGATAAGATGAAGATCCTGCACTAACCAAAAAGTTCATCTGCCTTCTTTACAGGTAGGATTGGAGTGTTACAGGGAGAATGAATGGGGATGAGGATGTGTTGGCTGAGTAACCTAGTAATGATTGGTTTTAGTCCTCATAAGTGCTGTGGAGAGAGAGAGAACTGTGGGCGGGTTGGAAACTGAGATGGCTTCTTAAGTTTTATAAGTATTGGTGGATGATGGTCCGCCACGACAGGAGTGGAGGTGTCCCACACTTGGGGGTCGATAGGAATGGGGAAATCGGGGAAAGGGTTAGTAGGATTGTTGGAGTCATTTGAGTTAGTCAATACTAGAAGCAGATGGCGGGTAGGGTGGGGGGCGCTAGTAGGGATGGAGATACAGGCTTTCAGTTGACTTAAAACATCTCGGCCCAGTAGGGGAGTGGGGCATGAGGGGATAATGAGGAACGAGTGTGCAAAATAGTTGTTGGCCAGGCAGCAATTAAGGGGTGGGGTTTTTCGAGGGCTGGACGGGGAGCCATTGACTCCTACAACAGAAATATTGGAGGGAAGGCTAGGCCCTTCGAAAGACGGCAAAACAGAGTAGGTAGCCCCGCTGTCGATTAAAAAATTAATTGTCTTACCCGCTACCAGGAGAGTTACCCGCGGCTCGGCGAGGGTGATGGGGGTCCCCGAGTCCCGGCACCTTCAGTCGTCATCCAGATGTAAGAGCTGGAAGGAGCTCCCAGGGTCCTGAGAAGGGACATCACGTTGAGGCGCCATGCCCGTTTTCAGGGTGGGGCAGTCAGACTTCCAGTGCCCTTCTTCATGGCATGCTGGACAAGGAGTTGTTGGCAGACGAGGGTTAGGACACTTTTTAGCCCAGTGTCCAGCTACTCCGCACTTGTAGCACGGCCGCACTGGCTCAGACGGTTGGGGACTCTGGGGACATCTATTAGCCCAATGCCCTGGGTTACCGCATTTATAGCAAGCCCCTTTTATTGTCTTTGAGCCTCCGGGGGTTTTGCTCTCCAGTTTTGGGTTACGGCTAGGCTGCAAAGCAGCAACTAAGGCTTGAGTCTGGAGCTGTACCTTCTGCTTTAGGCGGGCCTGTCGTTGGGCCTCAGCCGTTTCCTCCCTTGAATTATAGACCTTGAAGGCCGACTTGACTAGGTCTTGAATAGGAGTTTGAGGTCCATCCTCTGCCTTTTGGAGTTTTTTCCAAATATCCGAGGCCGATTGTGAAATAAAATATGATGCTAGAATAGTGGCCCCGGCTGGGGAAGCTGGGTCTAACCGAGTGTATTGAATTAAAGCCTCAGTTAGCCTGTTTAAAAATGTGGCTGGGTTCTCATCTGGACCTTGAATAATTTCTTTTAGTTTATTGAAATTTACTACCTTATTTGAGGCCGCCTGCATACCAGCCAGAAGACATTGAGTCATCATATCTCGTCTTCGGCGGCCTGGCTGGCCTACTTGATAGTTCCAGTCTGGGTCTATAGAGGGGACTGCTTGTTCCCCTAGTGGGAACGCAGGGTCTGTTAAGTGTAATTGGTTGGCATGCTGCCTGGCGGCCACTAGGATGTGCTCCTGCTCCTCAGGGTTTAGAGTAGAGGTAAGAATAACCTGGAGATCATGCCAGGTTAAATCGTAGGCCTGGCAAAGGTATCTAAATTCTTTGGTATAAATTGTAGGGTTGGCAGAAAAATCTAGGCGTCTTTCAATCTTTGAAAGATCTGCTAATGAAAAGGGAACATGAACTCTAACTACCCCCTCTGCTCCGGCCACCTCACACAAGGGTGCTAAGACTGCAGGGGGGTTGGATAGGGTGGGAGTAGGAGCGGGGGCAGCTAGGCAATCTTTAGAGTGGGTATGGGCAGAGATAGGCGAACTAAGATGACCAGGCGGAAGTGCCGAGGGGCCGGAGGGAAGTGTAGCCTCAACAATGGTGGGAGAGGATGAGGAGGGAGGCGGGACAACTGTGAGACCAGGAGGGGGAGGTGGAGCCGAAAGAGGAGGTGGGGCCAAAGCGGGAGGGGGATGTGGGGTATACGGTGGGAGTGGAAGGGAGGGAGGGGAAGTAAGGTCCTCAGGCAACTCAGACAGGAAAGATGACTCCTCTTTTTCGGACCTTGTTAGGCCTGCGTCCCTAGCCAACATGACCTGAGCCAGGGAACACCGGCCACACAGGTCCGGACGAGAACGCAAGGCCCAAAATCCTTGTATATAATTAATTTCGGACCACTTGCCTAAGCGTTGACAAAAACTACTGAGGTCGGTTAAAATGTTACGGTCTAGAGTGCCCTCAGGCGGCCATTCAGACTGATTGTCTAATTTATATTGTGGCCACACCACAGTGGAGAGGAACACCAGTCGCTTTCGCCTGAGATCTTGTTCTAACTGCAAAGTTTTGAGGTTTTTTAGAAGACACCCTAAAGGGGAGTCTCTAGGTATTTTGGATTGGGGGTTTCCCATTGCCTTCCTCTCGCCAATAGGCGGAAACGGAAACCGAACTCTACCTGGCTACAAAGCGTCCTTTGGAGCCACCAGAGACTGGTGAGAGGCTCCTGGAGCTGGAATGGAGATTACCTCCAGGTGGACGTCTCCGTCCTGGATGGGTCTACCACGGAACGGAATGGAGTTCCTTTGGCAGACGTCTCTGCCTTTGGGAACTTCCCTGGGTCACCTGGTGACCCGAAAAAAAAGCCTTGGGCCTGCGCAGGACTTCTGGCCAAGGAATATGAGAGAGAGGCAAAAGGTACTCTCACCCCTAGGAGACTTGGAGGTGGGGAAAGTGATGTCCAGGTCCTGGTCCGTCTGGGGCGTGGAAGGAGGAGGCTCCCCGGACCTTGGGAGGCCCTGAGGAGGGGTCTCCTCCCGGGTTTCGGCACCAGCTGATTTGCTTTAATGCGACCCCAGAGCAAATGCCAGAGAAAAGGCAAGTAGGCAAGGCAAAAAAAAACTTTATTTACAAACCAATGTGAGGGAGGGGCGAGGTTCACTGGTCTCCGGCGGTGAAGGCCGACCAAGTCGCTCCAGCGTTCTTGGGCGAGGTTCCTAGGTCTGCACAGGAGCAGGGGCCAAAGAAGTTCGCACCCGGCGCCCCAGGAGCGGCTTTTATGTCCTGGGCCCAGGAGTGGGAGGGCAGTGGGCGGGACATAGGCGGGTCCGGGGCGGGTCAGTAGGCGTGGCTAGGCAGATTCCGGTTCCTCTCCCAGGGAGGTCGGGGTGCGCCTGCGCAGTCCGACCGGTGTCTCTCCCGGCACGGGAAAGTTGACGGTGAAGAACCCGGAACTGCGCCATCTTGCCTCCGTTTGTCCAAACAGATACCTCAGAGTAACATTCTTAGACTGTGATCTACACACCAGTGGGGGTATTCAGGGCCTGTTTGGAGTGGCTGTGCAATTATAATTTTCATAGTTATACTAAAGTGTTGTTTGTCATTTTTGCTATGTTGACGTTTGCACTGATGAGGCAAAAGAAATGGTGGATAGAAGTTCTGGTGCTTTAACATTAATCAAGGCAGTGGCACCAAATTGTATTGCTCATATCCACGTACTTGCAAGAAACAAAATACAAGCATTTTTCCTTGAAAATACCCTTGAACTTGATGAATCAGAGTAGTGAATTGGCTTCAGTAAATCTCAACCCTTGAATACATCTAGAGGGAATATTCTGTATGACTAAATGGAAAGCTGACATGCTAAAGTATAATGGTTGTCTTGAGGGAAATAATTTGTAACGCTGAGTTTTAATTCACTATTTCATGGAACACCATTTTACTTGAAAATAAACCAAGACAAACTTTACTTATTGACATATGGGTATTTTGTTAACGTGTTTTCAGAAAAGATCAAAGTGAGTTAGTAAATGAATATTTTTAACTTTTCTCTTTTAATATGTATTATTATAAATATCAATAGCTCACATGAACAAAATTTTTTTTCTAGCATCCTCAATATTTTTTAAGGATGTAAAAGTGTCCTGAGATCAAAACAGTTTGAGACCTCTGGTTAACATCTAGCTGGCAATTTCCAGAAAATATAGGACATGGAGATGGTATTATATTACAACATAGGAATACCATTAGCAAAATTTAGAAGGTGGGAAATTGTACAGGACAAATAAGTACCTTTCCCCAGCAAGTGAATTCAAGGAAATAAAAGAACGTATCACTCTTAATATGTGAAAAGTATGTCAATCAAATAAAATGTGTGAACCATATTCGGATCTTGATTTGAACAAATTAAATAAAAAATATAATTATAAAACAATTGGGTAAAAGTGAGCATTTGATAATGTTAAGGGACTATATTGTGTTCAAGTGTAATTATAATACTGAAATAATATTATTTGAAATATCCTTATCATTTAAGATACATAGCACAATACTTACAGATGAAATGGTTATTCAAGATTTACTTCAAAATAATCTACCATGATAGAGATAAAGAAAGAGAGAGACAGATAAAACAAGAGAGGCCTTGAGGTCTTGATAGTTGCTGCTTGGTGGTAGGTACATAATGAATCATAACACTATTGTCTTTGGGTTTTTATCTAAAATATTGGGGGGAAATTTTGAGAAAAAGAAAAATCCAGGACCATCGTGAGAAAGAAATTTAAAGGACAATCTGACTCAAGAACAAAGATGCAAAGTTCCTGAACAAAACACAAAACAAATTGAATATTCATTGTTGTGTATAAATAATGAAGAGAAAGAAGAGTTAATCTTGGAAATGTAATGATAGTTTATTATGATGAACTATTAATGCAATTTCCAAGTTCAGAAATTAAAAGAGAAAAAAATAGTCATTTTAAAAGAACAAAATCATTAAGTGAAATTCAAAACCTGTTAGTAACTGATAAGAAGTCTTAGAAACAAGAGACAGGAATAGCTTTAACACAGTAAAGAAATCTATAGAGACTGAAAAATAAAATACTGAAAAGACTTCCTTAAAACATCAGAAATGTACAAATATACCACCTTCATTGATTCTATTTAACAATACCGTGTGTAGAAAGTACACTTAGAAAAGAAAAAAAAAATTAAACAGGGAAAGAGTAAATTAAATTGTCACTACTTGCATATGACATGCTGTCTCCACAGAAAACCCAGGAGACTCTTCAAATTAATTATTAGAATTAATGGATAAATTTAGTAAACAAGAAGAATGTGAGATCAACATATAAATTTCAAATGAATGTTTATATTTCAACAGTAGAGTTAGAAAAGGTATTTTAAGAAAGATACTGTTTTAATAGGAAGAAAATATGAAGGATGTGGAAATATATCCAACAAAATAGTCAAGACCACATAAAACTTTTTAAACTTTAAAGAAGGATTTAATATATGAAGAAATATACCATGTTTTGGAGAGACAGATTCAATACCCTGAAGAGGTTACTTTTCCCTACACAGATGGTCTCTGATTTATGATAGTTCTACTTACAATTTTTCTACCGTATTATGGTGGGAAAGTGATATGCATTTCCTAGAAACCTTATTTCAGATTTTGAATATTGATCTTTTACTGGGCTAGCAATATGCAGTACGATACTCTCTCATGATACCTCAGCATAGGCAGCAAGCACTGCCCTGGTGGCAATACCATCTTGAAAGTAAACAGCTGATACTCCACAGTGTACTGTGTTTTCAGATGATTTTGCCCAACCGCGAGTGCAGGAGGTTTGCTTGGGGGCTATCTTAATAGCTGGCTATCAGAATTCGAAACTGGTACTTTAATAGTCAAGGGCTTGGCCCTTTCTCCCTTCCTCCTAGTAGACCGTTTTGAATCTCCATAATGCCATTTGTACACAGGAGAAGGAACTTCACTCAATTTTGTCCAGCAGTCCTCAAATTTCCGATAAACTTGAATATATGGTGGGAGTAGAAGACAGGGTGTTTATCTTCTGTTACTAACTCTACGGCCCTACCTATTCAAAATGATCAGTAATAAATATGAATTTATCATTACATTCCCCTTCAAACTTTACTGATGATTTCTCCATTATCTACTCTTCTGATTTCATATTGGTGCAAAAAAACTATCCCAAGGTTAATGGCATAAAACAGTTTGTTATTACTTCTCATGGTTCTGTGAGGTGATTAGGATTGTCTGGGTGGTTCTCCCTTGGGAATCATGCAGTTGCATATAGTGGCTGGAACTGGAGTCATATGAAGCATCAAATGGACTGGTCTTCAAAGATGATTACACACATGCACATCGGTTGATCTGGTTATTGGCTGAGAACTGAGCTGGGACTGCTAAAGAGAATTACAATGCAGTGGCCCTGTGCCTTGAACTTCTTCAGCATGGAGGTGTCAGGATAGTAGAACTTCTTTTATTGTTGGTCAGGGCTCAAAGAGGGCAAAGCAGAAGCTGCTGGTCCTTTTGGGCTAGGTCATGAAACAATATAATGCTATTTCCATTATACTCTGTTGATCAAGCATGAGTTTGTATTCTCAGGAACTAGCACATTAAACCCTCAATAATACTTATTTAATAAATTAATATGTTCATTCACAATGATTTTAGCAATTAGCTGCTTCTAACCTCAAAATGTTACAGGCTGATAAGACTTCACTTTTAATTTTCTTTCTTTCATTAAATCTGTTATTTTGAGTAGGTGACTTTATTCCCCCTGGACCTGTGTTTCTTAATTTTCCAATGATGATGTTGGACAAAGAGAACACTGAGATATATTCTATAATTTTCCTATTATTGATCAGAATGCTGGAATATTATGAATGTGGGTTAAGAGATTTCCTGGAAAACAGTTACTGCTTCCATATTTAAATCTCAGACAACCTTTGGGAAGGCCATCTTCTTATTGTATCAGACAGTTTATTCGTGAGCAAGCTTTGGAAAAAGTAAACTATTATAAAACAGTCTGGAAATTGAGCCATTACAGAGAATTTTTCATTCTTATTCTTTTGTATTAGCTATTAGAAACAACTTGTTTCTGAAATGGAAACACATTGACTAAGCTCTCTTTGCATATGTGCATAAATGCTTAAAGAATCATAACCTAACATTTTAGATTAAATAACTTTATTCAAAGAATGACTATCTGTTAAGCTCTGTGAGCTTATTCCCTATGAGTCTTTAGAAGAAAGAGCACTTCGCAGAAAGGACTTAATGTGGCAATTGGCATATATATGATAAGTTACCAAGGAAGAATCTGTTCACTAAAAAAACACGTTCCTTCAGAAAATCTTTCAAAATTAGTAGAATTTGAGGGCTGTTTTCTGTTTCTAACTTCTTTTTAATTTAGGGACTAATTTGAGTCCAGTTGGAACTTACATACTTAAGACACTGGAATTTGATTTAAATCAAGGAGCAGAATAGAGACCACAGGTCAATGCAGAAATATGTTCTATGAAGGAGAGTGCTCTCATGGCTAATCTTGAGAGACCAGTTTACTAACAGTAAAAGAAAAAATAGAATCAAGAGCAGGAGGAAGACAGGACATATAATCTGAGGTCTCTCAAGATACCGGATCTTGTGGGTTAGCTGAAGTTAGGAACTTAGAGTAAAGACACTTTGCTCCTTAAGCCTCACATTTCATGACCTGAAGTGAGAACAACAAGGAAAAAGAGGGAATTTTATAGAAAATACTTCTCAAAACACAACATGTCACATTGAAGGCGTTCCTCTACTCACGGCCCTCCTCCTCTTCCCTTGATGTTTCGTAGATCAATTGTTGTTGCTTAGGGGTGAGTGAAGACATCAACAAAATCTCATTGTAATTGAAGGGAAGACCAGGAGTCAAGGCCAGAGCAAAATGGGGAACTAGTGTGAAAATTAGGCAAGGGAAGTAAAGCAACAAGATTTGTTAAAATCAGCTGTAGGCAGAAAAGAAGTGGCATGTCTCAAGCTGGGGTTGATCCAAGACAACTGGGGAGTGCCAAGGTAGAGCAGTATGTCTCATGAGGAGACAGAGTGCTCCTAAGACAGATTCAAGGGGCCAATGCTCTCTGGGGATATAGGGGAAAGTGCCGGTTCCAGCACTCAGAAATACTTGGAGCTAGGTGACTCAGCCAGGGCAGGGAACCCAGTTAGGTGAGGTGGAGGGGAGTACTGGGTTGGGCTTGCCAGTAAGATTCCTAGATCATAAATTATCTGAGATAATAGGAATGCTTTAAGGTTGTGGTGCTGTCTTTATTCGTGATGTTCCGCTGGGCCTTCTGATACCCATTCTCATGTACACTGGGCCTCATGCCAACCTACACAGTCGGTCAGTGGAAGGCAATAGTGACTACGGATTTGGGCTCTCAAATCAAATAGCCCTATTTCACAGAGTTGTGGTAGAAATTAAATAAAATAGTGCATGTATATCATTAAGCATCGTGCCTAGCACATATGATCACACAGTAAGTAACAGCGAATAATAATACTATATGCAGTGCCTGGTAGCTCCAAAATAGACAATAATTTTCAGTGGAACAACAGAACAACAGATCTGCAGATGAAAGTTACAGTGAAGTGACTCCTCTGAATCATTTCTGTAGCTTCCCTATTAGTTACAATCATTTTGTTCTGTTTCTTAACCTGAACCTTCAACAATGTTCCCTGGGGGACATCAAGCAAACAATACTTGTCCAGGCTTTTCCATTGTCTATATATACTTAAGTGCAATATATTTCTTTTTAAGAAGGTATTCAGTTGTTACAAATTTAGGAAATCACTTTAATCATAAAGTAAGTGTTACCAGAGAATTGTCAGACTAATGTTTTCAGGAGCTCATCCAATTATAACTACTATTTATTCAGCACTAATTTTGTGCCAGGCATTGTGCTAAGAGATCTACATAAATTATCTCATCATTATGAGACAGCTATGCTTACCCTCATATTTCATACAAAGAAATGAAAATTTGGAGAAATAGGATAACTTGGTCATGGTTCTATAAAAGTAACAGAATGGAACTTAAAACCCCAACACCAAAGTTGTGCTCGTAATCACTGCTACCGGCTTCTTCTGGAGGGAAGAGATTGGGGAATAAAAAAGGAATAGAGTTTTGGCCTTTGCTGCAAGGCTGTTTACTTTGATATCATAAGAGAGGAAATGTTTTTTTCTAAGAAATTTAATTTACCATTAGGATGAATCTGACATTTAGAAGACCGAAGCCCAGAGAATCACATTTCTGTTTTACATGGAGGGTATTGAAAATACCAGGGAAATTTTATAACCAACAGCCAAGAGTAGTTATTTGCTAAGCTACATTAACCTAATGCGTACTAAGAAGAATAATGTGCTCAGTGGAGTTATCAGATCCTCTTTACTTACTAAAGTACAATACCATCAATTCCTTGTTTCTAGAAAATGACTGATATTGTTCCTGTTTTCTCTATAAGTTTTTCAGATACTGTAAGCCCCAACTTCCCTCTAACTTATACAATGTCTAAATTGTCAGTATCATCCATTATATCATTTTATTCTCAAAATTATCCCGTAGTGTTAATTCATTCCACATTACAAGGAAGAAATTTAGAAACTGGACTTAGTTTACGTCAAAATGTACGTTAGTGACCAAGTCAGGATGAGAACTGTATTCTATTCCTGAATTCTTTGTTCTTGATACTCAACTCCACATTACTTCATTTTGAGTAACATTCTTCAGGCATTCAGCAGGAACGAATTAAATTCTGAAAGGACCCAATTAATTGCTCTTTGACTTGGTAGGTTTTTTGAATGTTTCACTCCAGTTGATAGATTCATTAATTTTAGGACATCTTATTTGCCTTCCACTAATGGAATTCTTAGAAGGTGATTTGTTGGTTACCTTCTCTAAGCCTCATGTAAAGTTTAAATGTCATTTTATACAAATATATTTACTGCATGGTATGTTGGTCTAATTAATTTTTGAGAGCAAATAAGAATTGCTCCAAGTCATTTTTGTCTGTAGTTGAACCATGAGCCTTGAAAATGTGGTTGTGATTTCTTGGGTATATGTATATACCCACATGTGTGAATTTAGGTGCATGTGTATGGGGACATAGGTTTAGAACGGTATTTTTTCTCTGTAACAATTAACATGTTTCAAGTGTTTTTTAGGTGGTATATTTTATCTCAGTTGTGCTAGCTCTAGGTAATACAAGAGCCTGATTGCAGTATATCCTAGGAAATTCTCTGAAGTGGGGAGGTGAGAAAATCAGCATGCCTAAAGGGCACAGAACAAACTCAAATTCATGACAGTAAATCCAAGGAATGGGTACAAACCCAAGTCCATCAAATACAGCTGTCTTTCTCCAAGGGGATGGATTGAGGATGCATGTCAAGCTTGGGAGCTACAGTGGTGCTCAGAAATTTGTGTTGTGTTTGGGAGATCTGAGACAATACAAGGAAATATCAGCAGTCTTGTTGTCAGAGTCATAAAGGGTAGATTTTCAAAACTAGCCTATGTTACCCTGCAAAACTCAACTGAAAATCCTAAAACCAAGACTGAAACTCAGGCAAGCTGAATAGGCCAACGGTATGGCAAGAATAATTTCTTCTTAGGTCATGAGGGACCTGAAGATTTACTTCAACTAAATATTTACCCTTTCCAGTTTAAGGGTATAATAGGAGAATCTGGTGAGACCAATGATGTAGAAATACTTTGGGGAGACTATGATGTATCCATGAACATGCATATGGATGATAGTAACATCTCTCTCTTCAACATGCTTATATCTCAAGTTTCATTGTATTCTTATTAGATCTCTTGGGCTGGGAGTTTTATACCTTTTAATACACATATGACTTTAAAAAACTCTTGACATATTCAAGGTCAGCAAGAGAACTGAAATTATCTTCTACCTCCTTCAAAACAATTTTTTCTATATAAAATTTTAAGTGAAGCTTGTTGTGTTGAACATTTATGTTTTCCCATTAAATGAAAGGCAGTGGACAGCTCCACTTACTCTGTTGTATTAAGGGGAAATAGCAATAGAACCTTGTGTCCTTGTACATTTGTTCCCTAGCCTCCTACAGCTTAACACATCTGGTTTGAGGACAGTCAAGAATCTGACCTTTTACCCCACCTGGCTCTTAAATGCAGGTACTCAACATTCAGGGGTTGCATGGTGTCAATAAAGCTTTCTTCTCTGCAGAGGATATGACTCACAGTTTATCACTACTAATGGGGACTGAGAGGTGGTCAGGGATATTGCCTTCAAATACAGAAGGCAGCAGGAAAAGCTCCAAGTGTTTGAATTATTTAGCAGAATGTGCTTACTGTGGTGTTCTTGGCTTAAGCTCAAAGCAAAAATAGAGATCCTGAAATCATAGACTAATCATTAATCACCCCTCTCTCCACCATAAGCAATATCTTGGCGATACTCTAAACTGGGTTTTAATCCTCTCACATGGGGGTGGTTTGTGATAAACTAAGTGGTTTTTATCCCCCTGGTTATATACTTTATATACGTTTTAAACAAAGTGGTAAGTCCCTTTCTTTCACTATATAAAGTCAGGAATGCAGCAACAGAATGGCCGTGGGTCTTCTATTTAACAGCATATTCACAAACACTTCTCACCAGCAAATGACGGGAGGCCATGGGTATGATGCTGTTTTCTCAGAGAGCAGCCTCATTCATACCCATAGCACAGTTTTGGAGAAGAACAAGTAACTGAGCTTTGAGGTCATAAATGGGTTTAAATATTAGCTCTATGAGTTTCTGGTTACGCAAGACCGGGCAAGTCATTTAACTTTTCTCTAGTTCGTTGGTGATAAAATATTTCAAGATTCTTCCGAGAATCAAAGGCAAGCATTGACCTTCATAGCACAGCATGAGGTAAAAGACACGGGCCTTTTACATCTGGTCATTCCGAAGTTCACGTTCTAGCTCACTCTCCTACTGATTGTGCCTATGAATTCTGCTTATGTCATCTCAAACTCTAGTTTGTAAATTTTTTTTTGCCATAAAATGGTGATGATAATATCTACTATCTAGGAATTTTTTTGGGGGGGGATAACTTAATATTTGCTACAACCTAACAGCTTCTGAATCTTGACCCATTGTCCCGCATTGGACACTCACTTTTACTTCCCACGCCGCTTTGCCTTGAGTGTGAGGTGCTGGGGCTTCATCCTTGAGGACTGTAGCCATCCATCACATTCTTCCATCTAGTCCAACCTTCTCCATCTATAATCTGTGCCTGGGACTGTTTTGTTTATTCTTTGCTCCATAACTCTAGACCCCTTTTTTATTTCTTTGGGGTAAAATTCAAGTAATCTTGCAAACTACGTGCCAATGAGCAAAACTAGAAAATACAGAGATCTTTATGGGTTATTATTCTTTAAGCAAGGACAGTTTCCAAGTGTGTTTATTTATTTCACCATGATAAAACTACATGGAGATATTTTTGTTTCTTCCGTGTGTGTGCATGTGTTTGGTTATTCACACATTTTTGAAGGGGAATATTTTTTGTAGACATTCAAAACTGGCCACACAAAATGATGACATGACAGCAGAAATCTGGAGATCATTCAACATTTATTTAGCTAACAAAAGGGGTAGGTCATCCTATTCAAGCTATATTTGTATGTATGTGGGGATTTTGGGGTAGGAAGTGTTGGCAGGACATATAAATGTAGTCTGAATTTCTCTAACTGTGGATTCAAATAGGGTTCCATTAGAAATAAAAGCTTGAATTTCATGGACTGTTTGACCACCTTGCTAATGCAGGGTTTGCTGAAAAATCTTGCTTCCTACCACCTCAAGAATTTCTGCAGATTCGCTGGGTTATCTGATATGGGTTTCTGGGCAAGTCTTCTGACATTGCATTTTCAATTCCCAGTAGGTTGTCCACTGAGGTCTCCTACCAGACATCACCACTGATGTATAGTTTGCACACAAGCAATGGCACCACCGATGCTCACATAAAGCCCCCATGGTATCCAGTTGTGGACTATGAAAATGTCCATGCAGAGTGGAGGAGGGGAAGATGGACCTCCCCACCTCACGTTACACCTGGTTAGAGAACTCCCAAAGGAGTACAAAGGTCTCTTGCTGTTTTGGCATCCATTATGACTGAACCCACTATTTTAGTGCATTTTATTGAAACAGCTGTTTCCACTTCTGGTTAGACACCATCTCTTTCTCATCTGAGGAAAAGATGTGGATCTCAACAATGGGGCTGGGGCAGGTTTTGTGTAATGTCACCACACTGTTCTCATAGCCACTCCTTTTCTCTCATGGCCCACACTTTGTAATGGAGTCACACTTTTCTGCCTGACCTTGTCTTCTTTATAAGTTATCTCCAAAAAGACTCCTCAGCCCCCTAAAAGTAATATTGGAATAGGCTGGAACGGTCCCAAATGGATGCTGAGGCAAGTTTGATGCTTATGGAATAAAGCCGAAACCAAAACCCAGGATAAATTTTGTGTGCTCAACTTGGTAGAGAAGTGACGTGAATACAAATTAAAATGTAAAGAGAGCTGCCAGAAATGGAGAGACCAGTTAGGAGGTGAAAATGCTATGCAGATAAGAGAGAATGTGTATCCAAACCACCATCACAATATTAGTGATGCTCGATATTTGCAATTCATTTTAAAAAATGTGTTTTTTTAAAAAAATTATAATATGGATCAAAGAAAGCTAGAGTCATATGGATGTTAGTAATCTAAACTTACATATGAAGAAATTGAATCTCAGAAAGGAGACATGACCTGTCTAAGTGCAAACATCTGATGGGATATAAAGCCCTGTTACAATTTAAGTAACAGTAATATGTGCACCTGCAGGACAATTTCAATTATGAGAAGTGGAGATTTTGGTTTGGGATATTTTAGCTTAAGTTTTGATAAGAATTTCAAGAGGACTAAATGGGCATAGTAAAATGGCCAGAGCCTTATACTCAGTGAGAAGTCATAGAATACAGTCCTACCTGCAGAAGCAATGTTTATACCCCTATTTCTTACATTGATATTGTATTGTTCATAATTTCACCCATTCATGTCTCTCCAAGTGCATTAACACTTGTAAAGTCCAGGGACTGTATCTTTATCTTTTTAAAATATTACAGTACCTAACATGGGGCTAGGTACAGAGGTCTCTAAATTGAGGGGGAAATAGACATCAGACAATTCCTCAGTCCCTGCAGATTTTCTCTAAATCAAACTGTCTGCAGCATGTAAAATAACAGAAATAAATATAAAGGATATGTGATTTATTGCTCTTGCCAGGTTGCAAAGAAAACCTCTAATTATTAAAAAATATATATATACAAAAAATGTGACCCTGCAGCAAAGATACAGAAATACTGTGTTAACCTGAAAGTAGACTGTTAGAATTCTTTTAGCAAAGGAGAAGGGGAAACAACCCCAGGTCCCTCACACTGGTATCAGTGTGTGTTCAGCTTCAGGCTGAACTTCCCTGGCATGTTTATTGGCCTTTGAAGTTACATTCAACACCTAAGTAATTCCCGGCACAGCTGTCTTGACTGAGCTCCATTAGCAGGGCTGCCAGTATATCCACCTGAGTTACTGCATTTTTTCTTCAGCCTTTGAGACTCAATTATCCTGGAACCAGGAAGAGATACCTCAGCACAAGTGGAGGTGATATCCTAACAGCAATGACCAAAGTTAAAATTAGGGGATGGGCAGGGGCCAATAATAGAGACAAAGTTCTAGACGGGTTATTCCTCTGCAGGATCCCTTTGCTATCGATCTACTGACTCTTCGTTAGGGTTTGAAGATACCCTACATTTCATCCAAGTCAACTCTGCCTAAACCTAAATACGTCCAGTGATGAGATGCTTACACACCTGAGCCAGGTGTTTTGGTCCCCAGCCCCAGGCTTTTTGCTGCATCACACTCTGGGATCACCTATTACAGTGTAACAGGTTCTGGCCAGTGCTGAAGGACGTACAAGGATGACTTTTGGGATGATATGGCAAGAGCCTAATCTTAATCTTATATTCATCACTGTTGATGCAGGGAAGATGTGGCAGGTGTTCTGGAGAAGGAAAGCAAAGTGTGTCTCTGCTCAGAGACTAACAGCAAAACCCAAGATGTGAGTAATTAATCTCTGTTGAGTTTGGAGAGTGGAGTAGAAATTGGGGCAAAGTAACCAGGCAATTCAGTTAATCTGTTTCCCTTGAAAAAAAATGAATATGAGTATGATCATGACTATTCTTGGCACATATTGTAACTTCGCCTTCACACAGCATATGACACATATACCTGTACACAAGATTCGACGATGTACGCGATCCATTCACTTGCAGCCATGACGAGTATGTACACGTTACCTAATACACATTCGCAACTTGCACTTACACGGTATGTGTATCATATGGATATATCGTACTGCTCTCCTGTTGGTTTGATTGTCATTTGTACTTTCGAGCATACTGGCATATACTCGTCATCGTCAGCTCTTTCTTTCTCTCTTTCTTTTTCCTCTTTCTTTCTCTTCACTTTCTCTCTTTCTCTTCTCTTCTTTCTTTCTTTCTTTCTTTCTTTCTTTCTTTCTTCTCTTTTCTTTCTTTCTTTCTTCTTTCTTTCTTTTCTTTCTTTCTTCTCTTTCTCTCTTTCTCTCTTTCTCTCTTCTCTCTTTCTTTCTCTCTTTCTTTCTTTCTTTCTTTTCTTTCTTTCTTTTCCTTCCTTCCTTCCTTCCTTCCTCCTTCCTTCCTTCCTTCCTTCCTTCTTTCTTTCTTTTCTTTTGGTTTGTTACAACAGAACTTTCTTTACTAATGCTTTTTGTTTCATTGCCTCACAGTACAATTTACCAGGCCTGAGGAACTGCTGAGCTCCCAGAAGGATGAGATTTCCTTATCCTTCTAGCTGTCTGTCATTTCAACTCAAAAAGTGAAAAATTGCTTTCAGTGCAATATGAGTTCTTAAGAAAAAAAGCTCTGTGTTGAAGTTTGCTGTCAGACTTGGATTTTACATAAAGGCCAGTTTTCTGCTTAGCAGAGTCAGGGTCTATTTCTGCTGCTAGCTGTGTAATCATGAGCAAACTGCTAGTTTCCATTGCATTTTTTTTTTGTAAGAGGGGGTAAGCATCAATCTCTTGGATGTCGAACGACTATAAAAGTACATTGATGAGGTACCGCCAAATAGAAATAAAATGAAAACCATGTATATAAATTAAAATGTTCTAGCAACAACATAAAAAGTGAAAGGAAACTGGTAAAATTAATTTTAATAGTACATTTTATTTAGCCTAATATATCCAAAATATCATTTTAAGATATAATTGATATGAAAATTATGAATGAGATATTTTATAGCCTGTTCACCCTAGATCTTGGAAAGCTAGTTTGTGTTTTATACTTACCACCCAAATCAATTCAGACTAGTCACATTCAGTTACTCAATAGGCACACGTGAATAGTAGCTATAGTATTAGACAGTACAGCTCTACGTAATTATTATGCTTTAAGAAAATATACATCAGGGCCCGGAAAAGAGATAAAAAGTTATCAATATCATATAGATATTTTAATAATTAAGAGAAAAGGAAACATTCCTTTTTTCCCCAAGATGATAAATTCAACTATTGAAGAATAATTTGGGAGTTCACTTGAGAAGGACGGTATAGTTAAGTTATTAGCAGCTCTTAATTATTTAGGGAATAGACCTCTCAGAGCTCTTCCTGAAATTGGGTTTTAAGGTACAGAAAGGTAGAGGAACAGTAAAATAACCTTAAAATCTTAGAGAAAAGTAAAGCCTGGAGGTGGAATAAGCAGGCAAAAAAGACACGCTGAGGGATTCCATGAAAAGATTGTCAACATCCCAGTGTCAAGAGTCTGTGAGGTTTTGCACAGAGGTCTACATGACAGGCAACTCCTGAAGACCCAGGTACCTTTGGTTGGACATGCACTTTTATTCTTCAGGGAATATGGAGGAGGAAGTGAATAGCTTGGCATTGGACCCAGTCCCTGGAGCCATTACTTTTAGGGGTAACTGACAGGCTTCAATTAAATGCATTTCCTTGCTTAATCATCTAGGACATATCTCTAGTGCCCTTCTCTGCAGCTGGGGTTCTAGTGCCCTTCTCTGCAGCTGGGTTTCCAGCCTCTGAACATCTGTGTTCTTTGAATGCAAATTTACAGCTGCTTTTGGGGTGGTGGCCCCACTTCTCTGGGTGTGAGTGAAAAATATCTGCCAGGAACATGGGTTGGTGTCAAGTTATAAACACAAAAATGTTATCAGGGCCAGGTAGCAAAGTTCATTTATTTTCAAGGAAATTGAACCAACCAAGCAACATGCAAACGATAGTATCTAGTAATTAGCAGTAATTAAAAAGTAATGATGTCGTCTTTTTAGTATAGTCCCGATCTTACCAACCTGAAGTTTAATAGTGTTATTGGAGTTCTAGATACAAAAGCAGAACCTCAGTTCCTGAATGGGTCTCCTGGTTTTCTTCTTTCTTTGATTTTTTAATAGTTATTCCGTTGCGCAGTTAAAATGGTACAGGATGCACTAATTTAAGGTGGGTTTAACTTAGAAATGTTTCATAACGATGCAACAAGGCTTGATGTGGGTTGCTTGCGTTTTTCAATATTTGGCTTCCTCTTGCCTTTCCTCTCTCCTTACTGGAAAGAAGATATATGTATGTGTATTTAGGGAGAAATAGATCAGTGATTCTCAAATGCGGTTGATTTTTCCCACTCTTTCCAAAGACATTTGGCAATATCTAGAGACATTTGCGGTTGTCAGGAATCAAATAAGGATGGTACTGGTATTTCCTGGAAATAACAATATTGAGAGAAGCTTTAAATGGTGAGGAGGAGCTAACTACCCAGAGGGGGATAGGAAGATTTTTCCAAGCAGACAGGCATCAAGAGCACAGGCAGGTGGATGCAGGTGGCAACAAGCTGTGTGGTGTAGCTGATGTATAAAATATGAAGCAAGGAAGAGCAATCAAATCAAGTGCCACTCAATTCCTAAATCAGTCCTCTCCAATTTCATTTAAATCTGGTTCAATCCCATCTCAGTTGTGTCTCATATATCTCCTATTTGCCTAATCTTGCACTATAGCCTGTGGGGAAAGTGGCACATATGTGAGAGGTGATTTCTGGTTTCAGGTACCCTGAGCACAAGCAGAGAGTCAGGATGCAATGGGGCCAGCCCAGCTCTGTGACCAGACCTCAGACTACTCTCTCTACTGTGCAGCAGCCTGAAGCCCCACTGACCATTGTCCAAGTTTAACCTCACCTGAGAAGTTTTGTCCCTGCATTCCATGACTTGAAAAGCCATTCCCCCAAAATTGTGCTTGCTAATTCCTTCTGAACCCAAATGTCACCTCCTCAGCAAACCTTCCTTTAAATGTTTAATATAATTTGCCCCACCCCACCCTCTGTTTACTATGTTTTGCTGTCTTATTTTCTTTACAGCACTCATCACTATCTGTGACTAACTTTATGGGGTTGTTTGCTGGTTTGTTTATTGCCTGCACCCTACTACCATCTGAGCTCCAAGAAAACAGGGGTCTGGTCTCTCTAGTTGAGTGTTGTTTCATCAGTATGGAATGATGTGCCTTGAACCTGCTGACTCTCAATAAATATATTTCAAAAGAGAAAGCAATTGCCTAGGAAATAATCAAAGAGTAACTAATAACAATTTCCTGCCACAGCTGAATGGCACCAGTTGGGCCACTCTGATCATAAGAGGGGCTCATATAAAGGGAGGAGAGAGCATTCTTAGAAAATTCCTGGTAGGAACCTAATAACAGGGTGTGTGACAATTCTTCTTTATCAGTTCCCACCATGGAATCTCTCCCTCTCCTCTTCCTTGTCTCCTTCCTCCACCTCTGGAAGGAGACAAAGAAAGCAGCCCTCAATGAGAAATGTTAACTCAGTCATCTGCTGGCAATTCTTCTCAGGCAGGGCAGGACAGCTGGCTTCTGGATTCAACCTAGATTTCTACATTTCTGCTGTTTCGCTTTGCTTCAGGTGCAATCCTGAAGATGCAGGGTCTCTCTGCTTGGCAGGTTGGCAGCTGGATGATGAACCACTCTTTCAGGCACACACAGGGAAAATATCTGACATAATATGGAAGTGGTGGTCAAGCTCAGGGACAGATCATGGGAGGAAATGCATCTGTGCAAACTGCTGACTGACTTGTCCTCAGAGGAAATAGAGAATGTTGTGAAAAAAGGGACCACGAATGGTCAGATGGAGTGGTATGTTGCTTACGTGCAGGGCATCTGTAGGAGTATGAGCCAAGAAGGACTTTCCCACACAATTTTTCCTCAGCATAGGAATTTCCAAAAGTCATTTAAAGATAGTGTGCCAAAGCATATTTTTCCCCTATGACCCACCAACACATTTAATCCCTTCCCTCCCCAGTCTTCCTCTTTTCATAAGTGGCATTACCATCTACTTATTAGATGCCAGGACAAACCCTGGGAGGGCTCTTTGACGCCTCTCATTTCCATCATGGTCAATCCACTTCTCAAATGGATCTAGCATCAGTCTACTGCTCTCCATCTCCAACATCTCCTGGTCCAAGTCAACATCGCCTGGAACCTGACAGTAACAGCCTATCAGGTTTTTGGCTTCCATTCACACTCCCTGTGTTCTTTACACAGAAGCTGAGATTACCTTGGAAAGAAATAAATGACATTGGTCCACTCTGTCTACCTTTTTTTTCTATGGCTTCTGGTTGCCCTTGGGAAAAGCAAACACATGAACAAACTCCTTGCCTGATTTAGTTTGCTTCTACCTGAGGCTATAACCTCACCTCACACCCCCTTACTCCTGACTGTCTACTTGCTCTGGATCCTGAAGAAGTCAAGATTGTTCTCACCTCCAGGCTTCACCACTTACTCATCTCTTGGGCTGGCATGCCTTTTCCCTTGCTCTTTGCATGACTTGCTCCTTCTTATCGTTCAGGTCTGCGCTTAAATGTGGCTCACTCAATGAAGTCTGCTTGGAGTTTTCTCCTCTTGGCACATAGTCTCTGTCCTCAGTTACTGTCTATCGCGTTACACTCGTTATCTCAAAGCTATCATGTAAAAGGCTGGAAATGATACTAGTGAAAATGCTTAGTGCAGGCTGGCGTTCAACGGTAGAAGGGTCCGCAAGTTCATGGGTCCTTTGTTCTCTCAGTCCCTGTGGATGACCCCTGGTTATTTCCCCCTTTAAAGAAATTCTCTCATGCTATTTTTTTCTCCTATGTGAAATTGGCACAAGAGTGACATTACAGTGTGAGATGCACTCTTTGGGCTATTTATGATGCACCAGGCATTCTGAACTGAGGTGTGGGTTCTTTGTCAGGTGGTGGGAAACTGTACCTGCCCAGAGGTTCCTTGCCCCATGGGAATTTTCAACAGTTTGGGAGCAGCCTCTGTCACTAAAGAGGGAGACCCTACCCTTAGATAAATCCATGCCAGGTTATTAGGAATGAGCCTCTGAGGTTATCCGTAGAAAAAATTTGCTTATTTCTTCTAACACTTAATACTTGTTTATTTATATGCTAACCCGGTTGTTGTCGATCTCTCCTACTAGACTGTTGGTCCCATTAGGGTAGTAACTCTGACCTTTTTTTTTTTTTTTTCTTTTCACTGTTTTATATTTATCTCATTTCCTGGAATGTAGCAGACCCTCCTCAAGGAGTATTTGTTAAATGAATTGAACTGAATGATGTAGTATCTGAAATGCCAACAGAAGGGTGCCTTGTAAATAGGGCTAATATTAATGAGATTTTAAAATCAATACATTTATATTCCTGATCATCCCTTGTTTTGCATTGGTGTCTACTTAGGTCAATCAATAGCATCTCCTGGTCTAGAACTAGGGACATCTCTGTTCTATGTTGAGGCTTAAAGTCAATGAAAAGTCAATGACAAGTCTATCATCCTCAAGTCCAAGATAAATTGTAAGGGAGAAGGATTTTCTAAATTTAAAATTTTAAAAGCAATGCCTTGAGGTATTAGTGATGATTTTTACTCTAAAAATAGCATAGTTAGGTACAGGAAATAACATCAAAACAGAGTCTCCAAAACTGAAAAGGGAACTAAATCTTTAGGCAGGGACTAAGGTATTATGATGTCTGATCCCTGAGAAGGAGCTCAGCACCGCACTCCCCTAGGCCTTACGCTGTGCTGTTTTTAGGGATAATATTATAAAATCTCTGATGAGAAACCCAGGAAGATGAGAGGTAATGTGATTTTCCAGTGTGATGCTTCTTTCCTGCCACACTCTGCATGGTGCAGAAGTTGCATATTCCCGTTTAAAAAGGAGGTGTCCAGGTGGGAATGCACCTCACATGGTTGTCCAGATGCCTTTGGCCTGTGAGGTCAAACAGTGATCCACGTAGGGGCTCCTCTGTGTGTTTTGGCAGGATAAGGATAGACAAGAGGCCTGGGAGGACTGGAGGAAGCCTGGGGCTGAGCTAAGCCTGCTGTGGCATGTAGCAACCTAGTGACTGGAGGCAAATGGTTAACTTGGAACATGTTTGCCATTGGTAGGAGCAAAGCTAACTCCAGAGGGACTGAGCAGGGGCAGTCACGCCTCTTCAGCCACCAGAACACTCCATGTCCAGATAAGGTGGGCAGAGCAGACCCAGAAACGGTGTATGGACAAGAAACTCTTCCCTAACAGCCATAAAGCTCCTCAATCTTTGCCTGTACCCAGAGCATATAATGAGATGGTAGATAAAAAGTGACTCCTGAGACAGTAGAGATAGCTTGGTTAGTTTAAACTTTGACTTGTACTGAGTGGGAAATTAACTTGATGTTGCCATAAACTTCAAGACCAGGCAATACACTGCCAGCCTATTCCAGAGGCCATTGAACAGAAGGACTCATAGATCCAATCACACTCTTCATTTAATAGATGAAAGCACACAGGACGAAGCAAGGAGAGAACGACTGGGTAGGTTAACACTTCAAAGTGACTTTGGAGAGGCTGCAGGTGAGAGACAAGGACCGCAATATCTGAATCCTGGGATCCATGATGTTCACATGTCCTGCCTGTCTGTAAGGATTGGCCTTCCCCGCTGATGATGGACTTAGGAGCACCAGAGTTGAAGTGCAAGCAAGAGGCCCGCAGATGGAAGACACCTTGGGCCAACAACACACACTGGCTCTATGGAAAAGATTCAGAGACAAGTACACCTTGTCAACAGTCGCAGCTTGCCAGATGACAGCTGACTAATTTCTACTTTATTTGTTTCTTGGGCAAAAGACACTTAGAGTCAGAATGAATGCCTCCAATAGGCAGCCAAATTAAGGCCTCATATTCTTGAAGTTTTCAGGTATGTTTAGTGCTTCTGTACAGTTAGCACCTTCTGAATACTTAGTGAGCAACAAATTCTTAGCACTCAGGCACTTCATGATTACTAGGTACCGCTGGCTTCTTCCATCCCCTCCTGTGTTCAGCACACACATGCCCTACAAACTAACCTGTTATCTATACTTAACATAACTGAAAATATTTCTATTATCAAAGATGAGTGAGTCTTACAACTCATCTTCAGTAATAGAAATGAATGTTCTCTAAAAGCAAATGTTCATTACAACTTGATAGCCTATCTACTTGGAAGATAATTTTTGCATTAGAAGTAAATAAAATATCTCTGATTGACAAGTTTAAGATTTCCTTTGTCTTTTCTCCTGGGAATGAGAGGCCAAGAGATGGGTGAGAACTTTCATAGACAACAAAAGCCACCCGATTTTCTACTTCTGAGCTGTAGTATAGAGTGAACAGAGCACTTTGCAGAGCTCAATGGTGTTTTTACTCACTCTTTTGCATTCATCTCTTTCAAATCTTGCCCCCTTCCCCCACTTGGTGGTGACAGTCAATCCCAGCTCTAGACATATCAGCTGTTCTAGCTTTGCCTCTAACTCTGCAAGGAAACACTCTCCCCTGCATTTGGAGGGTGAACTGAGGCTCTCTGATCTTACATGCACAGGCAACTGCCTCCTCACATTGCTCACGTATTGGGCTGCCTCCTTCCAGAATGAAGAAATGAAAGCATTCTGTCAAGGGAAAAGGTGAGAAGCCCTGGAACAGTTTTCTGCTACTGTATTGGGGGTGATGAGCCAGGATCTGTGGAGAGAATGCTTATTCCGAAAGGGGCTCAAGCTGGATTTCTGCAAAGAGGCAAGAGTGCCAGGTCTGGGGAGTAGTAGCACAAAACGCAGAGAAAAGTAGACTTTACCCTTCAATGTCAAGCATTGCCTACACAATTGCACCAAAGGCCAGTCTGAACTGTCTGTGAGTGGGAGTAAGATCATATTAAATTGCAGGTAAGATCAATTCGCTTCAGAGCACTTCAGTGAACCCCTGTCTAAGGGACAAAATCCAGATTCCTAATGAGAACACAGCTGGTCTTCTCTAATCTGATCTCACTCTGACTTTGTGGCCATTTTCCCTGGCACAATCCTCTCAACAGCCCCACAGGGCTACCGGCCCTTCCCAAAACCCCAGAACAAGGTGATGTCTCTGATATTCTGGTCATATTGCTTTCTCTGTCTAGAATGCATTTCTCCATCTCTCCCTGCCCTTTTCCACCTGTAAAATTCTCTGCTGTCTACCACTCTTGCAAGAGCCAGTATCACAACTCTTGGAATAGCTTGCATAGCAGTAAACTGGAAAATGTCTCTCTGTCTGTTGTAAGTTTATCTGAAGGCAGAAACTGTATCTTAACTCATCTCCAAAGCTCGAGAACCACAAGTAGCTGCCTGCACAGGGTAATTAAATTAATTAATTCAATTGATTTATTAATCCATATGGAGCTGTTGCTGCAAGAGGTCACATCCTATGCTCTGGTAAGGGCTCTTACATCCCAAGACACATTCCTTGCTGATGAATACAGATTTACCATGCTGGGACCGCTGACCTATTTTACTTCCCTCAGTGGAAAGTAAAAAGGCTCAGCTCCTGACAGTTCCTTGGCTGGTGATGTAGTAATAGAACATCATGTCAAAGTCCAAGCAATTGAATTGCACTCAACCATGGTGGGTGACATGCACAATTAAGGATGCTTATAATTAGCATTTGTGAACACAGTTTTAGATTAAACAGTTATTAAGAGGAGCTCATGAGATTCGAGGGCATCACTTGGTTTCCTTTTTTCTGGCTAATACTCTTTTTTTATGCTGGAAATCAATTAAGCATGAGGAGCAAAGAGGGAAAATTATACATTTGACAATGTGTTTCCTTTAATGAAGACAAAGCAAGAATGGAAGGGAAAAATGCAATACTCATCTGATTCATGGCTTAGTTGTTATTTGTAAAGAGATAATTACTTATTTGTAATCAAATGGACAATTTTTAAAATATTTTAGAACAAAAAATATTGTTTCAGTACAATGACAAACAACATTTTCAAAATGTAAAACAGAGCTTTCCATTGATAGCCTTTGTTTGTGAAATTCAATTATAGAGAGAGAGTTCCTTGTGTATTGGAAATCTTTGATGTTAGAGGAGTTCAAAGCACAGTGTAGATGAATCATATAAACTAGGAAAAAGATTTGCAATGCTGCTCTTTATTTTAGGATCCTGATGTTTTTGCCTGTTTCTATAGCTAAGAAGTGTGCTGTCCAAAAAAGGGTGCATCTTCCAGCCCTCCCTGACAGTCAACCATTAGGCCTGTGGCCTACCAGTAGGTTTTATCAGATGTTAAATAGCAAATGCTTCTAGAAGGGTCCACATTTATAATTAATATTTTAACATGAATTTCCAAAATTGAAGCCCAACTGGAATGGTTAATAGTTGGCAAGGATTCAGTGAAGCCTAAAGCATAAGTTAGGGTAATCTATTTATCATGTATTCATCCACTGAGTAAGTGAGTCTGTGGTGTCTGTGTGTGTGTGTATTTGGGTTTAATGCTGGCTTAGTCCTTTCTTATATAAATGCTGTTTTACAAGAGGCAATACAGCATGTTGTTTAAAAGCACAAGCTTTGCAATCTGTCAGATTGATGTTTGCACACTAGCTCTGTCTTTTATTAGGTAAGAGATGGACATTCCTCAATAAGATCATATTTTTAGTAGAGTGCCTGCTATATAACACACCTCAGTAAATGCTTGTTGTTATTATTGCAAAAAAAATGTCTTGATCTCTCTAGCATTCTTCAAAGGTCGTTCTTCAAGCACAGGGTCTGGATGATCAATATTTCTGCCATTCTAGTTACGACCTCTCAAATTGGACAAGATGCTAGAGTGATGACTGGCCACTGGCTCCAGGCATTTGCTCTCTGTTGATCTCTTCCCTCGCCAGTGGATGCCAGGGGCTGCCACATCAGAAGACTATCATTTAAGTACTGAACCCCCATGATATGTGAACTGCTCTGAGAGCAATCTCTACAAAATATTTTGAGTGTATGTTCTGAGACAATCAGGAAATGTTTTCAGGAGTAGGTAGTCTTTGAAAAGAAACTTCAGTCTTTTTAATAGCTCTGATTGCTTTTTTGTGATTATTTAATAAGTATCCAGTAAAAGTAATTAGAACGTCAAAAAAAAAAAAAAAAAAAAAAGCATACAGAGCTGAAGGAAAGTTTGGATGAACTACAGCAGGGTCTTATCTTGTAATTAAGTCACAGGCTTGCTCATCTCAGGGGCTAGAGGATGCCAGGCCCTGAGAGACAGAGCAGAGGGAATCTAGGCACTTACAGCAGGGAAGGCAGAGAAGGGATCACCCTCTGGGCTGCTGACATGAGAGGCCCATGAGATAGCCCTGACATGTCAACTTCTGGGTCATGCACACATAGTGTCTGCAGCAGGGAAGAACTACCAGCTGAGGAAGTCTTCTCCAGATCACTCCTTTCCTGCTATCCCTTTGGTGACTAGAATAACTTAAAGTCCTTGTGATATAATTTGGATATTTGTCCCCATCCAAACCACATGTTGAATTGCAATCCCCAATGCTGGAGGTAGGGCCTAGTGGGAGGTGTTTGGATCATGGGGTTGGATCCCTCATGGATTGGTGCTGTCTTCATGACAGTGAGTGAATTCTACTTTTATTTTACTTCATTTTTTTTGAGATGGAGTCTGGCTCTGTTGCCCAGGCTGGAGTGCAGTGGTGCCATCTCGGCTCACCGCAACCTCCGCCTCCTGGGTTCACGCCATTCTCCCGCCTCAGCCTCAGGAGTAGCTGGGACTACAGGCACCCACCACCACATCCCACTAATTTTTTGTATTTTTAGTAGAGACAGGGTTTCACCGTGTTAGCCAGGATGGTCTCCATCTCCTGACCTCGTGATCCACCCGTCTCGGCTTCCCAAAGTGCTGGGATTACAGGCGTGAGCCACCGCGCCCAGCTGACAGTCAGTGAACTCTTGTAAGATCTAGTCATTTAAAAGTATGTGGCACCTCCTTCCCGCTACTGTCTCTCTCTTGCTCCTCCTCTGGCCATGTGATGTGCCTGCTTCCCCTTTTCCTTATGCCATGATTGTAAACTTCCTGAGGCCTCCACTGAAGCCAAGCAAATGTCAGCACCATGCTTGTAAAGCCTGCAGAACTGTAAGCCAATTAAACCTCTTTTCTTTGTAAGGTAACCAGACTGAAGTATTTCTTTACAGCAATGCAAGAATGGCCTAATACACCTGGCAAGCAGGAATTTTTGTCTTAGGCATGAAGAGGCCTGTGTTCTGAGCCTGGACCATGGATGGAATTATGATTTAGGTTAGGGAAACCCCTAGCTGCCTGTATAGGATTGTGCTTGGTACCCAGATAGGTGGCTTAGAGGCAGCCCTTCCAGAAAAATTCCTGGCTCATAAGTTAGAAAAACTAAGGAGACTGGTTGGAAAAAGAGGATCTAGCTATACCACCAGCAAGGTGCACCCTAAGAGCCCTGACTCAGAAATGATTTGAAGTCATCGGAAGGATGTGGGGTGTGGGGTAATTTCTGCTCTAATAACCAGAGGAAGGTAGGGACTTTGTTTTCTGGAAGTCCAAGTGTGCAGACAGGATTTTGCCTTGAGTCAGCAGGCAATGTTGACGACAGAGACATTTTTGTGCTACCTTCCGTTTAGCCTACTCATTTGCCATGTGGATGGCATTACATAAATAAATAAATGTGCATCTGTGTCCCTAGACTCAGTTGTAGCAATCGCCTGGCCTCACCCCATTCCTACCCCTCTTACTTCCATCTCTGTTCTATGTCAACTTGGCTTCTAGCTCTATTGCCTATGTTTTTCTTTTTCACCATGTTATGATCCCTCTTACCTGGCCTCAGAAACTGGCTTCCAACACCTGACCACTGAGGAAAGTACCTTTCAGTCCTACTCTGCTCTTGGGAACCATGCCTGTGTGTCTGCCTTGTCACATTGTCACCCTCAGGGAACCACACAGGTGCAGGTGGGAAGTCAGTCAGCATGAACTCCAAGAGTGCTAATAGGAATGAAGAGAAGAGGGGAGGAAATATGGGGTGCATGTCAAATTTAGGATTGGCAGGATGGGATGATGACTTGGATACTGAGGCTGAGGGAAACTGAGGAAGTTAAGGATTACTCAGAATTTGCAAGTGTGTTTTGAATTCTTACCACGTGCCCCTTCCTAAGTTCGGTCATGCCTTGGAAAAGATAGGGAAGAGGAAGAGTCAATCTCTGTTTTTGAAGAACGTGGCCTTATTTGGAAAAAGAAATTGACAGTAGGCAGAAATATAGTATAGTGCGTATCAATATGCAGAGTGTGTTGGTAGCAATTTTATTGGCTGATGGTAGCAGAATAGCAAATGGGTTGGGAAGGACTTTGGTTGGTTTAAAAAGTACTGGCTTGGAATTAAGAGCTGTGGGTTTGGGTCCTAAAAGTTGTTTAAGACCTTGGGCAAGTCACTTCCTCCCTCTTAGATTTATTTCTTTATTGTTATAACAAAGAGATTCAACTGGATGTTATTAAAGCTACTGCTTTCTGTGTGTAAGAGCTTTATGAATGTTATTGCATTTATTTTTTCAAAATGACAGGTAATTTTATCACATTTTACAGACACAAGAATCTACCATAAAAATTAACATGACTTACGTGAGGTGATTGGGCCAAGATGCGGATCAGGTCTGTCTGGTTCAAAGCTCACGTATGTTTCTACTATGCTTTCCTGTGCCTTTCTATAAAAACAAATAAAATGAAGGAGTGGTCTATGACTGAAAAGTGCTCAACGACTATGGGAAGATGAATAACTAGAAAACATTGTGCATCTGGTAAATCAGTGCAAAACACAAGTCTGCAGTGAGAGGGGTATATGTGGTGGGAAGTGGGTAGTGAGAGGAGATGAGAAGATCAAGGAAAAGCAGAGGGAAGAGATGACATTTCATCATGGCCTTGAAGACAAGTGACATTTTGAAGGCCGGGGCAGGGAAAACTTCCAGGCAGCATAAACAGTGGAAGAAAAAAATGCAGAAGTGTGGACACACCTGTGTGGTTGTGGTGGAGAAGCAGAGTGTCTGGGACACAGTGAGTTCGGAAGAAGACCTGGGGGTGAAGTTCACAGGGTTGCAGGCTACTCGCCTTCCGGGTGTGGGATCCCTGATCCACACTCCCAGCCCTTCAATTGCACAAAGCACAGGTACTGGCCCCACTCTGCCTCTGTCCCCTGGAGGACACTGTTACTTAGCTACACAGCACTGGTAAGAAAGGCAGGAGGGCAAGGATTCAATAGTTTGCCTGCCTGCCACCCAATTGGAGCCCAGCCTTGTTTCTGACACTGGTCTCCTACTTCTTGTCCTATTGCCCCACACTCTGTGACACAGCTGACCCCTGTGTGCTTTGGTGATGACCTGACCCTGGCAGAGATGGAAACCTTAGATATTTGTGCTCAACCTGAGAAGTCCTGTGAAATAACCAGTTAAGAATATTAGGCCTGTTGCAGCCAGGAGCCCTGGGTGATGGCACAGGCTGTTCTGCTGTGGATCCTTTTTGTGACCTCGGACAAGACTTTCAGTCTCTACCTCCACCTGCTCCCAAGAGAGTCAGAACCTACCTGATCTCCTTCAGAGGGATATTTTGAAAATGGAATGAGATAACATGTAGACTTAAGACAGATCTGGGATTGAGATTTGGGGTTACACAGGTTCTCCTTCTTTATAATTTGGTTGGAGATTAAGTCAGTTCAAATAAAAATGAGAATATAAGAGATTTCTGGGAAAAAAAAAAAGTCCAGTTCGGATAGAATCCTGTATTTCTCAGAAGTAAGCACAAGAGGGTGCTATAAGCCTGTCATAAAGCTAGTGCAGGCCTAGGACTTTCTAATTTTTTTTTTCTTGTTTTTTTTTGAGAGGGAGTCTCGCTCTGTCACCCAGGCTGGAGTGCAATGGTGTAATCTCGGCTCACTGCAACCTCTGCCTCCCAGGTTCAAGCGATTCTCCTGCCTCAGCCTCCTGAGTAGCTGGGATTATAGGCACGAGCCACCATGCCTGGCTAATTTTTGTATTTTCAGTAGACATGGGGTTTCACCACGTTGGCCAGGCTGGTCTCGAACTCCTGACCTCAGGTGGTCCACCCGCCTCACCCTCCCAAAGTGCTGGGATTACAGGCGTGAGCCACCGCGCCTGGCCCCTTTCTCATTTTAATGCTAGCTTAGATTTCTGTGCCACCCTGCTTTACTGATGATTTCCAAGTAAGGGTTCACAAGGTCAAGTTTATTAGAGGAGTATCATCTGGACTCAGTCTGATTCTGACCTTGTGCCATACTTCTAAGAAGTGGGCTGAAGACTTCTTTCCACTTCTAAATCTGAGATCCCTGTTTTCCTTCATGTACCTGAATCTCTGTCCATCTGATAACTGACAGAAAACTTTGCTGAATGAGGTCTCATGACTTACACAGGACAGGGGAGAGAGAAGGATTCAAGATCTAGAATCAAGCCCTGTGGTGGTGGCAGGTCAGAGATTGGAAGATAGAACATCAGCAGTACTGAGAGATGGCCAAGTTTGGGCAATTGAAGCTGAGGTTGTGCAGTATAGGCCGGACTTTCCTTCCACACAGAGGAACCAAGACAGCAGCAAATGGTCCCAGCTGTCCTGATGGAGGTAGGAGCCAAGGTGGACTTGGATTCAGGGTGGAGGCAAGTCTAGAGTGAACAGGCTGTTGCTATCAGTTCTACTTGCTAATGGCATCGGGTATACAGTAATGGTATCAGTAAGTTACAGTGCCCTGGCTTCCAATTAGGCTGGGGAGCCTAGCAGGACGATGGCAAGTTCCCATTCTTGGGAGGAAATCTGAGTCCAGGCAAGTTATCAGAGTAGAAAAATAGGGCAAGAGGACTGAGCTCACAGAACTGAAGACCAACAAGGTCTGTTGGGCCTCAATTTGAACCCTGGGTTATAATGGCTGAACAGAACCAGGAGAATGGAGCTCATAGCATGGCAACCTATGAGCTGCAAACACAGCCTCCCTCCTTTTATTATGTATTGTCTGTAGCTGCTTTTTCTGCCACAGAGTTCAGTAGTTGCAACAGGGATGATATGGTGTGTGATCTAAAATATTAATATCTGGTCCTTTATGGAAAAAATATTCTACCCCATGGTCTAGGCTAGATCTCCCTTTTAGGATGAGGATATTGATTCTCAGAGCAGTGAAGGGGCCAGGCCAGAAGAAAACAGAGATGAGGTAGAGCTCAGGTCACCCGGAGAGTGCTGTGTCTTTATGCTCCTGCCTCACTCTTGCCTGCTGGACACATCTCATCTCCTGCATGTATTTGAATGACAAGTGTCATGTTTTCCAAGAAAGGAAGTTGGCCCCAACTCTGAAAGCATTTGGGGCTTCTGCAAGTGAGTGAGGAGGGTGTGTGCACGCGTAGCTTGTGTTTTATCATGCTGCGTACCTCCTCCTGATGTCTATCCCCTTCCCTGCAGTGTGGCCAGTGTCTCTCCTCTTATGCCAAGGTGGCCATATCTGCCAGGTGTTATTCTCAAGCACCTGAAGGCTGAAGAATAGGGCATGCTTTCTCTTTATTTTATGGATTAAAAATGTTTAGATTGTATATATTGAAGGTGTACAACATAATGTTTTGGTATACATAGACCTAGCGAAGTGATTATCACAGCCAAACAAATTAACATAGCCATCTTCCTACAGAGTTACCTTTTGGTGTCTGGCGAAAGCACCTGAAATCTACTCTTGCCAAATTTCCATGATTTGTTTTTCAACTAGGATGTGTGAACTACCATTTCCAAGGAAAGAAGCTGTAGGTGGAGTCAAAACCTCAGGAAGGATTAGAAGATGCAGTGAGGGCTGGCATGGTGGCTCACGGTGTAATCCCACCACTTTGGGAGGCTGAGGCGGGTGGATCACTTGGGTCTAGGAGTTCAAAACTAGCAAAAAAGTTCGAGACCATGGCAAAACTCCATGTCTACAAAAAATACAAAAATAGCCAGGTGTGGTGCTCATGCTCATAATCCCAGCTACTAGGGAGGCTGAAGTAGGAGCATCACTTGAGCCTGGGAGGCAGAGGTTGCAGTGAGTCAAGACCATGCCACTATATTACAGCCTGGGCAACAGGGTGAGACCCTGTCTCAAGAAAAAAAAAAAAAAAAGATTCAGCAATGCAGTGAAGAGAAAATAAGACATTGCATGGTGCTCCCAAAGGATTCCTGAAACTCAGATTTAGCACAATGCCAGTCTATACTCATGCACCTTATCTTCTGTTTCTTTAATTACCCAAGAAAGGAGAAAGGAGCAGCAGGCTGAAGGCTTGCAGTTCAGATTAATTACAGTGACATTTGTTTACTCCACTTTAGATAGAGGCTGTGATATTCTGGTGATGCCCAGGACACATGGGTGATGGTAATAATGTAATTGTTATCCAAGGGGAGGACCTGGCCAGGAATGAAGGAGATGGTTTTATTGACTTGTCTCCTTGGGCCTTTAACTTCCTTTTACACACATATATTTTTTAATCCAATGATAAATCTTTGTTCTACATTTACTAGTGGTTTTATTGATTTATCAGAGACAGTTTGTGAGAATTATAGTCCATATTTGGCTCAGGATAAAGCAAAACCTCTAACATAAATTATTAACCACTCACACTCTTCACATCCGAGGCTGTGGCAGATGTCCAGATAGGACCTCCCTGACACTGTGCCTTGAGTGTTTGGATGACCACTTAGAGGAGTTTCTGAGGGATGCTCTGGTGGAGGATGTGCAGATGGACTTACTACTGCTTAGAAAATCTCCCAAATTTAAGATGCTGTGATTCTTCTGTGTTTTACAGCAAAATAATGCAACTTGACCTTCAGGCCCCCAAATCAATGCAGCTTATTGATGTAAGAATTCTAAATAAGCAAATCAACAAGCTTTGGACCTCAACAACCCTTGGAGCAGCCCTCTTTTAAAAAATCTCTTTAACATTTTTCACATTTATTTTTTAATTGACAGATATAATTATATGTATCTATTGTGGACAACATGATGTTTTGAAGTATATAGACTGTATATTGTGGAATAGTTAAATCTAGCATTACCTCACACGGTTATTTTTTACATAGCTCAGAGTCAAATGTTCACTAAGTGCCTTTGTATGGCAGCAAAGCCTATTCATCTAGTCTATTTGCTGAAACAAAATACATCAAATGTGTTGCCTTCTTTTAACTATTTATTTGATTGAGTTTTTTTTTTTTCTTATGAAAGAATCTAAAGGAAAGTTGAATTTGTCTCTATTCCAGCTCCTTGTGTAGTTAAGAGACCAAAGGGTGGAGACAGCAGAGGGCTAGGGACATAAGAATAGTTTGTTGTTGTTGTTGTTTTGTTGTTGTTGTTTTTGTTTTTTGTTTGTTTGTTTTTTGACAGAGTCTCGCTCTGTTGCCCAGGCTGGAGTGCAGCGGCGCGATCTCGGCTCACTGCAACCTCTGCCTCCTGGGTTCAAGCTATTCTCCTGCCTCAGTCTCCCCAGTCACTGGGACTACAGGCGCCCGCCACCACGCCTGGCTAATTTTTTGCATTTTTAGTAGAGATGGGGTTTCACCGTGTTAGCCAGGCTGGTCCTGATCTCATGATCCACCTGCCTCAGACTCCCAAAGTGCGGGATTACAGGCATGAGCCACTGTGCCCAGCAAGAATAGTTTTCTTAAAACCTATTTTAAAATCTGAATAATTCTCATGAATAAATTCCTTATACTTTCCAAAAATAGATATTCAAATTTTTTTAATTGAGGGAGAAATACCAACCGCCGTTCAAAAGTGTGAAACAGGCACAAAATTATTGGATGTTGGTAAAATTTGTACAGTTGAGACTGTTCGATTTTATCTAACAATTAATGTGTTCTGGTGTTACCTTTATACTCTCCCTGATAGCATTAAGCTTTATTTTTCTATTACTATTACCATTATCATTATTGTTTAATATCTGAGGGATTCCACTAATCAGTCCCCAGGTTTTAGACTTCATCAAGTAGAAAAGGACACAGGAGGAGTCAAATAGATGTGGTTTCAAATTGGGAGATGGGAGTGGACGCGGGGAGAGAATGAAGATGGAGCTTAATGATAAACACCAAGACATGATGTCCAGGAGAAGGGTGCTGGCTCTGAGATGACAGCAGAAAGTGGAGTGGGTGTCAAAGCAGCTGGGAAGGAGGAGGGAGACCCAGAACTGCAGACAGGGTGCTTCCACAGAAAAGAACCCTGGAACAGTTGGTGGCTGCTCACAGCAGTGGTCTAGGCGGCCCTCTTCTGGAGGCCAGATCCCCAGTCCTCTAAGGGCTGGAGGTGCGTGGCTTGGGACAGAAGCCACTGGAAAGAAAGACAGTTTATTCCAGGAAGCCAGGGTGCACAGTAGCCTGTGGGATATGGACAAGGCTCTGTGGGGCTGGGTGAGGCACAAGAGACTCCTGCAGCCTCTTCCCTTCCCCTGGTGGCTGGGAGAGCAGCTCCATGGGGCCTCACTAGAGGTTCTTTAGCCATAACTAGGCTAAGAGGACATGCACCCCCTTAGGATAAGCCAAGTAGAGCTTCCTTCCAAATCAAATCGTAGCTTTCATTTTCTCTTCCACAAGAAGGGGAAAACAATAGTAATGGACTCATAGGTTTAGTCAATGAATATTTTTTAAGCAGGTAAAATCATGAGTACAGACACAAAATAAATTTGTCTCACATTTTACCTAGCTCATTAAGTAAGGGAGAGAGGAAGATATTACAAGAGGTTTAAAGAAGAAAGAAAAAAAAAAAAACAGGGTTATTTACAGATTTATAAAATGGCTCCAAGATTATGGAGAAGCAGACAGACCCCTCTTAGATTCTCAATGAGAACCAGAAGGGCATGCTCTAGTTTTTCAGTGAAGCACACAATTTTCCCTGGAGTTGGTTTTGAGGATTAAGAGTTCTTGCAGGTGAGCACTTAGGATGTTATAAGCCAAGGGAGGCATTGACCAAAAGAGTTGGTATCTTTGGCGAAAACTGGAAGTGAACAGAGAAGGGCATCCCCTGAGGCTGGAAGAGGAGGATGAAAGAAGTATGTCACTCAGGTTTTTAGGACGGTAAGATATATATCCTAATGACTAACGCATGCCACACACCTCTCATGTGTCAGGCGTTGTTGTAAACTTTTCATGAAAATTACATTTCATCTTCCCAGAAGCCCTGTAAGAAAGGAGGCACTAGCATAGCATTTTACAGGTGAGCGCACGGATATCCCGGGATATCAGTGGATTGACTTCCTAGAGGTGGCGATGTCGAAACAGCAGTTCAGGATGGCGCCTCCTGGGGTCAGAAAGCGAAGTTTGGGGACAGACGACGACGGCCGGGACCCGTGCTGGCGTTACCGGAGAACTAGGGAGGGCCCAAATGAGGGCGCTGCAGTGGGGACCGGGCTCAGGGCGCGGGCGCCAGCACCTGAGAAGAGTCGACAAGAGGGAACCCTGGGGAGCCCCAGAAGCGGGCGAGCCGGGCAGGGGTCAAGAACAGCTCACCCCGTTGTATTAGAGACGGGACTCTATAACACTTTCCTCTAGGGCAAGAGACTGAGGACCCTCGGACGTCTACAGCAGGATTAGGGCTCCTGGGAAGGGCAGGTTAGAGCATCCTTGAGGGGTTTAGAATAGAAAGTTGGAAGACAGCAGGGAGAGCAAGCAGCAGGGAGAAGCCGGGTTCTTGAAACTACGAAGAGGGGAGAATGGGGCTGGGGGACAGCATTTGAGTGCACCTGAGATAGGTCACAGTGTGAGTCAGGGACGAGAAGGTAGATCTTGGAACCTGGCAAAGCAAGGCTCCTCTATCCCCCGGCGATGGCAAGGGCACCGATGCGGAGACGTTGGCTGGAGGCGGAGCGCACCCCATGAGCCCCTAGCAGCATGGGCTCCGGACCAGCAACCGGACCTGTCCAGGGACCTAGACGCAGAGCGGGCGGTACGCGAGGGGGCCTAGGACAGATGCGACATCACGGGTAGTTTTGGAGCCGGTGTCGGGCATACGAGATGGTGGTGTTCCGGAGCCCCGAGGCGCGGAGAAGGGCGCAGGGGGCTCAGAGGGGAGCCCACGCCTCTGCGGAAGGACAGAGAGCGGACCCGAGACCCTCGTCTCAGGTGTCTCGAGTGACAGCTGGCGGCAGAGGGCTGTGAGCTGGAGGGCTGCGTAAACAGCAGCGCGTCTGAGGGGAGGCAGGTGGGTCCTTGGCCGCCTTCCCTGGGAAGGGATGGGCAGGCATTTTGCTCAAGTGACAAGGTGTGGAGGGCTGCGGGGCGGGGACTCAGCTCCTCGGAGTCTCCGATATGGACTTGACAGTCCTCAGGGACATTTCTTAGTGAGTTGCGGCAGGTAGTGGCTGACACCGAGACGCTAGCTAGACTCGGCGGCTAAGAAGAGTGGGGAAACCAGTGCCTTTGGCCCTGCGGAGGTGCGGGTTCTATGGGGCCGGAAAGGAAACAAAGGGCCTTTAGAGTGGGGACCTGGGGAGCAGAATATGGGGTGGGGCTTGGAGAAGCACAGGATAGACTCTTGGGGCTCGGAGAGATGGAAACTTTGGGAATTCAGAAGAGAATTGGTCAAGCGCAGCAGAGTCCTTCCAGGGCGCTTAGAGCCACAGAATGGACCGCCGGGTTTCAGGGCCCCCTCTGGTGGCCGTTTGGTAAAGTGCAGAAGTAATTCCAATGCTCAAATGTTAAAAGAGTCAAATAACTTTTTTAGAAAGAGATTGGGAGACACAGGGAAAAAAGAACAACCATACAGGACTAAAGAGATGAAGACTGGCTGGGAGTGGTGACTCACGCCTGTAATCCCAGCACTTTGGGAGGCTGAGATGGGTGGATCACCTGAGGTCAGGAGTTCGAAACTAGCCTGGCCAACATGTTGAAACCCCGTCTCTACTAAAAATACAAAAAGCCGGGCATGGGGGCTTGCGCCTGTAATCCCAGCTATCAGGAGGCTGAGGCAGGAGAATCGCTTGAACCCGGGAGATGGAGGTTACAGCGAGCTGAGATCACACCACTGCACTCCAGCCTGGGCGCCATAGCAAGACTCTCTCAAGAAAGAAAAAAAAAAAAAAAAAAAAAAAAAAAAAAAAAAAAAAAAGACTAAAGAGGCAGACGTGACAAAGGAAATAGCAGAGGGAAGCTGGTCTGAAGCAGGATCCAGAGGCAACCATCCTGCCTGCCCCCAAGGTTGAAAGGCCAGGGGCCAGGAGAGGCCCGCCCTGCCCAACAACCGCCCACCGCCCCTGCCACAAGGCCGGCAGTTTCCAGGACTGCAGGAACATGCTCGGATGAGCTGTTCCCACTTGTAACTATCATGCACTGTGCAGAACAGAATATTGGCTGAAATGATTTAGAAATTTAAGAAAGACAAACAAAATGAGAAAAAGAAGATTTATTCATTTTGAAAAATAGCCAAATATGTAGAATGAGTTGCAAAAACTATCCCACCTCCAAACCGCCATCTACACCCAAATTGCATATCTGTAAAACGAGTGAGTGAGGACTTTTATTTCTTACCCAAATGCCATTTTAACTAAATTTCTAGGGTTAACGAACCACTTTCACTCAAATAACTTTGGCCAAATCACATGTAATATACAAAGGGGAGTGCAGTCCAGGGCTGCACTTGCATCCTTTCTCTAGCACACTTTGAAAACGAAGTTCAGCCCAGGCGTGGTGGCTCACACCTGTGATCCCAGTAGTTTGGGAGGCAGAGGTGGGTGAATCATTTGAGGTCAGAAGTTCGAGACCAACCTGGTCAACATAGTGAAACCCCATCTCTACTAAAAATACAAAAATTAGCCGAGTGTGGTGTCTCACGCCTGTAATCCCAGCCACTCAGGAGGGTGAGGCAGGAGAATCGCTTGAACCCAGGAGGCAGAGGTTGCAGTCAGCCGAGATTTCACCACTGCACTCCAGCCTGGGTGACAGAGCGAGACTCTAACAAAAAAAAAAAAAAAAAAAAGAAAGAAAAGAAAAGAAAAAAAAACAAAAAATGACGTTCATCCCTGGACCCTGGAGAATCCCTTGCAACTGAAAACACAGCACTGCAATGAGAAGGGATACTGGAGATAACTCAGCCCTGAGAGAAGGAAAGGGATCCAGTTGAGTCTACATCCTCTTTTTGTGTTGATCTAGCAGTTGTTTATCTTCCTCTGCAAGGTGGTGCTCTACTCATTTTAATGATGTGGGACCCTTGGACCGTTCCCCAGCTGTAGCCGTCTCAGGTGCGCGTGAAAATGACTGTGGGTGATGGTATCATTGCCTATCCCTACCATGAATGATTTTTTCTTAGGGAGATACACATTATCAGTGATGCTCTATGGAACAGACTCCTAATTTTCTGAATGTTAGTTCTTTCCCTATCTACATCCATCCCCTTAGAATCTGAAAGCAAAGATCCACTCTGCAGAGATAAGATAGTGTTGTACTGGCCAAATGCCATGTCTCTATTCTCTCTCTCACTTTCTGTAAAGTTTGAATCAGGACAATCTTCCTTGAAGGCTTTAGTGTCAGCTTAATATCTTGGTCCTTCTATTCTAATTCCTTCAGTTAGGATCACTTCATTTATTTGTCCTGTAACTTTTAAAACATGGAGACTCTCTATTCCTCATGAATTAGGGGCTGAGATCAGAAAACTATTGAAGGCGATGAGGAAGAGAGATCTATAGACCAATTGCAGTAAGTTGTGACACATGAATGAGTAAAGGTATGTACAAATAAAGCCAGGTGTCGTGGGAGCTGTGTAAATGGATACTTTAGTTTGTCTGGGAATTATAATTTGACCTTTGCAGGTATAACTTGGTCTTAAAGAGGCAGTGACACTTTTAATTGGGTTTAAAGGGTAAATACAACAACTAGAGCCAGGGCAAAGGTTAGGGGAAAGGGAGCAGCACAGAAAAGTAAAGAAAAAAAAAAATGCAGTTGGTACAGGTACAATAATGGGATGCATTTAACTAGAGCTATAACTTGGAATGTGAGAGAGAAGACAGGAGCAAAAGATGGAGAGATGATGTTCAAAAGATGCATAGGGTTTTGTACTGCAGGCTAGAGAGTTTCCATTTTGTTCTATAAGGCAGGGGACACCAGTTGATTTTTTAGGAAGACATAATTAGCTAGACTTTGTTACTTATTTCTTTTGTGAAATCTTAGGGCACTATGAAAATGGATTTGAGGATGAGGTAGAGCAGGGGCTGGCAGAAGGGGGGCCATTTGGATGCTGTTTCAGATAGAGTGGCTGAAAGCTGTAACAAGCATTGTGAGAGAGAGTCACTATGAGAATGGTTTTGGTGTCAGATAAACTCCCAGTAAGAATTCTAATTCTGTGTGATTTTGGACAACTTATTTAACTTCTTTTATCCTGAGTTTTCTGTTTTTTAAGATGAGGTTAATAATAGTTGGGATTATTGAATGAAATAAAATATATAAAGTGGTCAGTGCAGTGCTTGGCACATGGTAAGAACCTCCATGCTAGGTTGTAGAGTTGGGGAAGATTTTTTTTTTTTTTTTTTTTTTTTTTTTTTTTTTTT